>NC_141923.1:15176136-15479166 GCF_057802395.1 Ceratotherium simum simum | reverse complement strand
CAACACACCCTGAGTAGGATAAATGAAGAATACTATAAAAATGAACACCGTAACTAAACTGCTCAAAAAAAACAAAACAAAACCTAAAGCAGCCAGAGAAATATGGTCAGAGAAAAAAATATGAAAGAAAATATCTTTCAAAAATGAAGGGAAAATAAAAACATTTTTAGACAAACAGAAGTTGAGAAAATTTGTCACCAGTAGATATGAACTACTAGAAATTTTAAGGAAGTTCTTCAGGCTTATGAAATATAATACAAAATGGAAAACTGGATCTACACAAAGGAAAGAAGAGCCCTGTAAATAAAGGTAAGAACGCAGGTAAAACAAAGGACAAATATGAGAAACAGAAAACAAACATGGTAAGTTTAAACCCCACCACATTGATAACTACGTTAAATGTAAATATGCTAAACACTCGCAGTTAAAAAGCAGAGATTGTCAGATTGAATAAAAAAGTAGACTGAACTATATGCTATCTCAGAAAATCCACTTTAAATATAAAGATAGATAAATTAGTAGCAAAAGAATAAAAAAGATAATAACAAAGGAGGAATGGCTATATCGATATCACTTCAGAACAAGGAATATTGTCAGGGACAAAGAGAGATATTTCATAATGATAACAGGGTCAATCAATTAATCCAGAAGACATAATAATCCTAAATGTATACATAGACAGAGCTAACAACAGAGCTTACAAACACATGAAGCAAAAAACTGAGAGAACTAAAAGGAGAAAGACATCTATTATTATAGCTGATCATTTTAAGAGTCCTCTCTCAGTAAATGATAGAGCAGAGAGACAGAAAATCAGTAAGAACAATGTGACTAAATAACACCATCAACCAACTTGACATAAGTGACATTTATAGAGCCCCACTCTCGACATCTAAAAGATATTCATTCCATTCCAGTGCTCATGGAGCATTCATCAAGACAGATGCTGAGATGTTAAAAAAAGTTACAACAAACTTAAAAGGACTGAAATTAAACAACAGAATTAAATTAAAAATCAGTAACAAAAAAAACCTAGATAATATCTAAATATTTGGAAATTAAACAACATATTTCTTAATAACCCAGGGCTCACAGAGGAAAACACAAGGAAAATTAGAAACTATTTTGAATTGAATGATAACAAAAACACAAAATCTGTGGCATGCATTTAAGGCAGTGCTTAGATGGAAATACAAAGCTTTAAATGCTTACATTAGAAAAGGAAAAAAAGACTAAAATCAGTGATGGCAATATCTACCTTAAGAAGTTATAAAAAGATCAAGTAAACCAAAATAAGTGGAAATAATAAATAAAGAGAACAGCAAAAATCAATGAACTGGAAAATGGGAAAATAATACAGAAAATGAATGAAACCAAAGATGGTTCTTTAAAAAGATCAACAAATTGATAAATCTCTAGCTAGGAAGGAAAAAAACCCCTACATATTACCTATAACAGGATTGACAGTGAGGCAGATTCTACTGTCATTAAAAATATTATCATGCATAATTTGTGCTAATAATTTTGAACTTAGATGAAATGGGCAAGTTTCTTTTACATTTAACATTTCTTGAAAAAATGAGAGAGAGAGAAGAAAGTGCAATTTGAAGTAAACATGGCAAAATCTCAATGTCTGTTAAATTTGGTGGACAGGTACCTGGGTGTTTGTTATGGTATTTTCTGCATGCTTGAAGTGCTTCATAACTAAAATTGTAAATTAATTGAGGGAAAATTCTTTCCCAGGATCATTCAATCAACAAATCTTTATTCATCATCTACTATGTGATAGGTATTGGAGCAGGGTCCTGGGAACACAGTAGCCAGTAAGACAGATGGGTCTCTGCCCTAATGGAGTGCAGTTTAGTGGAGGAGACGAACAATAAACAGGATATATATATAGGTTGTGGTAAGTGTTAGGAAAGAAATGAATCCATGACAACGTACTTACTAGGGAAACAGTTGAAGGTTTCTTTATATACGGAAGCTTGGGAAGTTAGAGAATATGATATGAATGATGAGAAGCAGTCATACAGAGAGCCAGGGGAAGTGAATTCCAACAACAGGGAACTTTAAATGTGGGAGCCCCAAGGCCAGAAAGAGCCAGAAACACTAGAACATTGAGACGAGGAAAGTGGTTTGAGTTGAGGTTGAAGAGATTAGATTTTATTTTAAATGCAACAGGATGTCATTGGAGGTTTTAAGCAGAGGAGCTGGTTTTAAGGTACTTTGGTCACTGCATAAAAAATAGATTGTAAGACGGGACTACTGGGAGCTGAGAAGCTGTACAAACATCAGGGGAGAAATGAGCATGGCTTATAGTAGGATGGTGGCAGTGGGGATGAAGAGAAGTAGAATCATTTGAGATTCGCCATCTATGACTTAGGTGAGTGTTCAAAGACTCGAGCGTGTCATTTTTTTTTCTATAAACACGCTGCACTTAATAGAGTGCAGAAATAGCCATCCCATTCTGCACTCTTAGTTGTGGTCATTACGACTACAACGGATAAGTGCGGCAGCCTGAAGTTACTTGCTTCGGTAGGCACTTCATCACCATCAACCTCAGGGGATGGTCTGATTAATCACGACGCCACTGCATGACACGGATTACTAACATTCCACTGCGCCCCGGCAAGCTGCTCAGTACTGCATTCAGGGCCAAACAGACCAGCAAAGCATCCCCAGACCCCCTGGGACCATTCCCGCTACCAAGTATTTTATCAGCTGGGATCCAGTCAGGAAATCAGAAACGCAATAGTTATTTTAAAAGAGAGAATTTAATAGAAGAAATAGTTAGACAGGTATTGGGGGACTAAAAAGGGAAAAGGGAAACACTGCAGTCAAAAAAAAAAAAAGGGGGGGGTTGGGGCCAGCGCTGTGGCATAGTGGTTAAGTTTGCATGCTCCGCTTGGGTGGCCCGGGGTTTGTGGGTTTGGATCCTGGGTGCAGACCTACACACCACTCATCAGGCCATGCTGTGGCAGCATCCCACATACAAAAAATAGAGAAAGATTGGCACAGATGTCAGCTCAGCGACAATCTTCCTCAAGCACAAAGGGGAAGATTGGCAACAGATGTTACCTCAGGGCCAATCTTCCTCACCAACAAAAAAAAAAAAGGTAGTAACTATGAATACGTGAAGCCTCTGCCATCGTCAGGGCTGAAGAATCAAAGGGAAGAGACTGAGGTTATTAAGACCTAGAAGGCTGGTGCAGGGTCCTGAGAAGCTGGAGCCCAGACTCTGGGGAGGGTACTGGAGGCTGCAGCTGATATTACTGAGGGGTCCAGGGTAGGAAACAATGGGAAACCAGAACCAACTGCAGGTGCTGGAGTGAAGAACTGTTGCTGGGGCAATCCTCACGGGAACTGAGCAGAGACAGGAAGGAGCCACCGGTTCTCCCTTCTCCAGCCTCTGGTATCCTCTGCATCCTGAGAAGATGGAACCTGAGGAGGGGCAGCTGGTAAGGAGCATGTGGTTCTCAGAGTCTTAGTCCCAGCCTCACCATGCAGAGTACAGAGCGTGGGTTTGGGGCTGAGAGACAACAGCTTAATAACCAACACATGCTGCTTTTTCCAGGCTCGTGTTTCATGAAACAATTTTATTCATTCTTGACACGCACCATCATATAAATGTTTTCATTATCACCAGAGCCACTTTTTGAGACATTAACTCTATTTTCCAGGGTATGTCATCTTCACATCTGTTAAAGTTGTCTGGAATACAGGACTTTGTAATTCCACGCCTGGTAGTGACATTAGAAACTTTTACCTAAAGCCACTTAGTAGCTACTTGCGTAACATTATAAAAGATGTGTGTTGGGCTTTTTTCATTCAATCTGAGACGTATATTTGTGATCTCCAATATGTACCCACTTACTGTAGTGCTTTAAAATTATTTTTAAAGGCTTGTTTACAATGATAGCCAATATTTGCAATTATGAATTTGTAACATCAGGCATAAGAACTGGATCTATGTTAAATTTCTCTCCTCCTTTATTGGCCAGTTTTATCAGGTGACCTCTGTAAGCACCAAAAACTCACAATGATTGAAGTCGTTTCAGGCTCAACTACTATTTTCTTATTCAAAATAAAGTAACTGAGAACGTGTCTGGTAATCTGAGAGACTTTGTAAGAGAACTAATTCTTTTCAGAGGGGTATGTTTTAAAGAAAAGCCTCATTTTATATTAAGTCCCATAAGGCTATGCTGCTTAAATTCTCTGTGGTAAAGGACTACTTTTAAAATTTTTCCAGTCTGTTGCAAACTGATACTTTGTAAAAATTAATATAAATGAATTTCTAGGAAAAAGAAATTAAAAAAAGACATCCAAGATTAAAGCTGCAATTTTGTATTATTAGTTCAACAAACAGGAAATTACACTGCAATAAATATTACCAGTGTAAATACAATATAGGGAAAAAGACAAGAAGTATAAAAATTATATGTTGTTTGTTCACTGAAAGTGTGCACGTAGGCAACTAATATATAGGCTCACTATTACACATGTAACTTTTTTTTTATTTTGAGGGAAAAAAATGAATCCTCATATTAAATGTCTACAGGTACACTTTGAATGAACAGAGTGTAGATAAATATTTAAAGGTTTTAATGTGACAAACTGACTTGCTGCTTGCTTCATAATTTATTCTAATGTAGGTGGGACTGCCAACAAGGCTACTTGTAGGGGATAACGTATATCTAAACTGTTTCTATGTTTTATTTTAATAAGAATAATAATAGGAAAGAAACCAGTCTCATAGAAGGGATTGGAAGAAGAGATTTTAGAGCAATTTCAGCAAGCTAAGTTTATTCATTTAAAACTTTTATCTAAAATGGAGAAAGTGCTACTATGTTTTCAGAGTCCTTTAAACCTTCACTAGAAGTCAGTTCCAGCAATGTACCCTGTAAGTTACAGTTAAATTTAAATTATCTTTTGATGAAAGAAATGAATTCTGCATCCATGAATTTTTTAGGCATAGATGTTCTTTTGATGGAAAATTAAATTCAAAATGCCTTATCAAACTTTAAGGTGTTTTGTGATAGCTTTTCACAGATGTGCAATATCCAGATCATCACCTACGTCATAGGTAATTGTTAAATTATGGAACATGTGTCATGATAATCTGTAGAAAGTCTGTTCTTCCAAGCTTCTAACTTTCATTTTTGCCCTTTGATCTTATCTGCCATCGAAAAACATGTTGCATTTCTTCCTTGCATGGAAGCATTGAGATCATTAAAAATACTGAAGATATTTGATATGTAAGCAATCCTGCTTGTCCAACTCATATAGTGCATTTCTTCCTTGCATGGAAGCATTGAGATCATTAAAAATACTGAAGATATTTGAGATGTAAGCAATCCTGCTTGTCCAACTCATATCTTCAACAAGCCGGGACCAAACTGTCTTTCGATTTTGCAGAAACGTTAAGAGTTGTTTTGCAGATCAAACATCCTCGAACACTTGTCCTCTCGATTATCATTATACTTCAGCATGCAATAACAGCTGTTTATGATCTGCTTCTACAGTATCACATAACACAAGAGAATAATCCAGAATTTAACACACGCTTTACCTAATTCATGATTTTCAGTATGACACTAAGCCCACCATTTAGTTCCACCAGCATTCCTTTTCACAGCAGGACTTTCTCGTGAGAGAAACAGTACATTGATTTACATTCTGGTGTGAGCCCCTTAATCAGGGTAACCACTCCAGGATGTTTTCTGCTCCATCAGAACATGCTTCTACACAAAACGTAAACTCCAAACCACACTTGTTGACAATGTAATCCTTTATAGTTTTATACAGTTCAGACTTTTATGTTTGTAAGCAACAAAGTCGAAAAAGGGAATTCTTCCTTCGTATCACCATCGTGTTCAAACTGCACATAAACAGGAATACGAGTGAAATGATCACGCTGCAATGAAAAAATATGTTGCTAGCTTCAATTGCTCTGTGAGTTAGTCTTCCGTGTTATCAGTCAGTTCCTGAGTATGCCGAGCTATGGGGACTCTGGAAGTAGTACTTGAGCTACCTTCTTTGCTGTGTATTCACGCAACATTTCCAAGCAAATACCTTCAATACAGTCTGTCGCCAATGCCTCAGCAACTGTATATGGATTTCAGTTTTGGCAAGCTGAAATCGTACTTATTAAGAAGCCTATAAAGACCTAATGTTTACACGTGAAATACTGAACATCTGTTTCAATCAGCTTTTTAATCCAATATTGTTTCTTTCAAAAAAGTTTTGTGGTTTTGAACTTAATTATTTTTGTAAGTAAATGCTCCATATGTTTTGATGCTTCCATTGCTTCATAGCCAGGACATCTCCACAAATGACTAAACAGTATGTTTTCAGGATGTCAACATCAATGACAGCTATAAACTGAACTCAGTAATACTGTGAGGGATCACAGTTTCGAGGAAAACCAATGTGAACCCTTGGGTCTTTGTTTCTTCAGAATCACTTCCATCTTCATCATTTGGTTTATACTCTTGACACATTCAGAAAAGATAAGTAAGTATTTTCTCACCAAAAAAAAAAAAAATCCTCCAGTGAGGCTTGTTTTACCCTCAGTAAATTGAGGGAGAAAATAACTAACATAAATTTTATTTCTCTAATTAACTAATAGTGTTAAACAATAAAAGGAAAAATTTTGATTAAAAGTGAAAACTTGAGGGGCTAGCCCAGTGGCGTAGTGGTTAAGTTCTCGTGCTCTGCTTTAGCAGCCCGGGGCTCACAGGCTCGGATCCTGGGCGTGGACCTTCACACCACTTATCAAGCCATGCTGTGGCAGGGGTCCCACACACAATAGAGGAAGATGGGCACAGATGTTAGCTAAGAGCCAATCTTCCTCAGCAAAAATAGGAGTATTGGCAACGGATGTTGGCTCAGGGCTAATCTTCGTCACCAAAAAAAAAAAAAAAAAGAGAGAGAGAGAAAACTTGTAAATAGGAGTTACAAAAATAAATGCTTATATTTTCACAGATTTTTATATGTTTTTAGGGTACAGCTGACAAACCAATCATAAAATGTCACACATTGTAATATGGTCCTACTGTCCATGATTATTACACAACTTGCACCACATATGACTTACCATTTGAGGTTGCCAATACTGAAGTGGTCTATACCCTGTTCAATGAGACAAATTCACCATTGGGAACTTGGCCATCATGACAATTTCAAACTGCTATAAAAAGCTTCTAATGCTTACTCTCAATTTCTATACTTAACTTGTCATCAACCAATAACAAACAGTTCACGGACCAGCACCAATCTGCAGACCACACTTTGAGTAGCACTGTCATAAGGTATTACAGATATAGAACCAATGGTATTTACTGATAAATTACATTAAGGATGTGGGATAAGGGAGGCCAGTAAAGGCAAGGTAAGATTCAAGGAAGCCCCTTCGGCAATTGTTAGCTTGAGTCAATGAGTGGATGGTGATGCCACTTACTGAAGTTGTAGGGAGAACTATGTTTGGATGTGTTAAGCCTGGCATGAGTCACCCAAGTGGAGATGGTAAGTATGGATGAGTCTGGAACTTAGCGAAAGAGCTGAAGGTGTAACTTTGGAAATCACAGCATTTAGATGTTACAACTCTGCGTGAGATCACCTAGGGAGAAAATATGGATAGAGAAGAAAGCCAGGAGCAAGGCCTGAGCCCTCCAACATGCAGAGGTGGGCAGACGAGGGGAAGTGAGCAAAGGAAGGAAAGGCTTTGGGTAGACGATTCTGATGTGCATCCTTGATGCAGAGCCTTGGATTGGAGTTATTGTCAATGTTCCACAGTAAGCTAAAGCAAGGACCAGATCTTCACCTTTTGATTCCCCAGAACTCCTTACACAGTGCACTGCATATAGAAGCACTTAATAAATATGTATTGGACAAATGAATGAAAGACATGATAGCATATTACTGTACCAGTCCTTCTAGTACTGACATTTTGTGGCACTTTAATTTTATAAAATACCTTATGATTATTTGTTTAAGTAATTTACTCCTTCCAAATGAACAGTGGCACATTCAATGAGCAGAGTTCTTCACTGTTTTTGCACCGCGGACCCTTGTGGCAGTTTGATAAGGATGATGATTTTAAATGCATATAATGAAACCAACTGTACTGAAATGGATATCAGAGTATTTATAAAAACAAATAAGCAACACTGTATCATAGGTGCTTCTCTATTAGCAAGCAAATAACAAGATCCAGTAGCAAAACAACTAGTAGTGGGCTTAGGAAAGGTAGGATTCAAGGGAGGGAGGATTCACTGCAATTTCAAAGCAGTGAAGAGGGTGAACAGAAACTCAAGACAGCCACAACACTGTATTATGATACAGAAATGTCTGTGACTTGGTGACGAAGTCAGATACTGCTAAAATGACTGTGCTTTGTTGCCAACCCTTCTAGTTTAAAAAGATGCTAAATATCCAGTGGAGGGCTACATTCACAGACCCCAGATGAAGAGTCCCTGAATTAAAAGGTCGCTTTCACTTGCACCCTCACCCCCACATCCAGGTGAAATTCTGTTTTAAAAATATGTTTTTAGATTAATGCACCCCTATGTTCACTGCAGCATTATTCATGATAGCCAAGACTTGGAAGCAACCTAAGTGCCCATCAACGGATGAATGGATAAAGAAGATATGGTACATACACACAATGGAATACTACTCAGCCATAAAAAAGAAGAAATTATGCCATTTGCAACAATATGGATGGACCTTGACAGTATTATGCTAAGTGAAATAAGTCAGACAAAGACAAATACTGTATGATTTCACTCATATGTGGAAGATAAACAAACCAACTCATAGACATGGAGAACAGATTGATGGTTACCAAAGCGAAAGGGGGTGGGGGGAGGGCAAAAGGGGTAAAGGGGCACATATGTATGGTGACAGACGGAAACTAGACTATTGGTGGTAAACATGATATAGTCTATAGAAGCCAAAATATAATGATGTACACCTGAAATTCATACAATGTTATAAACCAATGTGACCTCAATAAAATAATAACAAAAAATATATATATATATATCTTTTTTTATAAGAATAATCATATATACTGTGGGAGATCAAGATTTGGCCAGCCTGAAATATATCTCTTTACCTTGATTGTTTTCTCTGAGGGACATTTGACCTCCCCCACTAACTGCCTAAAGAATTTGACATGGTGGCTCCTTCCTAGAACAGATCTTCTACCATGATGGCTGTAAAGATAATGTAGGATAGAGGTTACAATAGGAAAGGCACCAAGCCCCTTTTATCAAAAACTCTGTCTCTCCCTGACCACATTATCTATAGATGACCCTGAAAAGAATTGTCTTCCTGCCCTCTGAAGTCCCAGACCACTACCCACCCCCAACACGTTCCTCGCCTTTAGCTGCAATACTTAAGCGAGCAGCTTAGACAGAGGGACGAGTTGCTCATTTCTGAGTTTCTCCCATGTATACATGTTATTAAACTTGGTATTACTTTCTCCTGCTAACCTGTCTTGTTGATTATTTGGCCAGCCATAATAACCTTAAGGAAAAGGGCAGAGGGAGAATCTTCCTCTCTCCCGACAATACCAAATAGTACAACCTTTTTGGAAAGCAATTTGGCAATGTCTATTAAATTTAAAATACACATGCCCTTTGACTCAGAAATTCCACCTCTGATAATTCATCTTGAAGATATAGCCCCACATGTGAGCAAATAAACATGTACCTGGATGTTCACGGCTGACATATTCGTAATATTTGTTCAACAAGTAGCTATTGTGAGCCTACTATGTGGCAGGTGCTCTTGGTGCTGAAGATTCAGCAGACAACCAAACAGACAAACTTCCTGCCCTCACAGAGTTATTTTCTAGGGGTGGAGACAGATAATAAAATAAAAAGCAACCTACATTAGATAGTGATAAGGACTACAAAGAAGGAGGATAGAAAAGGCCGGGAAATATGTTCTGTATAAATCCATGGCCAGGGAAGACCTCACTGAGAAGGAGACAATGGAGCAAAGGCTTGAAAAAAGCATTAGTAAGCAAGCTTTGTGCCTATCTGGGGGCAGAGCACTGCTGACGGAAGGCAAAGCGGGTGCAAAGGGCCTGAGGTGGGAGCATTCTTGGCGTGTTTGAGGAAAAGCGAGAAGGCAGGTGTGGCTGGAGCAGCACGAGCAAGTGGGAGAGCTATAGGCGAGGACAAGGACGATTTGGGGGAGACATTGGGTGGGGGGCAAATCATTTACGGCCTTGTCAACCACTGCAGGGACCTTGGCTTTTACACAAGTGAGATGAGAAACCACTGGAGGATTGGAAGCAGAGTGGCCTGACCTGACACACATCTGCAAAGGATCCCTCTGGTTGAGAACAGACTTGAGAGCAGACTGTTGGGCAAAGGCAGAAGCACGGAGCCAGGCTGGGAGGCCGAGCTAGTGGTGGCGGCTTGGACGGGGGTGCAGTGGTGAAGGTGCTGAGAGGTGCTGACACATCGGATGTTGGTGCAGAAGGAAAAGCAAGGGGCTCGAGATGACTCCGAGGTTTGTGGCACAAGCAACACAGAGGATGGACCTACCATTAATTATGATGGGAAATTTCAGAGAAGCAGGTGTGGGAGAGATCAGGAGTTTGATTTTGAACATGGAGATGCCTATCACACATCCATGTAGGGAGTTGAGAATGAGCAGAATAACAGCAGAAAAGCTAGAAAAGCACTTTAAATGTCACTAATAGGGACTGGTTAAATAAATTATAGTATATTGATAAAACTGCTGAAAGAACAGCTGTTACAAAGAATGTGATATAACTACCCTATTACGAAAATCTATATTATGTGAAAAAGCAAGTTGTACGACGGTTTGGTAGCATTTTAATATGATTATATCTACATATAATCCATGTGGGTATGTATGTGCATTAGTTTAAATGCTCAGAAAAACAAACAGTGAAGAGCATTTATCTGAGGAATGGGATTGGCAGACAGGAGGATGGAAGCAACACATTTTAGTGTATTTTTACACTGTTAGAAATTTTAAACAAAGAGCATGTATCTATCTATCGATCGATCGATCAACTACCTATCTATCTATCTACATAACATAAAAACTAACAAGGACTGAAAAGTTTTAAAACGTGTTTTAAATGATGCTTGGTTCACAGGTAAGCAAACACTCTCAAACACAGGCACGTTTTGTTCAAGTCATTCTTTGAAATGAGGTAAAAACTTTTTGATTGCAGCTTTTATCTGAGGCCACGGCCTGCGATGTGGGGTGATGGTTGGTGGGCAGTAGAAGAGTGAAAGAGGGCATGTGGAAAGGGGAATAGAGGAAATAAGGCAAAGTACAGGGTTAATTCAGAGATCTAGAGCTCAAGCTACGGGCAGTACAAGATTTCTAGATGTTTTTGTTCAGCTGACACAGAGGTTTTCAAATTTTTAAACGTGGATGCCTTTAGGCAACTTGGGAGCTCTCCCGTTTGCCACAAGCCCCACCACTCCCTATGACCTCACACCCAGCCTGAGTCACACATTTATGTTTCTGTAGGCAATGACTTTTACACTTCTACACTAAGAGGTATTGAGTTCTTACCTGGGACCAGGCACTGTATTAGATTCTGCCTTTTACCATCTTGGACACGTAGGTAATGCCAGAAGATTAAGAGCATTATCAGAATTTTCCCCATGAAATCTGCATATGTCTCATCTATCCCCCTTTTAGCCATATTCATTTTCTTGGACATGTCAATAAAAATTAAAGTGGTCATAATACTTTTTTAGTTCATACTTATGTTGTAAAAATGTGAACTACACAAATCAGCAGACAATGAAACCCTCACTTCTCATTTAATTTTGACAATTTGTTCTTCTCCTGGACTGATGAGAGTTTTCTCTCTGCCTAAGTACAGAGTAGCACATAAAGATAACATGACACAGATCGTTACTAAAGCGACTGTGGCAGGGACAGATGGAACCATAACAATGACAGGTGACTATGCAAAATAGGTCCTGCTGACTAACACAGTCTGAAGGGGAAAAGAAACCTTGGCAGGTAAAGGCCAAATAAAATAAAAATAAACTCAGCATCTCTTTTGCCAACCATCTTTCACCCATTAAATAATATCCATTCTAAGATGACTGTAAGTGGCTATTAATGTAATTATTTATTCAATGAATGATGAATGAATAAACAAATGAATGCTCTACATGTGGCATCTCTTTATCTCAATGAAAAGAGAGCCCTAAATAGTCCTCTGTGGAATTCTTTTCTCAAAGTGAGTTTCAAGATCTAATAATGGCCCCTAGGCTGGTATTCGGCCCTCAAGTTCTGAGTATAGACCATGGAGCTAAAAGAAACTTTACAAGCCCTGGAAGGGAAAAGCCCATAATATTTAATCACTTGTCTCTAGGGAAAAAAACTTTGAAACTGTTCTATTTCCAATAATCATGGAACATACATTGCCTTTTAAGATTTGTTTCTCAGAACAGCAGAAATCATTTAATCTAAGAGAACACAGAATGGCTTAATTATTTTTTTTTTCTTTTCTAGATTCTCTGCCAAGAACCACAGAGCAAAATGAAATGACAGTGTGGGGAGACAGCTGCTAAGTAATCTCTTTGTTGTATTTCTAATAAGATAGCTACACTGTTTCTGTTGCTAACGTGTAGCCATATTAGCTCTGAAATAAGCTATTATGATTTTTTCCCCTCAGTGGACTCCAGTTGCAATAAGTAATACATCATTTATAATTGGAAATATGTATCCCTCCAAAAATGTTTGCTCTTTCTTGCTGAAACTTTTAAAGACTTTTGAGTACATTGCTTGAATTTGAAACCAGCAGCTTGATTTGCATACATAATTTAATATTGATTGAGCAACTTCTACAGGCCAGGTGCTGAGAGTACAATAAATAAGAAGAGAAGCAGCCAAGGGTTGAACTCTAAGACAACATTTAAGGGAAGGAGACTTGGAAATTTGGCTGGAAAAGCAGAAAGAGCATGGATGTCAAGGGCAAAGAGCATATTTAGAAGGCAAGCTCACTAGTGTCAAATACTACGGAGAAGGGCTGATGTAGCCATTGGCTTTAGCAACAAAGAAGTCATTGTTGAACCTGGTCAGAGTGGCTTCAGTGGAGTTAGTGGGGCAGAAATAAGATCACAGGGCACCAGAAGGGATTTGGAGATGAAAAGTGGAGGAGTGATTGCAGCTTAAACACAGAGCTTTAGATAGAGAAGATAACTGATGCGGTTAGATCCAGAGGAAGCAGAAAGGGGCAGAATCCAAAGCTATGGTGGAAAGATTTGTCTGAGACCAGGGGATGGGGAAACAACACCTTCACCACTGTGACAGGGGAGGAGTCCTAGTGGCATGTCAATGGTTAGTGGTGAAAAAAAGTTACCCATTATCCTCCATCCCCCTTATCCTCCCTGTCACCATCAACAGTGTACAGTAAAATTGTAGAGGGGAGCAGGAAGTAAAAGACATTGTTGCTTTGATGACTTCTATTTTCTTAGAGAAGTGGGAAGCAAGGCCATTTGCTGAGACTGATGGGGAAGATGGTGGGGCAGGAGCCTGAGAAAAGTGGCAAAGGTTTAAAAGTGCTTCTGTGGGAACCACAAAAAGAGCTGCCTGGGAGAACGCAGAAGTATCCCTGGTGGCACAGAGGTCCACCAGGATGAGCCTGTGTATGCTGCTTATACTACTCATACTGCAGGCACTCAACAACCTAAGTGTAACGCAGGAAGATGGAGAGTCGGGTTGGTCCATGGTTGAGGTCTGGCCAAGGAGGAGTGATGGAAGAACAAGGGGGCTAGGAAGTTGAGGGCATTGCTGAGACTATGATGGACCAAAGGCTCCAGACTAGACAAGGCAAGAAGCAGATCTCAAAAGAGGCTCATGGTCTGAGAAAAACAGAGAGAGTCAAGGTACTAGAGGTCTTGATGAAGGTGAAGATCAGGTGTAATGGGACCAGCACTAGACCCAGGCCAGAGGGGACCCTGCCTTGGGCCCTGCATTTAGAGGGCTCCGCTCTGGCCCTTCTCTGGCTGTAACCCTCTCCATAGAACAAGGAGTTTTCAGGACCAAAAGGATGTGCCCACCTGAGCCTATACTTCCACCTTTTAGACCACATTCCAGGGCACTGGGACCCTAGAATTCCCAGCCCAAACAGCCCTAAGCCCCCTTTCAGTGCCTGTCAGGCCTCTTCTGAGGATCACCCAAAGGGTGGCTATTAGTAGGAGACGTGGACTAATCTTGGATGTGAGGGTTGGGCACCCACACAGGTCCATGTGAGGCTCCTCACCACACGGAGCAGAACCGGGAACCAGAGGCCAGCACTCCCCACGTCATGGATGTCCCCCATGGACCTCTCAGGAATCGATGAAATCAAAGCTTTGCCTTCTAGCTTGTTAAAGTATATTTGTCAAGGTAGGAAGATAAAACATATTTCATTTACTAGTTGACCTTGATTTATAATTTTTAGATTATAGACATACAGCCTGTGGGCTTCCATTTCTACTCCTGCCCCGGGCCGTGCAAATGTTTGGGGTGTGCAGGAATGAGGGAGTCCGCTGGGCAAGAGACTGGCGCAGGGATGATTAGACTTCTAATTAGACAGCAGAGTGAACATTTGCTGAAAATTCTCAGTCTGCTGCAACACATAGAAATAACATAAAATATTTTTTAAAAAACCACATAAGCCTTGTTCTATTTATTCTCTATTTGCATATCCTCCCAATCCATTCTCTGCCTTGCTCTGTGCCCCTCTGCACCACACTACCAGGGCTCCCTTGCTGGCCATCTTCCAGTTGGGTTCGGCCAACAGAAGGCACCCAGCAAGAGACAGGAAGGTAGGAGGAGAAAGGATGGGATATTTGTGCCCTGCTCCCTCCCTGCTTCAAGCCTGCCTTCTGGCAGTGGCTACTTCCCTCCAAACTCAGCTTCTACCAGGCGACCCCTCCTCCGTAGCGCCAGCTCTCCCTGAGATCCAGTAACAACATTTCCTCCCTTGCCCCTTCAGGACTAGGCATGGTAATAGCCTGCTGCCGTTCTTAGCATCTGGGTACCTCAAATGACCTTGTTGCATTCTTCATTTTTGTCCATACTTCTACAAAAGTTCCTTTATTAAAATCTCTTGAATTTAAGTATCTGAATGATATTCTACTTTCTGCTAGAGCCTTGACTGATTGAAATCATTTTCAAAAACAAGAAAAGAAAGTCTCTGTGAATAAAAAATGATAATAAGCCCACGATGAAGACCATGGTGGTAAGCGATGACTAAGACTCTGTGGCCATTGTGAGATTGGGGATGCAGGCAGGTGCCAGAAAGACTGGGCTTCTGAGGTTTCTATATCTGCAAAGGGAGAGGGACTGCAAATGCCCCATAAATATCAACAGTGGGGTGGGGTGAGATTAGTTCCATTTTTTCAGTTAGAGTCAAGACCTCAAATTGCCTGTACCTAGAAATAAAGATAAGATGCCTCTACTTGACTAGCATCTGAGTCTGCACCGCATGTGGGCACAGAAATTGATACTGTCCTGCAGTAGGATTCCAAAGCCATGCTTAATGTATGATTTGTTTCAGTGCTAAGGATCTCATGGCCCTGGGGTTGAGGCAATCTCAAAACTACCCATCAGAGAGAACTCTTGTAGAACAAATCCATAGGAAAGTTTTGCTCTCAAGAAAAGAAAACAAAATTACAAAATATACGAGGATGTGCAGCATGATTAAAAGCAGTCCAATGAATGAGAATTAAAATCTGAGGAAATATGTATAACAGAACACCCTGAAAAAATTTTAAAAATCCTCAGTCATAATGGAAGATTAATAGCTATCAAACAAGATTGTGAAATCAGAAGGTTGCATATGAAATAAATAAATCATTGGGATATAATGTACAGCATGGTGACTATAGTTAATAATACTGTATTGCATATTTGAAAGTTGCTAAGAAAGGAGATCTTAAAAGTCCTCATCACAAGAAAAAACAGTTTTTTGTAACTATGTAAGGTGACGGATGTTAACTAGACTTATTGTGGTGATCATTTCACAATGTATACAAATATTGAATCATTATGTTGTACACCTGAAACTAACATAATGTTATTTGTCAATTATACCTCACTTGAAAAAAAATTTTTTTTAAAAAATGAAGGTTGTGAAGTAAGGATAGAAACAAAAAGGAACCAACTGAAAATTTTGGAATGAAAAAATATAATTGGCGAATTTGACACAGCTTAAGAGAGATTTAATGAACTGGAAGGCAGAACTGAAGAAATCTCTCAGAGTGCAGTACAAGAGACATAAAAGAGAGGGAAAAAACTGAAAGGAAAATTAAGGAGACACAGAAGATGTAAGGTAAAGCATTGACATTAAACTAAAAGAAGTTTCAGGAGAGAGAAAATGGAAGAGAGAAAATATTTAATACTGCAAATATCAGATTAAGGGAGAAAAACAATAAGAGTGTCTCACGTGTGTAGGAAAAAACATTCAAAGAAGTCCAACACCTATTTACAATGGAAAAATTGAGGAGATTTGGAATATAAGAGACTTTTCTTTCGACCAAAACCCTACAGCAGTCTCTAACTAAATGGTGAGGCTTTAGAAGCATTTCCATAAAAAGCTAGAAACACAATATGAATGCCCACTACCATCCCTACTACCCAATGTTGTATCAGAGGTCCTGACTCACAGAACAGAGTTATTTGAACATGGGATTTTAGAGATGGTGCATTTCCTGGTAATGGTCCAGGGTAAAGCGAAGCAAGTAGATGGCTAACGTAGTGGAGATGAAGGTCACTAGAACTGAGAGAGTGAGAAACTGAAAATCTAAAGTGCTGAGTGGCACCCAGAAGGATGTCAGGACTTTGAGCCTAGCGGGAGGCTATATGTGATGTAGGTGACCTGGAGGCTGGTGGAGGAGAGTGCCATGGATACAGATGGAAAATCAACTAGATGGCAGAATGATAAAAGAGCAGAGTCTAATGTAGGGTGGGAAATGATGGTCTCCAAACAGCCTCGTGCTTCTGGAGCAGTGTTCACTCAAAAGACCAACTGGGCAAGGCTCTTAGGGAAGAGCCAAGTGTCAGCTAAGGAAGAAGGCAGATGCAATGTTCTACACCCCCACCCCAGTTAAGGATTTAGGAAAGTTCATTTACGATGGAAAAAGGATTCCAGGGATGTACTTGGAAAGTCTGAAGGAGAGGAAGAGTAGAGGTTGATCAGAACAAATTAAAATCAAAGTGGAATGGGGCTGAGACAACCAGAGAGAATGGAGGGGCTTCTGTTTTTAACAGAGATGGTGAGCCTGGTGGGATTAGCGGTGTTGAAGACAAAGCTCTCTCTGTTATTCTGCCATAGCCTTAATGCTGACAAGAGAATCCGTTACATGGGTTATGAAATGGAACACAAGGCTTCTTTGGGGTTACAATAGAAAGAAATAAAAAAATAAACTGACCTCCAGATCAGATCCACTAAGTATTAACTGCAGATTTGTCATTTAACAGTGCCTTGTACTATACTGTAGTCCACACTTATACATATTCTACACAGATATATTCACATTTACCAATATTAGAAATTTAAGGGAGTTAGCATATGTCATTAAAGAATGTATCTGGAACAGACACCGAAGTCTTAAATACAATAAATATTTAGTAGAGGGCTGTAGACTTAGAATCTGAAAGTATTTAATGGGTTAATCTTATATTCAAGCTATTTGAGATATTTTATTTTACAATTTCAATGAATAAATTGTTTTATACTTTGCATAATTAACCTGAGAGAAATAGATTTTGGAGACCAACCTCTCTGTTGACCACTTAGCTGCTCCCCAAAAGCAATTTTGTCCGTTACATCTGCCTTATCATTTGCTCTGATGTAGAACATGGCACATGCAAGTCTTAGGAAGCATCCCTTTCAATAAGGAACAAATATCAAAACAAGCAAGGATTGGCATCTGTTAGCCTATGAATCTGGACTGTTAATTATGTAAGACAAACATGATGTATTCAAGAAAATAGTACCCATTCATCTTCTTTTTTCAAAATGGAAAAGCACTACATTTAATTTGTGGTTCTCTGCATTTTAAATAGGCAACTCAATGAAGCAATAAATGTGTTCATAATGAATAGATTTTTCTGCATAGGGAACTCTTAATGGCAGGACCATAACTGAAGATTTAACCTGGTGAACATAAAAGTAAACAACAGAAACACAAGGATAATTTGAATTGGCCAGAAAATGATGTTTCGGTTAAAAAAAAAAAAAAAAGAATCACTATTGTTGAGAGTAAGTTTTAGGTTGTGATATAAAAATGCATCATTATGCAAAAAGATTGCTGTAATTAAATTACCAATATTTAAAATGAGATACAGGTCTTTGGACCTTCCGCCTGTCTCCTTATGAAACGGTTATGCTTGGTCACTCTAGCAAACCCCTCTGGCCCTCCAGTCTCTTCCATCTTCTTCCTCACATTGCTACGTTTTTCCTCCTTTGACCCAAACTCCCACTGCTCTCCTCCTCCCAAACCTTTCCACTGAGCACCATGGAACTTCCATTTCTAATTAAACTGTCCTACATCCTCAACTTCTTCACCTAATGCTCTCTCCATGTCATGCTTTGACTGGAACTTGGTTCTCTGTTGGAGACATGGCTTCCCTCTACCTGTTCCCCAAATCCTCCCGCCTCCTGACTCTTCTGGAACCTCACTATTGATTTCCCCTTCTCTCTTGGATCTTCAACCTTCTTTCTCTACGAGCTCCTTCCCATGCAATTATAACAATCTCAAATCTCTCTCTCTCTTTCTGTCTCCTTACCTCTGCACCTTATGCTATCTTTTCTCCCTTCTCTTCCACCAACCCTCTCCCCTCTCCTCTTCCTCACTCTTCAAGCTTTTTGAGCCTACTACTCCGCTGGCATTGTTCTGGATACAGTCAATGACTCAACAACTACTTCATTGTTGCTAAATCGAAAAGACTCTCTTAATCCTCATTTTACTGGCCTCTTGACAGCACTCGTCACCACCTACTCCTCCTTCCTTTCTGAAATTCTATTCCCTTGGTCTCAATGACCATATATATAGTCTCTGGATTCTCTTTATTCTCTGGGCAATTTTTTCAGCCATCTTTGCACACTCCTCTTTCTTTGCTTATCCCCTCAATGTTGGTACCCCCCAATGGTTCTCTCTTAGGCAGTCTGTCTTTGTTTAAATTCTCTGAGAGATCTTACTCAGCCCATGGCTTCAGTTACCATTTATATGCTGATGACTCCCAAATCTATGTCTCAGGTCCAGATCTTCCTCCTCAGCTTCAGAATCACATATCCAAATGCTGAGTGGCCATCTCCTCTTGGATAGCCCAGAGGTGGCCCAAATGGAATTCATCTTCCCCCTTTTTAAACTTGCAATTCCTATATTCCCTCTCTCAGTGAACATTATCATTACTCCCACGTGCTAAGCCTGAAACCTAGATTCAATCTTGATGCTCACCCCTACCCTTCCCTCTTTAACCACACGCAATCTATTCACCTAGACCTGTAAACTTCTCCATGCAAATATCTCCTAAATCTATCCACACCTCTCCAACACCTCAGCCACAGCCCAGCCCAGGTTCCATCATCTCTATCTGATTGCCACGATGACCCTTAAGGGGTCTAGTTGCCTCTAGATATCCATTCTCTTCAGCAAGAGAGATCTGTCTAAAATGCAACCTGATGTCACTCTCTCGTCTTAAAACCCTCCAGGATCCTCTATTTCCCCTAGAAGGAGGTCCTAACTTGTGAACTCACAAAGCCCTTCATAATCTGGCTGCAGTGCTCTAGTCTAACTTCATGCCTCACCATCCCCTCCACTCTGTGCTCCACTTACACTACTTTTTTCCCTCTACTTTTTTTTATTTCTGCAATGAAGCCATGATCTCTTGTGTGGGGATGTTTGTACATGCTTTTCCACAAACCCAAAACAATCTACCTCTCCTCTTTACCCGACTAACTCATACTCATTCTTCAAGAATCAGCAGAGACATTAATTCCTCCTGGAAGTCTTCCCTGCAGAGGGCCAGGTGCCCCTGCAATGTGCTCCCACTATCACCTTGTGCTTCTCCTATCACTGTACTTACCACACTCTATGGGAATTATGTATCTGTTTAATCGTAGGCGACTATTAGTTCTACGGGCAAGGTCCACATCTGTCCAGTATGCCATACTATCCCCGCACTACCCCAGGCCCAGTACACGGGCTGCAGTGGGTAGGCAGTATACCGGTGCTCTATATGTACTAGGTCAGTGGTTCTCAAACTTTTTGGCTTCAGGATTCCTTCATACTCTTAAAATTGAGAGGCCTAAAGAGCTTCTGTTTATGTGGGTTATATCTATCAATATTTACTGTACTAGAAATTAAAACTGAGAAAAATTTTAAATATTAATTCATTTAAAAATAACAATAAGTCCATTGCATTTTAACATGAATAACATAGTTTCTAATGAAAACTAAGTAAATTTTCCAAAACACAAAAAAAATAGTGAGAAGAGAATTATTTTACATTTTTGCAGGTCTTTTCAATGGTTTTCTTAAAAAATTACAGCTAGAGTCTCATATCTGCTTCTGAATTCCCTTTGTGGTATTATGATTGTAGTATATAAAGAAAAATACAGCCTCACACAGATATGTAGTTGAAAGGGGAGCAATATTTTAATAGCCTTTTCAGATAATTGTAGATATTCTTTTTTGATACCACACTATAACTCAATAAGTGGTAGTTTCTTAAAGGCTAGCTGCGAAGTAGAACTTGAAACCCTATCAATTAACTTTTCATACTTTGTTACATTAAAATCCATTGGTTATCTTGTACTTTGAATGGATCTTTTACCCAAGCATGATTCTGTAACATCATGCACTGGTTATCTGAAAAATATTAATTCACTGAGTTATACAGATCTCTTAAATGTTAACACATTTCATTATACAATATTTTAAAAACCCCACATTTGTTAATATTACCACTGAATTCATCAGAAAAGTCTTTAAGGATTGAGAAACCGTCAAGCTCACGGTGGTGGATACAAGTTTCTCAAATTCTAATTTTCACCTGAAAGCTCGAATTTTATCATTGGCAACAAATACTGTTGTTGTTGTTTTCTTTGAAGTGACAAGCTCACTTCATTCATTTCTGAGAAAATGTCAACCAAATACTCAAGTTTGAAAAACGGTAGTTTGTCTGTCATTCTTTCAAATAAAAACAGTGTTCCATTAGAACAGTGGCCAGTTCAGACCTTAACTTAAACAGTCGTGCGAGTGCTTTTCCTGGAGACGGCCATCGTGCTTCAGCATGTAACAGAAATGCTGTATGGATACTTCCCAGAATGTTAAGATGTGCACTTGAGGATTGAGATTCAATAAAATAATTTTTATTGCTTCATCATGGGTATTCTTAAGTGAAACAATTTTTTTCTAACTGTGAGGGCGAGGTGGCGAAGAAAACGATTACCCGTACAGTTTGGTACAGCTACTGCCTTGATTTATGCTAAGAACAGGTAGAACGATTCATGCAGTTTACCTACCACGGCTTTTACATCATGAATGCAAATGTCAACAGAGTGAGACAAGGCAAACAGTGCCTTAGCATCAGGAAAAGAGTTTTGACCTTAGGGACCCCTTGGGACTGTGAATCCCGCTGGGCCAGAAGAACGAATACAAGGAAAGAGATGGCAGGCCAGCTTGGGTGCCTGTGACAAGGCTGCCGGGGGCACTGGCCCTCCCAATCTGAAATCCATCCTGAGCAGCCTCTGCATGACTAACCTCTGCTCTTTACTCTCAGGCTTCCCAGCCGCGTCCTCCCACCAAACACCTGGTTTTGGCTCAACCCCTGGGTGTTGACACCTTGGCCTTAATAAAGTCTTGGTTGGAACACAATTTCCTGGCTTCATTTTTGTTATTATTTCTGGGACCTGGCTTTCGGTATCAGCCCTCTGGTCACAGGCCTCATGATCAGGAGTAAGGTAAACCTTCCTCGGTATTTTTTCTGGACCATTCTGCTGTGGACTGGCCAGGTAAACCTCTTGCTAGCTCTGTGTCTTGCACTGTACGTGTTTTGGAGGAGGCAGTGGGGCAGGAGATAAGAGGGATTAGGGATTCAGGAATATACCTAACTTTGAAAGTAAAACAGAACTGTTTTGCTGTTTTTCTTCTTGCAAGATAAGGTGAAGCATTCTTTTACTATTGCAGATAAGGGTCAAAATAAGAATCTTCATCTGGTCAGTGAACGTAAGTTGAAAGAAATGCCCAACATATTGCAGTTTTAAGAAGGTATGCTCACCCATTTCTCTTCCAACAGTATTTTCTGAATATGCATCAGGAGTTCATCCAAGTTTGAGACCTTGGTAAATGCATGCTTTAAATATGAAAGTTGAAGTTAGGCATGCACAGGACAAGGTACCATTTCCTGAAAATAGCTTTCAGGAAACAGCAAATTAATTTAGAAGCAAATTAATATGATTTCAAGGAGGTACTTCCTATTGAGTAATTTGTTTTCATCATTACAAAAGAAATGCTTTCTTTTCCTTGCATATCTCTTATATTACTTTTCTGAGCATTCTTGAACTAAGGTTTCCACATCAAGGAAACTAAAGGTTCCTTGCACTTTGAACAGCCAAGCTCCATCGTAGTGATGTGTCCGTGTGAAACAACGTTCTACTATTTCCAAGAGTCACTGATAGAATGGAATGCCTTTCATGCCATTCCTTAGTTCTCTTGCAATTAGAGCTCAGAGGGTTAACCTCTAGGGGACTTTGAGAAGATGTCTCATGCTCTCCCTGGGAAAGCAGCACTGCAGGTGATGATGGGTGCTCAAAGGCACTGCGAGTCTGTGCTTCAGGGAGAAGCACGCTGAAGACGGGCACCGGGGAGATGGAGGCCAGTCAGGAGCCCTGGTCCCAGTGGTGTGTCTCTGGAACAAGGGATCTTGAGGATGGCTACTCTCCTCTTCCTTCACAAACAGGAATACACTGACCTCCAGCATGAGGCTGACCTAGGTCTCCCCAGCCATTGAGAGGCAGTTTTTCATAGGATCTTGAGTTCTGTAAGCAGACTGCCTGGATTTGAATATTGGCTCTGTCACTTACAAGATGAGTGACCTTGGACAAGAGACTTAACATCTGTAATCTTCAGAGTCCTCATCTATAAAATAGAGTCAAAAAGTATGCCCATCTCATGGAGTTGTTACAAGGCTGTAAAGAGATAATCTATATAAAGTGGCTGTGCTACAGCACAGTGGATGGAATGCAGCAAGTGCCTAACAAATGACAGCATTATTATCATTATTCTTCTGAAAGTGTAAGATGTACATCCCCTAGAAGGAGAAGAAATGAATCTAGGACTTTTATATTCTTCTCCTACCAATCCCAGGAAGAGGATCCTGAGAAAAAGTTGAAGATTCTACCAGATTTCTCAGGCACCAATGAAAGAACATGTCACGCCCCATCAGGAGTGTTTCCACCCTAAATGGGAGGGACCTCTTTAGACATAAACATTCAGATTATTAACAAAGTATTATAAAAAGATGTAGTCTTGTTAGGTGAAAACTCAAAAGGATATCAGTGTGATGTCTCAACCACAATTCTATGCCTAGAGTCATTTGATCTCCTCAATTCTGATGACCTTGACCTCCATTTGGCTTCAAAAACTGACTGTCAGTGGCTAGACCAGGGGTCTCGTCAACTACCCAGAACTTTTCTACGTATGAATTATTCAATGTCAAGATCCCATTTGCTGTGCATAACTCTCTACTCTTACAACATTATTGCTCACTTATTCCCACTTCCCTTCAGCATCTTTGAGACTCCCAGGACCCTGACCACTCTACATTCTCTCAGTCTATGAATGCCTATCTCATTTTCCTTATTCTCTACCTAGCCTAGACCCATGATGCCATGTCTTTAGTTATACTGACCATTACCCTCAATTCTCTGCCTCCTTGTTCCTCTATTAAACCCAACCTACACAACCCAAACCCAAGACGAATCCAGTCATAATTCTTCAACCAGGTTTTGGATCCCTATCCTCCCATCTCCTAAGGCACCTGGCTCCTTCAACCATGTTCCTACACCTTTACTTCTACTCACCATTTCTTCCCAACACATATATATTGTTCAATATCTCCCTAGGTTCCAAGTTACTTCTTTAGCATCTTATTCTTCAAAAGTAGTTTACACCAGTTCTTTCTACTTCCTCATCATCAATTCACTCCTCAACCCAAAGCAATCTGGCCTGTCTCCATTATCTCATCTAAACTGCTTTTGTTAAGATTATCAATGTTTTCCACATTGTCAAATCTAAGGAATCCTTTTTAATTCTTTTGTGACTTCCCTGTGGCATCTGAAACTGTTGATCATTTCTTCCTTCTCTAAACTTTTCTCTCACCTTTTAAACACCAGTGTTGCCCAGGCCTGCCTCCTTGCCCTCTACTCTTCGCACTCTATAGACCCTTCCAGTGTGACTTCATTCAAACCTAAGACTTCAACCACTCATGGGATTCATAAACTGATACCATCTAGCTTAGATGTCTCTGCTGAGTGGAGACCCCATAGGCACATTGGTTAAGAATGGAGACTCTGAATTCTGACAAACTTGCATTCCAAATCCTGTCTCTGCACTTACAGCTATCTGGCCACGAGAAAGTTACTTCCCTTAAACCTCAGTCTCCTCAGCTATACAATGGGGGTAGTCATATCACTGGTATCTACCTCTAGAGTTCTTTTGAGGATTAAATGAAATAATGCACATAGAAGCATATAGTTAACACTCAGTAATGTTAGTTATTGTTGTTGTTACTATGGGATTCTCTATCTAAAGCTCCCAAAGCAACTCAAACTTTAAAAATCAACTTAATGCCCTCATGCTCCTCCTTCATTATAGTTATAAACATAATAGCTTCTATCTCTCTCTATATAGTGTCTATCTCTTCTATAAAAAAGGATTTATTTTTATAACTAATTTGTAAGTTAAATATTAGTGACCCCATTTCACATATAAAGAAATGGAAGCTAAGAGAAATTAATTACTCTGCTGGAA
Source organism: Ceratotherium simum simum (assembly GCF_057802395.1). Lineage (NCBI taxonomy): Eukaryota > Metazoa > Chordata > Mammalia > Perissodactyla > Rhinocerotidae > Ceratotherium > Ceratotherium simum. The sequence goes on along the minus strand of NC_141923.1, from coordinate 15,454,120 downwards.
ATGGCAGGAAAATGACAGTTAGGATTCAAACCCTGGCCCTTCTGACTTCCAAGTTCATATAACTCTGCTGCCTAGCACATGTAAATGACTTCAGTGTTCAAGTCCCAAGCCAAAATCCGGGACATTTATTTTGGACTTCTTCTGTCTCACTCAGCTACATCTAGTGGTGTGCTAGGGAACCAGCCATCATGGAAAAAAAAAAAAAAAAATCCCTGATTTGTAGCATTTGCTGATTTAAAGCTACCAAGGTGACATCACTGAATGAGAGCTGGGAAAAGACGGGCAGAACTGGCTTGAGAGCCTGCATGAGCCGCTCCAGCACCCACTGGATCCCACAAGACCCCCAATCCTGTTGATCTGGATCTAGATAATTTGACTGAAAGCAATTTGCCAAAATAAATTTAATCAAAATCAAGTTGGTGAAAACAACGTGTTAAAACAATGGTTCCAAAGGAATACTGTTCAGCAACAGGCTGCAGAATTTTTCTTTCTATTTGCCTTTTTTTCTCTACTCTTTTCCTGACTAACTTAATTTTGGCCAATTATTCCCTAGCATGCCCAAACATAGGCCGTTAGTTGCAAAGCTTTAATCTCCCCAGCCTCCACTCCCCTCAGCCTTTCCCCTCCACGCTCCAGCCTGACTGTGCATCTTTCCATTCCTCCCGGGTGCTATGTTCTCCTCCCCTCTGCGCCTCAGCACTGGCAGTGCCCTTGGCCTCAAATGTCTATCCCTCCACCCACCATCTTTGCCTGGCTGACTCCTGTTCCTCAATTTTTCGTTTAGGCATCAGCCATGGGGGATTACTCAGAAGAGACTAAATGTCAAACAATGGGAATTAAATTGGAATAGTGCAAAAGTCTACCAATTTGCAGACTGCTTAAACAAATTATGCTAGTTTTCAAAACATGTGGTATGACCCTATTTCAGTAGGGACAAATGCACATAGACATAGAAAACTATCTAGAAAGTTAGTCTCTAGGGGTTTTAGCAATGATTTTCCAAATAATGGGTGGGATTATATGAGTTTTTTTGGTCTATAGTTTCTGTAATAAGCTTGCCTTGCTTTTTTAATATGAAAACGTATTTTTGTAAGATACTTTTATTATTAATATCTTTGTATTCCAATTGTTCACTATTACAAACAATTTTGATGACTGGCTGACTATTCATTGAATAGAAAAAGAACCTGGGAAACAGGTAATTTTTAAGAACATGTAAATCATTATATGGTACACAGAAATGACCAGAACTGAAGAAACCAGATACCAGAGAGATTAACTTTCAACTAAAGTGTGATTTCAGCAAGATTATTGGGTTGACTAAATTATATTTGGCCAAATTCAATGCTATCATTACCTCTACCTCCTTGAGACCTCTTGTGAATCTCTGAATTTTCTCTTTTCCATTCCCTTTGTTACCAGGTTAGGAAAACAATCAAACTCCTTAGGGCATACAAGACCCATTATGATCAGAGCTCTGTCTAGTTCTTGGCATCTCTCTTGCCACATGTTCCCCTCTACCTCCCCAAACCACCCCCCTCCCAAAAACACACACTGGCCAGTTATGAGCACTTTGCTTCAGTAATGCAAACTCCACATCCCTGAACATGTCATGTCGTTTCAGTTCTCTATGCCTTTGCATATGCTGTGTTCTCTGAAATGCCTTTAAAACACACACGTGCATGCACACACAGTGAAACAGTCTAGTTAATCACACTGTAGAGTATTAATATTAATCCTATCTGCCTTATGGACATCATTGTGTCTTCTGCACCTTGGCATTCTGAGTGTCTCTAGAACTCTGGTACCCAAAGTGTGGTCTGCACACCAGCAGTATCAATATTACTTGGGAGCTTGTTAGATATGCACATTTTTAGGGCCCCACCGCACTATCTACTGAATCAGAAGCTCTGAGGATGGGCCCCAGAAAGGGTGTTTAAAAAGCCCTCTGGGTGACTCTTATGTGCCTACCCTCTGAGAAGCACTGCTCCAGGTAATCGTTAACGTTGGCTGAATGAACTGATAAATGATTAAAACTTGGTTTTAATCATTTGGTTCTTTGAAAAGATCAACAAAATTGACAAACCTTTAGCTAGACTCACCAAGAAAAAAAGAGAGAAGGCACAAATAAGTAAAATCAGAAATGAAAGAGGAGAGGTTACAACAGACACCTCAGAAATACAAAAGATTATAAGACAATACTATGAAAAGCTATATGCCAACCAATTCGACAATCTGGAAGAAATGGATAAATTCTTAGAATCATACAACCTTCCAAAACTGGATCAAGAAGAAGTAGAGAATTTGAATAGACCAATCACCAGTAAGGAGATCGAAACAGTAATCACAAACCTCCCCAAAAACAAAAGTCCAGGACCAGACGGCTTCCCTGGTGAATTCTACCAAACATTCAAAGAAGACTTAATACCTATCCTTCTCAAACTCTTCCAAAAAATTGAGGAGAGGGGGAAGCTCCCTAACTCATTCTATGAAGCTGACATTACCCTGATACCAAAACCAGACAAGGACAACACAAAAAAAAGAAAATTACAGGCCAATATCACTGATGAACATCGATGCGAAAATACTCAACAAAATACTAGCAAATCGCATACAACAATACGTTAAAAAGATTATACACCATGATCAAGTGGGATTTATTCCAGGGATGCAGGGATGGTTCAACATTCGCAAATCAATCAACGTGATACACCACATTAATAAAATGAAGAATAAAAATCACATGATCATCTCAATAGATGCAGAGAAAGCATTTGACAAGATACGGCATCCATTTATGATAAAAACTCTGAATAAAATGGGTATAGAAGGAAAGTACCTCAACATAATAAAGACCATATATGACAAACCCACAGCTAATATCATCCTCAATGGTGAAAAACTGAAAGCTATCCCTCTAAGAACAGGAACCAGACAAGGATGCCCACTCTCACCACTCCTATTTAACATAGTACTGGAAGTCCTAGCCAGAGCAATCAGGCAAGAGAAAGAAATAAAAGGGATCCAAATTGGAAAGGAAGAAGTGAAACTGTTACTATTTGCAGATGACATGATTTTATATATAGAAAACCCTAAAGAATCCACCAGAAAACTTTTAGAAGTAATAAACGAATATGGTAAAGTGGCAGGATACAAAATCAACATACAAAAATCAGTTGCATTTCTATACACTAACAACGAAGTAGCAGAAAGAGAAATTAAGAATACCATCCCATTTACAATTGCAACAAAAAGAATAAAATACCTAGGAATAAACTTAACCAAAGAGGTGAAAGATCTGTACACCGAAAACTAGAAAACATTTCTGAAAGAAATTGAAGAAGACACAAAGAAATGGAAAGATATTCCGTGCTCTTGGATTGGAAGAATTAACATAGTTAAGATGTCCATACTTCCTAAAGCCATCTATAGATTCAATGCAATCCCTATCAAAGTTCCAACAACATTTTTCACAGAAATAGAACAAAGAATCCTAAAATTTATATGGAACAACAAAAGACCCCGAATAGCTAAAGGAATCCTGAGAAAAAAGAACAAAGCTGGAGGTATCACACTCCCTGATTTCAAAATATACTACAAAGCTATAGTAACCAAAACTGCATGGTACTGGCACAAAAACAGACACACACATCAATGGAATAGAATCGAAAGCCCAGAAATAAACCCACACATCTATGGACAGCTAATCTTTGACAAAGGAGCCAAGAACATACAATGGTGAAAAGAAAGTCTCTTCAACAAATGGTGTTGGGAAAACTGGATAGCCACATGCAAAAAAATGAAAGTAGACCCTTACCTTACACCATACACAAAAATTAACTCCAAATGGATCAAAGACTTGAATGTAAGACCTGAAACTATGAAACTCCTAGAAGAAAACATAGGCAGTATGCTCTTCAACATCGGTCTTAGCAACATATTTTCAAACACCATGTCTGACCGGGCAAGAGAAACAATAGAAAAAATAAACAAATGGGACTACATCAAACTAAAAAGCTTCTGTACAGCAAAGGAAACCATCAACAAAACGAAAAGACAACCTACCAATTGGGAGAAGATATTTGCAAACCATACATCTGATAAGGGCTTAATCTCCAAAATATATAAAGAACTCATGCATCTCAACAACAAAAAAACTACCAACCCAATTAAAAAATGGGCAGAAGACCTGAACAGACATTTCTCCAAAGAAGATATACAGATGGCCAACAGACACATGAAAAGATGTTCAAAATCACTAACTATCAGGGAAATGCAAATCAAAACTACAATGAGATATCACCTCACGCCCGTCAGAACGGGTATAATTAACAAGACAGGAAACAACATGTGTTGGAGAGGATGTGGAGAGAAGGGAACTCTCATACACTGCTGGTGGGAGTGCAAACTGGTGCAGCCACTATGGAAAACAGTATGGAGATTTCTCAAAAAATCAACGATAGAACTACCATATGATCCAGCTATTCCACTGTTGGGTATTTATCCAAAGAACTTGAAAACACCAATTTGTAAAGGTACATGCACCCCTGTGTTCATTGCAGCGTTATTCACAATAGCCAAGACTTGGAAGCAACCTAAGTGCCCATCAAGGGACGAATGGATAAAGAAGATGTGGTATATATACACAATGGAATACTACTCAGCCATAAGAAACGATGAAATCCAGCCATTTGTGACAACGTGGATGGACATTGAGGGTATAATGCAAAGTGAAATAAGTCAGAGGGAGAAGGTCAAATACCGTATGATTTCCTTCATTAAGTCGTAGATAATAACAACAATAAACAAACACATAGAGACAGAAAAAAAAAAAAACCGGGGGGGCAAAGACATGATTCAGAGAAATCCTAGTTTGGGTGAACTGGATTTTTAATCCTTATTTTGATTATATTTGCATACATCTGATCAAGTTACTTAATCCATCAGATCTCAGTTTCCTTATCTGGAAGATGAAAGAGTTGGCCTGTATAATCTCTCTATGTAAAAGTTTATACTCTATCCAAATACCAAATACATTGCTTTTAACGAAGACAATATAAATTATGATTAAAAAAAAAACAAAAAAAAACTTGGGCCACTCCTTTACTTTTTTTAAAAAACCTTCCTCCATTCCAAGATTTTGCTACTGTATATGTCAATCCAGACATATATATGTATATAAATAAATAAAATAAATAACCAGTCTTGTCCAAATGTCCAGTGAAATTTTACTTCATTATTTGATTACTATAGGACCCTAAGCTTTCTCCTCTAAAAAGAGGCAATTAACACGGGGCTTCATTTATTATTAGTTGTTTAGTAGCTAAATTTGCATTACAGCTCTGAATTTTGGTCGGAGGATCAGAACCCTAGGAAGTTAAACACACAGCATCTTGCCTAGGACCACGCAGCAATTTAGTGGGAGGCGAGGTTCAGACTGAGCAGCCTCAGAATTTCCATCTATTGCCGAGTCCACTGAATCACAGTGCTGCTCTATCTTCGGGTAGATCACAGTAATTAACTTGGTGTAGACACCTTGGAAGGTTACAGTCAACACTTTATTTTGTGGTCAGGCAATTAAACGTGTAAACGTCCCTTCCCCCATCTTATCATTACCTAAAGGACATTCCTATCAGGCCAGAAGCGATTTGTTGGTGTTCTAATATAGGCAGCCTTTTTACATCTCCCTCTGTGGCTGTGGAAATCTTGGCTCGCACCCAAATGCCCGACTTGGGTTTTCTTCAGGAAAGATTTCTTCCAGCTGCTTTATTTGTTCCACAATTACATGTATGAGTTTCCAGAATGTACAAGATCACAAGTCAAATGAAAGGCTTCAGTTCCCAGTTCGCCTAAAGAGAGAAGATTTGAAACCAAGGAAACAACAAAACATGGCTAAATGAAGGGCTAAGTATAAATGAGACTGAATAGTACTCCTGCTAAAAGGTCGGCACATGCCAAAATTTGAAAGGAAAATAGACACTGTGGGGTAATCATAGCATCTTTATGCTATATTTATGGTCACACTTGCAGAGGGATTCAGACTTCCTCTTTAGCACCTACAATTTGGGGCAAAGCAAGCTGAGAGAAACAAAAAATTTGTATTTAAAAGTAAACAAAAACTTGCACACCCATGTTCATAGCAGCATCATTCACAACAGCCAAAAGGTGGAAGCAACCCAAATGTCCACTGACGTATGAACTGATAAACAAAATGTGAATATATACAATGGAATATTATTCAGCCTTTAAAAGGAAGGAAATTCTGACACAATATGGATGAACCTTGAGGACATTATGCTAAGTGAAATAAGCCAGTCAAAAAAGATAAATACTTTAGGATTTTACTCACACAAAGTACCTCAAGTAGTCTAACTCACAGAAACAGAAAGAAGAATGGTGGTTGCCAGGGACTGGGGGGAGGGGGAAATGGGAGTAGTTTAATGGGTGTAGAGTTTCAGTTTTGCAAGATGTAAAACTTCTAGAGATTGGTTGCACAACAATGTAAATATAGTTAACACTACTGCACTGTACACTTAAAAATGGCGAAGATGGTAAAAAACAAAAACAAAACCACATAAACAGGACTCCTGTTTCAAGCCTCAGAAGAGTACATCTAAAAATGAGATTTGAGTATCCTTCATATCGAGGAGCCATCATTCATATTGAGAGCCTGGGGATCAGGATAAAGAGATGCACATCTGAAGAAAAAATGCTCAAGTAAGAGGAACAGGAGTGGAGAGTTCCTTGTGGCAGATGGAAAAGTAACTGAAGAACACGCAGATAAAGACCTACAGGTCATAGGGCATGAGAGCAAGATGACCTTTAACATAAAAATGGAGAGTTGGACAAAAAAAAAAAATCATCCAATGCCAAAAAAGTCTGGAAATTAAGAAGCAAAAATCCGAGGTTTCATGAATCTCAAACATATACTGGAAAATTTTAAAAGTCGACAGAGTCCCTAACATCAGTTGAGCTTCAAACACATCACACATGTTTACTAGTTGTCATTAAGCCACAAAGTCTTGCTATATCACAAATGGGACAACTGGTGTATGTCAAGATCAAACACCATACAACCTTCAGAAGATTAAGCATAAACAGTGAAGATGCTCTTATCTGAAGTAATCTGGACCAACAGTTAATCAGCTCATTTTTAAAAGTCTGTTGAAAGGGGGAAACACACAAAAAAAGGATACATACAGTGGGGGATGTTATGGTGGACCGTTAGATCCTCCAGCTGCTAGGAGTGTTACCTGCTGCGAGTTCATAGCTGAAAACCTAGTGGGCTGCACCCCCAGCCAAAGGAAACTGCCTTGTTCAAGATGATGGCCCCCTCCCCTGGGGGGCAGCCCTCCCCCAATGTCTGGTCAATGAGGGACGACAAGTACAAATTGCCTCTATCTGCCACATCTCTGAATGGTGGTGGGCACCAGCACTACGCAGGGTATTGGCTGAGGCCTGAGCTGCGATTCTCCTTCTGTTTGTTCTGCTTCCCCCACTCCCATACAGGCCTGGTTCTTCGAGCACTCCCCAACAAACTTCCTGCATGCAAATCTGTGTCTCAGAGTCTGTTTCCCAGGGCCCAACCTAAGACACATACATAACTTACATGTTTAATTTTAAATTTAAAATATAAATGTGCATTTATTCCCCGATATTTTGATCTATGTCAAAGCCTTCATCTTTGAGAACTGGTCCTGCTTTGTCCCCTTTCTTGTATAAACTACACCTAAAATGAATTACCCATAATTTCCTACTTTGGTTTCCTAAAAGTATGAAAACCTAAAGACCATTGAAAAACAATCTAGATGTGGAATCCCTCTCAATTTTTTATTCCCCACCCCCCAACCTTTAACAGTTATCTCACTCATAGCTAATGTGACAGATTTTTAAAAATTTGAAATAAAATACACATAACATTTACCATCTTAACCATTTTTAAGTGTACGGTTCATTTATATTAAGCACATTCACACTGTTGTGCAACCATCACCATCATTCATCTCCAGAACTCCTTTCATCCTGCAAAACTGAAACTCTGTACCCATCAAATAATAACTCCCCACCCCTCTTACCCCTCAGCCCTCAGCAACCACTATTCTGTTTTCTGTCTCTATGAAAATAACTATTTTAGGTACCTCAGATTTTTTTTTTTTTTAGTGGCTAACCTTTATTAAGTCTTAAAACTTAATTTTTACAGAAAAAGCAGCTGTCTTTTTGTACTTAGATTCTATCTGTTTGCCTAATATTTAATTACATTACATAATCACAAAAACGAGTTCAACTAGCATAAATAGCTTTGAGAACAAACAAACAGGTTTGGGAACAAACACACCCCAATTAGTTGGAGGAGAAGTACATGGTGCACTAGAGAGAAGCACCCCCATTTCACGTATTCGACATGCTGTGGGCATCCACGCGATTGCTTTGCACAGGGACTAGAAGCTTCCTCTAAGCTAGAGAACTGGTTAAGACAGCCTCTTCTACCATATAAAAAGAGATATTGCTAGCATTTATTGAGTACCTCCTATGTGCCAGGCACTGTGTAACTTACATTATGTCAACTAATCTCCATAACCCATAAAATATTATCGTCTTCTTTTTATGTACAGGAAACTGAGGCACAGAGAGGTACTCAGCAATTTATCCCAAGTCACACCACTAAGAAGCGGCAGCGCTGAGATTTTCAAGTTGGTGAGAATCCAAAGTCTATCCTCACTCCACCTGCCACACTGGCTCTTCAAATGAATATTAAATAAAAGGTGTAACAAGATAAAAATACAGAAGTGATCCTCTGTTTTCTACTGGCATCATACAAAATGACAAAATATGTCACATCTAGTTTTTTTAAAAGACTCTAATTTAACATACAAGGGATGCACTTAAATCCTCATAAGAAAGGAGTGTGGGTAGTACAATCTGCAATTGTTATTTGTTTACCTAGGAAGGATTTCAGTTAATTAAAGACAGACGAATTAGGCAGTATTTGTAAGGAAAGAACTGAAGTCAGACATTTTAATTATGCTATCAGATTAGCACACCAAAAGAGAATAAGCTGGAAAGTTTATAGAATATAATAAAAGCTAAGTGTGTTACGTCTCAGGATAACTCTTTGAATCAAAAAAAAAAAAAAGAGAGCGAGCACATGTAAAATAATTCATAGAGTCAGATAGCAAGTGACTAATCAAAGATGTTTCATTACAACCATCTGTTATCAACACCCACATGGAAAAACCCAGATAGAGTTTTATTAGAAGTATTTTTCCAAGAAAATAAAGCATGAATTTGTGGCTGTCTTTTTAAAAGAAAAATGAATGACATTTCAAAACAGATATAGACAACATTGAAAGCAAACCAAAAAAGAAAAAAAAAGGAGGTATTTAAGATTGCCAAATGATAATGAGCAGAAGCAAGCTCTATGTAACAGCCTACGGGACACGTGGCAGAGAGAAGGGCTCTTGTCTTCCAGGACAACATGACAGCTCCCTTCTACATCCGCATGCAAGAGGTCACTCATTGCTCCCCTCCTCACCCAGGATACTGAGAAATAAAGACTGCAGCAGAGATTCCCAACAGAAAAGCCCTGCAAAGAAAGGCTGCCTGCACCAACAGGCTCTTTTGTACTAACCAACAATCTACGGGTCGGCTCCGTGGCTTAGCGGTTAAGTGCGCGCGCTCCGCTACTGGCGGCCCGGGTTCGGATCCCGGGCGCGCACCGACGCACCGCTTCTCCGGCCATGCTGAGGCCGCGTCCCACATACAGCAACTAGAAGGATGTGCAGCTATGACATACAACTATCTACTGGGGCATTGGGGGAAAAAAAAGGAGGAGGATTGGCAATAGATGTTAGCTCAGAGCCGGTCTTCCTCAGCAAAAAGAGGAGGATTGGCATGGATTTTAGCTCAGGGCTGATCTTCCTCACAAAAAAAAAACAAAAAAACAATCCATGAACCAAACATCAACAGACACACACCGAAGACCCAGGCTCTCTCCCAGACATCTTGGGACAACTTCTCTTTCCTCTGACCTCGATGCCTATTTCTAGATAGAACACCCTCCCCAGGAGTCCCACAGACACACCACAAATTGACATCATCATCGACCCCACACCTGCTCCTCCTCTTGTGTCCCCTGTCCTACTGAATGAAGCCGCCATTGACTCAGACCCCCAGGCCCGAGGCCTAGGAGCCATCCTCAAGGCCTCTACCTCCCTCCACCACACATCCTGTCGCCAGGGTCCTGCGGATTTGGACGTGAAACATCACTTGAGTGCAGCCGCTCTTCTACCAGCCCCCTGGTTCAGGACCTAGACTCCAGCAAGAAGACCTCCTCCTAGTCATGATCAATTTGCCCAGGGGGTCTGATACACGATCTCCCTTACTGAGCGCCTGCTTCATATCTAAATACCACGCTCTATTCCTTTATCACTCAGGGTAGAATCCCTGGAAAAAAATGAGAAAGAAGAAAAAGGCTTTCCCTTTGCACTTTAGATGTGAGGAATTTTCAGCATTCCACTTAGAGAAGGAGGAACATCAGCTAACACCAAAAATTCGCTTGTTGCCCAAATACAATAGGCAAGCTTATTTTCAAGATCATTTTATCCGATCAACAAGCTGTTTCCTTCTGGCAGTCTCTCTCAAACTACAGTGATTCATTCTGGATAAACACAGAAATACCTCCAAAGTTAATTTCTCCCGGGTAAGATCTGTGAGGATGCTACTTGGGCTCCCAACACAGTTCCTTCCCAGTCTTCTTGAGAGCATCACACTGAAGCACAAAATACAAACCGGCCTTTGAACTCCAAACTCTGCCATTTATTATGGGGCTTTAGTCAAGTTATACAACATTATAGAGAAAAAGAACATAATGATATTTACTTATAAACAAGGTTTGTTAAATTCAACAACAAACAATAAAGATCAGCTAAGGGCCAGGCACTGCCTTGAGCAGGTGGGATTCAAAGAAGAAAGTCACAGCTCAGCTCCTTAGGCACTCCCAGTCTAGTGGAGCAGACAGATACAGACCAAGAACTGTGACAACATACGTAAATGCTAGAATCAAGACGTGAGAAAGGACACCAGGGAGGGAAGACTGCCTGGGGATGATAGAGAAGAATTGAAAGAGAACTTATTTGAAATGAGATAATTATGCAAAAACCCAATACCTGATACCTGGCTCACTTAATAAACGACTTTTGGTTGATTTTTTTTTAACCCCCTGTTTGGGCTTACAGCTGTTACTGACTTGACCTTTCTCTTGTCTTCCTGAAACTTCATTTTTGGAGAAGCTCTCATATAACTGTAAAACCCTTCCCTGAAGGTTTGTTATTTTTGGCACCTGCTCTTCTAATCACTCATGAGCGCTGTGTAAGTGGTGCTCACTGGTTCATCCAGAAATTGGGCAGGTTTCTTAAACCTCTTCCCACCTCCATTAAGGAGGCTTCTTAGAGAGGATAAATTCTGAATTGTAGTCTAGACAGGAAAAGTTTGTAGTCTGGAATGCAGAGAGAAAATGACATCTTTGGATTCTAACACTTCATAAGTTTCACCACCGTACCTCATTAACTTATACAAGAGAATAAAAAGGAAGTAGACACTGGAAATAATCAAGTGGAAACCAGAAATTCTGATATCCAACTTGTATTCATGGATAAGAAATGAAATAAATAACTTGGATCACAGATGCTTTCAGACCCTGGACAAAGTATCTAAGGGAGGAAATAGAGTTTTATGTGATAGGCTGTTATCTGGATGCCAGGTGGTGAAGACACTCACGCAGCCCTGATGAGAGGGCCTCTTGCAAACAACAGGCTCTAACATGCCAGGTGTCTGAGTGAGCCACCTCAGAAGTGAATCCTCCAGCCCCAGGCAAGCTTTCAAATGACTGCGGCCCTGGCCAACTCTTGAGTGTAACCTCCTGAGATGACATGAGCCAGAAACACTGGCTAAGCCACTCCCCGATTCCTGACCCATAGGTATTATGTGAGAGACTAAATGTTTATCGCTTTAATCTGCTAAAAGTCAGGGTAATTTGTTACTCAGAAATAGATAACTAAGACACAGGTCAATAGGGTATGAGTGATAAGGTTTTTGTATTCAGGATAGCATAATTTTCTTAGTTAAAAAAAAATTCCCTCAATTTCTGTTCTCTGGAGCATAGAGAGAGGATATATGTGATTGCGGGTTTTGAGACAACACAGAGTTAATGCTGGTTCTACTTCTTTCCCCCAATTCACATCCCCCACCCCAATCCCCGACCCCAAAGAAACTATAGTTTAAAACACTAGAGTTACACGACTAAAGAAGAGCAACGGTTGTGACTTCTTAAAGAACAATTTAAAACAAGGTATATGGCCAGGCAGTACTAATGAAAGCAAATGACTCATCACCAAATTGTAAGAATTGGGCAAATAAAGTGAAGTAGTCCCAGCCACAATTATTAGGTAACAAATCATGAGTTTTGAATTTTACCAGTATTGGTGGTTTGGGCACTTTCAATAATTTATTTCATTTATTGAAAAATGGGTAGTGTGAATTAGTATTCAGAGGTTCAAGGTGTTATATCTGTAGCTAGAAGAAAGAGCATTTTATTCTCATTTATTATCTACTATTTTTCTCAAAACTCAGATTCATTTATTCACAAACATTTACTGTATACCTAATAACTGCCAGAAATTTCCCTCGGGCTTGGGAATGAACTGATAGAAACTACAGTCTATGTCCTCCAGGAACTTACAAAGGATAGACTAGTGCTTCTCACATGAGCATCACCTGTGGGGATATTTCGAAATATGAATGCACAGGCCCATTGCTAGAAACTCAAATACCAAAGACAGGGGAGTGAGACCCGGAGCTCTCCATGTTTTTAAACTCACGGTTGATTCTGATGCTTAGTCTGGTGGTTCTCTACCACCAGAGTGGACAATAGCACAGTACAGTCACCCTTCGGTATCTGTGGGGAATTAGTTCCAGGAATGCCCTCGGATATCAAAATCCAGGATGCTCAAGTTCCTTATATAAGATGGTGTAGTACAATAAATACAGTCAGCCCTGTGTACCCACAGGTTTCACGTCTGAGGATTCAACCAACTGCAAATAGAAATTTGAGTTGGTTGAATCCACGGATTCAAAACCTGCAGATACAGCTGCAGAGAGCCAGCTGTACCTCAAATATTTACTGAGCACCTGATCTGTACCGGAGGTGCTGGATGCTAGGGGTACCACCGTAAACCAGAAAATAGGCAACACGAGATTAGAAGGATAAGATTAGAGTCAGCCACATGAAGAGGAAGATGATGTTGTGTCCTAGGCAGAGCATACAATGCCTTTAGGGAACAGGGAGGCGAGAGCGCACAAGGAACCTGATCACATCTTCAAAGGCAGAATCATACCACACGGTAGGCTTGATGACTAAGTTAAAGAATAAAGTAGTATATTCACGAATTCTGAGATTTTTTTATTTGAAAGAGACCTAATTGACCCTCTAAGACAATCCTCTCACTTCATACTTGAAAAACTCTAGAGGTTGACCTCCCAAAGGTCATGCAACAAAGAAGGGAACAGAACTTAGGTCCTGTGACTCTGCTTCTAACGTACTTTTTTCTTGACTGGCTCTTCTTAGGAGTAAAGGATGTCGTCAAGAACCAGAACAAGGCCAAAGTATATTTCTCAATTCTAAGAAGCTTGTGTTGTTACTATAGACACACTATCTCAGGAGCTATCAATCTGGGGTGTTTTTGAAAAGATACAATCAAAGAAGAAACTGCAAGGTAGTGTAAAAAATGTCTTTGAAGCTATTTCGGTTGCTGTCAGAAAATGTTTGACTTTAAACTCTAGTAGGCATAAAATAAGCTTACTGAAAACACTAGTTTTGGAATCTGAATCAATGACCTAGAAATCCCAGAGAAGGATAAGCGAAATTTTGAAAGAGTAGAATCAAAGAAAATAAAAATATTATTTCCAAATGGTTTGTAAAAAATAATGTTTTTGGGTTACAATGTAGAAATAGGTACATTTTAAATCTACAGGTATTAATAATATACTGGCATTTTGTTGCATAACACTAGTCAGGTAAGGAGTAGATTTCCTTCAAAGGGTTTTTATTACTGGAAATAACTGAAGGATCTTGTATTATAGTCTCACCAATAACACAAACTCTTCTCCCTTTTCAGGGTCTTTGCCATCTGGCATCTACTTCCACCACTTTTCTGGAGTTCTCAAAGGTCAACACTTTGTACATTTCCTGTCCAAAACCAAACTCAGACCTCTTATTTCTTGACTTCTCCGTTCACTCTGTCTTCTTGAAACACTGTCTTCCCTTTGTTTCCATGAAACTGTAGGTTCCTGGCTCTCCACTGACCATTCCTTATCTGGCTTCCCTCCTAACCATGGGCATCCTCTGAAGGTTCTGCCTGCTCCACTTCTCTTTTTAAACCTCCATTTATGCTAACACGGTACCATGATTCTCTGACTTGCCAAGGCTTCCCAGCCCTTGGAGCTAACCTTGACAGTTCTCTTTGCATTGCTTCCCAACATCCAATCACCTTTTGAGGCTATCACATTCTTTCTGTGTAACATTTCTAAGATTTGACCTTCCCTTCACATGTCCATCTCCTTTACCCTGGAAACAGGACCTTGTTGATTAAGCCCTAGTCAGTCAGAATGCTTCCTGTGGACCAGCCTCTTCATTCTCTGGTACATCCTGCAGCCTGCTGCCAGATGAAGGCCTTTCTCATCCTGTCGCTTCATTGTCCAAGAAGCATCAGTTGTGCTGCTGAATCCAACCTCAGTGCCCCTTACCTGGAATGACTTTCCCCTTTGCAAGCCGAATCTAGTATTTTCTCCAAGATCCAACACAAAATTCCTCTTGGATGCTGCCTTCCCAACCTAACCCCCTTCCGCACTGAATTTTTAATTTCCTTAGCAGTCACATCTGGATCCCACTCTCTCACATTCGCTTATTGCAACTAAAGAGCAGTTCTTGTAGAGACCACGGTAATGGAGAGCCAGCAAAAGAGTCTCCAGAAACGTTTGCTAAATTGAACTGAATTACACCACAGCTCTGTCAAAGCTTAATTTTAATTATATAAAGATGGAGGGAAAACAGAAAGTACATCTTGCTTCAACTGTTACAGTTATTACTTTAATTTCTTAAACAGTAATAACAGAAATAAATACACAATAAAAGCATTGTTTTTTAAATTAGAAAAATCACTGGAACAAAATCTTTAAATATTCTTCTTAGTTTTTTCTCCTCTGATGTTTTAGATAGATCTTATCACTCTGAATAGAAAGGGGTCTTTTGGCATCTGAGGAGCTAAGGATTGATGACAATGGGTAGACTCAAATATGTGAAGGATAAATTGTGTTCACAAAACCGTGGGTCAGAGAGATATTTTCCAAATGGGAAATGAATTCTGACAGGAAGCTGCCTGCTGGGAAGTGAAGGAAGGCTTTAAAAAGCTAGTAATCATGATCAAATTTTAGCTGTGTTGACTAGTCTGAAATACACATGTGGAATCTACAATATATAAGTTGTTCCAAGAAGAACTTAATTACGCAGAAGAAGAAGCCAAAGATCTTTTAAAATTTGAGCATCCACATCATCCAATGTGCTAATATGTCACAGAAAACAGGTTTGCCTTATAAAATAACTGACGTTCAAGAGTTCTTCGCTAGGCTTATAAATCTTACCTCCTTCATATGAAGGTTAGCTCTTGGCTGAGTAAAATTAGCAGGAAGTTGCTATAATAAGATTGTTCAAAATCACAGGTGAAGATGAAAATCATACATATGTACCTGTATCTAATTTCCTCTGCATTATTTCTTTCTAATCATATGTGAAATGTTGTTTTCATTCAAGTTGAGCACTGTCCAAAGCTCCAGGGATTCAATGACCCTTGTCCCAAAGGAATTCACAGCCAGATAGGGGAGCTCATAGGCTTGGTAGAAAGAAATGAAGAGTAAAGGACAGGAAATAACTAAAAGGGAAGAAATAACACTAAATGGAAAATTTTAGCTTTACTCCTAAATTTATTAAATGAAGAATAATCCAACAACTCAGTGTTAAATCAAGTCAGGCCAAGATTACAGTGAGTAACAGTCCCAAACATTTTAAGATACTGCAAAATTGTGACTGTGTAATGGAACAGTTTTGAGAAACTATAGATAAGAAATTGTTCCTACATTTATTTCATAAGAAACATAACTGTTGGTATTTTTACTTTCTAGTTTGCTTTTGGCAATACTTTCCTCATCGTTATTATATCATTATAAAACAATTCACAAAGACTCACGGGGAATCATTATAAAGATATTGGAAAACACACAAATGGTTGGAAGTGATCCATATGACCAAATCATAACAGTTCTACAGGAAATATTTATACAATAAAGAAGATCTTGGGATTAAGCAACATGCTCTAAGAATAATTTTAGGGAAAAGAGAATAAAATCCAACAGCAAAAGCAAACCTACTTTCTGGCCTGGGATGCTCGCCCCTTCCTTGCCAGTATCTGCACCTCTCCCACCCTCTGCAGGCCTACCCCTCCCCTCAGCAATTGTTCCCTTTTCTGAACTCCTTATTTCATCTCACCCAGTGGAACTAGGCAGTGAATAACCTGCTACTATTTATTTTCCATGTTTTACCCTTTCTTCCCAAATAGATCATATGCTGTCCCCTGAGGACAGGAAGTATACCTTCTATTTCTCTGTGTCCCCAGCAACTAGGAAGCACCCTGCGCACGATAAATGTTTGTTGATGAGGATGCATGTGCTTACTTTAATTTTTATATTTATATGAATATTAACAAAATATAGTTTGTTGAGAAGAAAGGATCTGGGGTTAATATTTTTAAATGCTATATATTTTGCCTTATTTGGCAAGATTTCTGAAGAATTCAATGTAGCCTTGAATTTAGACAAGTAAAAATTGTAAGAAATGAAACAATTCCCATTAAAAAAGTGAAAATTCATTTATTCTGAATTTTAAAATCTCTTTAAACTGAGATGAAATATATAGAGAACAAAAGATCATCAAACCTTTCATTAACCAATAACCCTTATTTGCATCTCCTTCCCCTCCTGCCAAACTCCAGTTTACAAAGTTATTCTAATACATCCTACAAGGAACACTGTTTCAATTTCTTTAAATAACAAATAGTTTTAAATAATGCATAACTGTCCTAAACAAACAGATTCTACATCTTTTTTGAATTCCACCCACCACAACCACACACAGCCTATTTAAACTTTATAGACTCCCAGGTTCAAATGTCTATGGCACTGGAGTATCAGAGACAAAAATCACTGGATAATGTGAGCCATACTAGCAGATTAGGGACTGTCTAAGTGTGTCGGGGGAAGGCTGGCATGGGGAGGACAAGTTTCAAGGACTCTCAGATGGCCCCACTGTCCACTCTAAAAACAATTCCTTTCCCATCTGCTTACTGATGCCCACATCTCTTTAATTCTACAAGTAGACATAAGGCTTAAAATATAAACACCCCTATGCTGTCAGCACTGTTTGGCCTTCCCTAGAACCCACTTGGCCCCACCTCCACTGCTGGTATCCAGGATCCCTGTGATTTGGGAGGGAAGGATCCCGCCTGTGCCTACAGCTCCAGGGCTGTGCTCTGCCCATCAGCAGGATGCCACCCCCTTGCCTGCGGTGACTGGTTCTTGGATTAGCAGACACTCCTGGCCCTAATAATAGGTTCAGGGGTGTCCCACGACCTTAGAGAGAAGTCCAGGACTTCTGACCCTCCTTGACGTTGAGGATGTGAAGCCTGGGGCTGCTGCAGTCAGTCGCAACCAGAAGGGTGTCTGGCCAAGATCCCAGTGGACATAAGGGATGAGGGTGGGGCTGAAAGAGTACCAGAGTTGCGGAGCCCCAGCCTCGACTGAATAACACCCAAGCCAACCCCACCTCTGCAGGGTTCAGCTGTGAGGGCCAACACATCTCCTTTATCACCTAAGGCAGTCTGAGTTACAGTTAGCCACGCTGTACATCCTACAGACAGATTCAAAACTGCATCATAAAGTTCCCATCAGTCGTACCAGCCTGAGCTCTTCTCGAAATCAGGTGTTGATTTAGAGACTGAGCCTTGGGCATCTGAAGCGAGAAGAGACGCCCAGAGAAAAGGAAAAGGCATGTTAGAAAACGATGGCTGGGGTCTGAAACATTTTTTAAATGTTACTTATCCCGCCATTTTGCCTAAGCCTTGGTTGTTAGGGAAGCTGAGTTTGAAAAGAGATGAATTCTTCAATTATGGGGTTTTAGACACTGTGTCAGGGGTGATTGGAAAGGTATTTTGGAGCAGGGGCCTTGCTGGGCACCCCTCAAATTACAAATAACACAGAGGAGGCAACAACAGCATCTCTCTGCCCCCTTCAGATCTGAACAGCCCTCTTAATAGATTTCCCTCCCCTCAACCCCAATTACGCACAGAGTCAGGGCCACACAGGATAACCTGTCGCTCTTTCCCTTAAAATTCTTAAAGTCAGACTCCAAACTTTTGAGGTTCCAAACCCGCTAAAACACCGGGGGACAGAGCTGCGTCTCTCCGGCCTCTTCCAGGCTCCCATGCCCATACGTTTTCTCTCTTCAAGCCTCACCAGCAATTCCTCAAAGCCACCAAGAATCTTTCCTCCTGGGTTTCGCACACACTGTGCATTTTGCCTGAGACGCTCTCTGCAGGGCCAGGCCAGGCCCTCCTCACCCTCTTCATTTGGCTGGCCTGACTTCATCTTCAAGTGTTTGCTGAAATGTTTCTCCCTCAGAGAAGCCACCCCGACCCCACGTCTCTCAGGACCCTGGTTATAACCAGTCATGATATCCTTTGGTTTTCTAACATAGCAGGTAGAGAGATTTGTGATGATGTAGTTTTACTGTAATTATTTACCTAAGGTCTACCCTCTTGACTAGACTGTACTTAAGTCTGAAGGCAGGAACAGGCCTACTTGTTCATCACTGGCTTACAGGGCCTGAATTTGCTGAATGACCATGATTTCGCTCTCTGTTTAGTGCGATGTCTCTGTCTCCTTCCCTAGGCCAGAGTCCATGCGTTATACCAACTCCCTTATATATAACTTACACCTACAACTGGTCATTCATATCCTCAGCCAATACTCCAGTCCTCTCCAGTCCCCTCCCCAAACTTCACCTCTACCAGTGGAGCTTCTACTGCTGCCTCACCATGTTAATTTTCTAAAACTAACGAGTTCAGAGGCAGCACAAGGAAAGAAGTGATGAAAAGCAGGACTGGCCTAGGGGAGCTATTCCCAGGGACAAACTCTTCTGCCTCCCTAGTGATCCTACCACCCAAACATAAGTTCCCTTGCTCTGCCTTAAGCTCTCATTTCACTTTTTTCTATGCCTTGAATAATCTATGCTTCTTTGATTTAATAAGCATTTAATAAATATTTTCTTTTAATACAAATGCCTCTGAGAGGCTTAAGGGACTATAAGCTATGCACACTTTAGTATGAATTAGTTCAAGCAAAATGCTTCCCCACTAACATCCAAGTGAGATTAGCTACACTGAGGAAATGAGAGTTTTGATGGGGTGGGGAGAAGGCAAAGCAGCGGCTGGTGATTTTGGAGCAGTGTGATACAAGGACACTGGGAGCCTGTGAGACAGGAGAGCAGTGAAGAAAGAGTGAGCCCAGAGCCCCAAAAAGCAGACGAAGGGCTCCCCCTCCTTTTCCTTCTGTACTTTAACACTAATAGGAGCCACAGGCGTTAGGGTATGAGTCATCCATACTAGGGATTAAAGACGTCTGGTGGGCTAGTCTGGGAAAGTAAGCATCATTTTATTACATTGTCAGGGCATTACATTCCAGGATCCAGATTCAACTTTCCCAAACTTTAGAAACCAATCCATTCTTAGTTGGGGCCTATATTTTCTTTGTTTCTTCCAAAGGAGAAAACTCTGAACTAAACCCATTATAAGGGTGCAATAAATACCTGTTTAACTGATAGATCAACCGTGTGCAATCTGATCGCTAAATCAAAGAACCTGGCCCCTGAGAAGAAACCCAGAAGCACTAAATGAAAATTTCTTTTTGATCATCTTCCAAGACCTTCATGTAGTTTGTAAGCTGGAGTGGCCTGCATTTCAAATTATGCATTATATTTCAACCATTATTGCATATGAGATTGTGTGGTCCTCAGGAAGAGTTTATGATATGAAATATTCCTACTACGAGGAAGATATTTTGATTTCATATCAAGCACCATGAGAATAAGGCATGTATATGTATACATCGAGATAAAAGTACTTTATAGAGTCAAGTAGTGAACTGTCTTCTCTGAAATGCTCTTCTGAAAGCATTGCAACTGGGGGTTCTCGAGCACCAAGTCCTCATCTTCAATGATGCTGCCAGCCTGACGTACCTCCTCGGGGAGGCTCCTCCTGCTATCTTTACACTACAGTTCCTTGTTTTAAGTGCTCTGAAAGTCAGATTAGAGTATTTATTTGCTTATTTTTTTCTGTAGCTGAATAAAGACAAACCTGTAAGCTAAGGATAAAGACACTTCAAACTCTGCCTTTGAAGGCCATTTCACGTTAAGTAATTGACTTCCCTCATAGGGACCAATTTTAAATCAGGAGGGAAATAACATTCAGACCTTTCACGAGAACACCAGAGACTGACACTATACAAACGCTGCTTGCCTTCTTATAGGAACAAATGTGTGCACACTAGGTCTCGTTCCAGCATGTTAAAGAAATATAACCGTGTTTAGTAAAATAAAAATATCTTGAATGTGCTTGTTCTCTCCCCATTATACTTGAGGAATGTTAATTCCAGCCTATCCAAAAATATTAACCACCCAGATACTGAGGACATCATTTTGGTGAGAAGAAAAAGTAAGGAATTCACTAAAAAGAGGGGTAACAGGATCTCAGCAATCTCTACAGAGCTTGGGCCACTTGTCCTTCCTACATAACTTCTGATCGCCACAACCCTGCGGCATTCTGACTTCCACCACGTAAAAAAATTCCATACACTCACATTATATTATTAGAATTAATGGATTAAACGACAAGGCTCTGGCATTGTTTGAAGCATGAGTTTTAGAATCTGTAGAACTGAGTTTGCATTCTGGCTAGCAGAACGTGAAAAGATCCTTCACCTCTCTCTAAGCTCCTGCTTCCTCAACACAAAATGGAGTGATGCTAACAACCACCTCGGGGTTGCTGTAAAGAGTAAATGAAACAAAGCAGGGAAAGCTTTGGTCTCCAGCAGGTGATAAAAATATTTAGCTAGGAGTATGATAACAATATCCTAAAGGAGACCTCATAAAGAACCTAGTGTTTTAACTCTCAGGGTCAGCTAGATCAAGGAGCATGCCACCCTCCCACACATGAGAAGGGCTGGAGTTCCCAGAGGCCTCGTTTTGGGCTAAGCTGTCAGCAAGGAGCTGTAGTCATTCTCAGGAAGAATAAAATTCTCTTCGAGTTTCGCCACCTGAGAAAGGCTTGAAGAACCCTTCTCTCTCCCGATAAGATAGAAGATGAAATTAGGAAGGGAATTAAGATGGGCTTCCCCATTCCCTACGGACAGTGAAGTTGGTAGAGTACATATAATATTTTCCCAAATTTCTCAAATGCCTGGGTAATGTCCCCTTGGCATTATAAATATAGAAACTGTTCAGAGTCTGTTTTCAGCATAGAAAGTGTTTACAGTCTGTTTTCAGGAATGAGAAAATCAGCTGTATCTAGAATTAGACACCAAACTAAATTTTTAATTAATCTTAGCTTAGGCAAATATGAGAGCACTTAATTTGCAATAATTTCACGATACATCTACTATCTAAGAAAGGTCAAACGCCAAACCTCTCCAGGATTTCTCCCACAAAGGCATGTAGATATATCATTTTCCTATTGGTTCTTATGGGGTTTTTAAGGGAAGATATTATCCTCTACTTTACTAAACTCAGTATAGGAATGTAACAGATGTTATGTAATTCATAGCAATCCAATAATTCTAATTATAAACTAAATTTTCCTAAGCTAGTGGCAAAAACTTATTATGTAATAGTTGATACATACAAAAGAGTGCGTATATGTAACAAATAGCTACATTATGAAGCATGATGGTAAAACCAAAACATGTGAACCCACCTCCAACTTAAGAACTAGAAACTTACCAATATTATTGTAGCTACCTGTGTGCTCCTTCCTGATCTCAGCCCTATGCCTCGCCTTCAGAAGTAATCACTCTCCTGAATTTTGAATTTATCATTCCCTTGCTTTTCAAAATAATTATTTTCCATATATGGACCTTTAAATGTATATTATTTAGTTTGGCTAAACGCTGCAAAAACTTTGAGACCTTACCTCCAAATGGATCTAAAGTTTGCACCATAGAGTGTAGGAGCCTTAAGATGGCTCAGCTGTTGTCATCCTTTTTCCAGGCATTATGTGCCCTGCCCTCATCTCCCAAGAGCACCAGCCAAAGTTCTAAGGATTCTCCTGGTTTCTGCCCATAGCAGTCACAAATTTCCCTTCATTCTCACTCAGCATAGGTGTCTGTCTATATAGCTGTTGTCTGAAATGGGGGAGAACTTTCTTCCCACCCAATATGAATCTTCATACTATACTAGCCCTTACAAGAGAGCTGACTGGAAGCTGCTGCCGTATTGGTGAGGAAGTCCTCCTGCCTGGAGCAGAGTTAGCAACAACCTGGATGTTGTCTGGGCAGCTGTCTATGAATCTACTGCAACCACCTTCCCCATTCCTCTTCATTAACAAGTAACAAAGCAAAGGACCATTAAACTGCCTGGTTGACCATATATTTTGGTCAACATATTTGCTACTAATTCCCATGGACTTCCTTCAAATCCTGTGAGGAACCATGATTTTCTCATCCTTCTTCCGGAAAGCCATGTCACTGTCAGCATCCCATCCTTGTTGATTAAACTATTAAGAACTGTGAAGGATCTGAGAATTCATCCTCCTTGCAAAAGGTAGCCTGCCACAGTTTCACGGATGCTGGCAGAAGACCCAGGACTACTGGCGCGTAGACAAAGGACTTTATTACTCTTGGTAGAGCAAGCAGCATGAGCATCAGCACATTTGTGTCAGTTCCTCTTACCCCAAATTCTATGGGGTGATGCAGATGGGCCCAGATAGACGCCTGCACACACAGAGGGTTGCATTATAGAAGAGCAACCTTGAGTTTAGGGAGCCTGGGTCTTTTAAAATGGTCAGTAAGCATGCCTGCCTTTTGTTCTGGAAGGAGACACTAAGTCTATCTTCTAAGGTTGTTCACTACACAAACATCCTTGAAAAGATCTTCTGGAACAAAGGGCAGTCAGTGCCTCACTCACAAGACTGTAGAAACAAGAGAGGTCCATAGGGTCCCCATAGTCTCCCATCATCTGTTACACTTCAATTAAAAATTTTATTTAAAAATTTTTTATTGTATGATTGCTTTAAATTTTATCTTGAACCCTGAAATGGCAGTCATATTTACAGAGCGTCTTGGAGGAATATGTGTCTTCGTGCAACAAAGGGTTTCCAAAGAGGTGTGTGTTTATTAAGGTTGACAAATATGAGGTTTATACGTTCAGGCATTCACAAATTTTGAGAGAATCTTTCTGACTCCGTTGTTTTCTTCTAGTAGGCAATAACAATAATTTTGCTCTGTAATATTAGCTTGGAATTTAATTAGTAATTCTAAAAGACATAAAGATCTGCTGTGAGACAGAACCATAAAAGTACCGAAAGTTCTAGCCAGTGTTTGTATGGCCAGCAAGCCTCCTTGATGTGATGTAAGCGCATCTCTACAATGAAGCCCCTACTTTACATTATCCTACAATTTGCACCTTTTCCTCCTAAAACCACCAGTTTTCCCATGTTACTAATGTACTGACCTCTTCCTTATAGTACCCTGTAACTCACACCTTTTCTTGAAGTCCATCATATTCCTTGCATTACTAACAGACTGACCTCCCCTTTATATTACCTTGCAATTTACACCTTCTCCCCCCGACTCCAACAGATTTCCCAGGTCACTACTAATGTACTGACGTCTCACAATTTGTACTGCATTTCTTGCCATTTGTACTCATTTTTTCAGAAAAGCCGGGGAAAAGCTGCATTTTTACTGTGTGTCTAGGGCTAAAGAACAGAGACTGCTGAGAGGCAGTGCTCTGGACTTCACTCCAACCCTCTGAACAGGGGTCCTGGTTTAGGAAGGCGTTCGGAAGTGATTAAATACGATGAGCTGGGTCCTGAGCTAATGGCTAAGTATATCATGAAAAAAAAGATGTAAATTTTATAATCTATCCTTTAAGAAAGCTTCAGGGCCTCCATCGAATGAGAAAACTCTTTAACAACTAGCTTAATTTACATGTAAAATATTCTCTTTTATTCCATTCACATGAAAGAGGTGCTTTTTCATATATTAAAAACTTCCTTCAGTTTGTACTATTGCTATTCACCATGTTTCCTCCTGGTCACTCTGAGGTAAGACTTCCAACAGAATGTGCTGCCTACACTGAGTCTTAACTGAGTTAGAGTTGGCGAGACAAAGGGAGGTAGGGTTAAGAAAATTCCAGATACAGAACGCTGCATGTGCAGAGGCACAGGTCTAAATCCTTGAGGGAACTTTAAATATTTCAGAGTGGTTGGAGTACAGATGAGTAGGAAGGTGGCTGAAGCGGATTATGAAAGAGCATCACTTGAAGGAATCTGGACGTTATACTCTATGTAATTGTGAGCCACTAAAGAGTTTTAAACAGGGAGAGTAATGTGCTCATATTTGAAATCAGAATAATCTCTCCGACAGTGGTATGGAGGATACATTAGAATGGAGATGATACTGGAGGTAGGAAAACAAATTAGGAAAGTACACAACTAGCTAGTAAGGAGATGAGGAGGGCATGTGTTATTGGCTGAATTGTATCCCCCTAAAATTCATATGTTGAAGTCCTAACTCCTAAGACCTCAGAATGTGACTCTATTTGGGGACAGGATCTATAAAGAGTTAATTAAGTTTAAAGGAGATCATTAGGGTGAGCCCTAATCCAATATGACTAGTGTCCTTAAAAGAAGAAGAAATTAGGACACAAACAGAGAGACGACCATGAGGAGACACAGGGAGAAGGTGGCCATCTACAAGCCAAGGACAGAGGCCTCTGAAGAAACCAACCTTGGTGACATCTTGATCTCAGATTTCTAGCCTCCAGAATGGGAAGAAAATAAATTTCTGTTGTTTAAGCCATCCAGTCTGTGGTGTTTGTTATGGTAAACTAAAACAGCATGGATCAAGGATGGTGAGAAGGTAAAAATCTGAGATGGACTTAGGGGGTAGAATAGACAAAATCTAGTGACCAGTTGGATATAAGTGGTCAAGAAAAGAAGTTGGTTTAGAGGATTCTGGTACAGATAACTGGGTAGATGACGATATTGTGAATACAAGAAAAGAGAAAGATCAGCATGGCTGAGGTAAAAGACAATACAAAGCATTTAGAACATGTGGAGTTTGAGGGGTCACTGGAGACACTCAGAGAGAGGTGATCAGTAGGAGATGAAGGTATGGGTCTGGAATTCAGAAAACAGGACTGAGATAAAAACACGGAACTGGGAGTCCTCCACATGGAAGTGGAGGCTGTAAATGAAATCTCCCAGAGAAAGTATATTGGTAAAGATGAGAAAATTGGAAGAGGCATGTAGGCAGAAGGACATCCACTGAAGGAACTAGAAAGGAATGGCTGCTACAGGTAGAACCAGACCCGGGAACAAGCACTGTCACAGACAGCAAGGGAAGAGGGTGTTTCAAGGAGGAAGTGGTCATCAGGGTTGAATGCTGAAAAGAGGTCAGAGACTGAAAGGTGTCCATTGAACTTGACAATTAGGAGATTACTGTCAAAATAATTCAGTAGAGTTGTTAGAGGTGAAAGTCATGCTGTACTAAGTTGAGAAGTGAAGAGACTGGGGGTAAATGAAACAGCAAAAACAGATGACTCTTGTAAGAAGTTTGGCTGAGTTAGAGCTAGAGGTGACACAGGGTCCAGTGTGGGTTCTATTATTATTATTACCAGTAGTGGTGGTGGAGAAGGACGAAACAGTACTACTAAGCAGATGGGGCTGCAGGGGTAATATCCTAAGGTCAAAGGGTGCTGGGCCTCTGTCACATGTCATCTCTCCAAGACTCAATCAAACATCATTCTCCCATTTGGGCTGGCTGATTTGGAATGGAGCAATTCCCGTTCAAAGTATGCTTATGGGTGCAAGTAGCCCATTTGTGGATAATTCCTGATGGGCTCCTCTGCAACGTGAGGTAGGTTATATTTACTTGATATTATGAAAGAGTAAGTTGGGTCAGGGGAAAGAAGAGGGGACAGTAAATCAAGGTGGAAAGGAACTTTATCCCCTGGCAGTGCTGCCTGTCATGGCTAAAGTTAGGTGAATTCTAGTCCCCGTCTACACATCTACTCTCCCACCAGACTGCAGGTTCCCTGCCTGCAGTGACATGTCAGTGTTGTAACCTAGAGCACCCGCACAATGCAGGCACCCTTTGCATTGCTTCCAGTGTTTACACGGTCAAATCTAAATTCACATATTGGAAATGCGTTCTATTTTCACTGCTGAGTATGGGA
The DNA here is from genome assembly GCF_057802395.1 of Ceratotherium simum simum. Lineage (NCBI taxonomy): Eukaryota > Metazoa > Chordata > Mammalia > Perissodactyla > Rhinocerotidae > Ceratotherium > Ceratotherium simum. Next base: position 15,427,509 of record NC_141923.1, on the reverse strand, counting down.
TGAATCTACTTATTTTTAAATGCATCTACTCGCCTTTAGAAGGAGCCCAACCAATACTGAATGAAAGCTCTACCATGGCAGTGTAGAGATCATGGCCCTAGAAGCAGGTCTGCATGCCCTGATGCCCAGGTCCTGCTTACAAGGCAAGAATGAACCCAGTGAGTTTCCACACCTGATGTCTACATCATCTCATGAGACTAGGATAGGTCAGGGAGGGATGTGTAACTGAGACAATCAGAGACCAACTCTCTGGGTGGGTGACCAAAATTATTTTGGGGCAAAGTCAAGGTTACATCCAGGGAAATATGGTAATGAGGCCAAGAAGAGGGTTTTAAAAGGCAGAATAAAGTAGACTGGATGGGGATAGTATTTAGTACACGAAATTTGAAGACAATTCAGAACAAGGTGGCTATGAAATATTTGTTTGGGGCTTAAAGTGCACATTATCTCATTTCATTGATTCTCAGGACGACTTTTTCCACAATTTAAAATCTCTAAAATTGCGATGCATCTTACAATCAGTGGTATCTCAGCACTGTGTCATAGTTGAATGGGTAGAACTTTTCATTTCATTAGTGGTACATAATATGATAGTGCCCTAGCATCAATGGTGTCTCAGACTTCATGATATGGTACTTTATTCTGCAAAAGGGTATGGCAGTTGTTTTGATCTGCTGCTTTAACTAAAAGTACTCAGCTTTAGCAAGGGGTAAATTCTAAGTACTATCTCAAAAACAGAGTGTCTCAAAAGGCACCCCCTTCCTATATTAAAACACTGAGTAACTATTCTGAGAGCCAACTGTGCACTTTAATTTACCACTCTCAAAACAGGGAGCAGTAAGAACTCTAACTGGCAGAAAGTGCCGTTATGCTATATCATAAAGTAATGACATTCAGGTCCCCAAGCTCAACGATTAAAAGAGGCTGATCATTACCATTTTTTGTTCAATTGTTTCTACGTTTGTAATTAAGTCTGTGCCTTCTCTCCAACACTGTGCAATGTTGATCCCTTACTACATGGGTTGGGGGAAAAAGACTTGATACTCTACTATTTCAAAAGACAGAAGAAAAATTCTAGCTTGCAGTTGGGACAACCAAAAGACGGTTCTGAAGAATATTTTGAGACAGTAATTTTTCACCAGATGACTTTTGTGGTAACTGTGGTATTTTGGGTTTGTTTTGCTTTCAGTGTTTACAAGGTCAAATCTAAATTCACATATTGGAAATGCGTTCTATTTTCTCTGCTGAGTATGGGATGAATCGATTTATTTGCTTATTTTTAAATGCATCTACTGGCCTTTAGAAGCTATTATTTACACAAAGGTACTTTTGAACTTAACAAACAAGTTGGATGCTACCTACTGTCCAAATATTTTAAATCAGGTATTAGATATGTACAAAGCAACAATCTACATCCAAAATAAAAAAAAAAGTGAAAGATGGAAATCATTGTCAAATGCTTTCCTAAATCATATTTTAAAAATAATCATTTTCACAGCTTTTTTATCATACTGAGTTAAAATATATTTTCTTAAAATATTAAATCACATGAATATCTAAATCTATTTTCAATGCTTTATATAAAGACTATGGAGTACATTTTTGACAGCAATCAATATGTCTACTTTGGGCAGTTATTATAATGGTTATTACAATTCAGTGTCTAACTATTTTTTAAAATTGACCTAAGAGACAATTAACAAATGTGAATATTTATCTTAACTTTCTTTGAGGTCTAAATTCACTTTTCATCTTGGCTTTTCTCATTTTCACCTTCTATTTGATGACTTTACAAGGCATATGTCTCTTTCTTCCTTTAATTGCTTTTTGTACTTCCTTTTTCATTCTTTTTTTTTTAAAAAACTTTGCTTGTTGCTAAGCAATGTGCATAACATTAGGATATACATACATTATCTTTGAACACTGTCTACTTGGTATTATTTTCCTCTATTCCTTTACCTCATTTGAAGTGACCTAAACTCTACTATCTGTTTTCTTTTGACCTTTCTTTTTGCCAAAACACATTTCCCCATCTTCCTGTCCTTTGATCATTACTCAGTAGCTATTGTATTCAATATTTAGCCTCATTTTTTCTATTCTCCATTGTTTTTGTTAAGCTCTGGTGGACAGACTCTTATATCATATGACTATTTTTCTTTTTAGTCTACTCTCTTTATCTTACTTCTTTCATTTGTATTTAAAGACATTAGAAAGACTCCTCTTCTTTTATGAAATTTAGGTCCCTTTCTATTATTTTCCTTTTATCACTGCTGCTGTTCCAGATGTTGGTTTCTTTCAGTACCATAGCACCTGTTCTTGCTCTCTTCTTCATCTCACTTATTTACTTTAGTGATTATATTATTAACTATGGTACAATCCTATAAAACCACATCACTCACTCAAATTTGTTCTATTTTTCAATGAGCTACAATGCACTTAATTTATTTAGCTATGGTAAGCTGCCAAAAAAGAGCCCCCCAGAAAAACCAAGCAACAAAAGAACAAACACCTCAATTACTTACAAACATACACCATAATTTTCTTTTATATGCATATCTGAATAAATATTTTTGAAGAACATAAAGAGCACACTTTACTTGTATCAAACCTAATTTGCAGGCTAACTTGCACTGCTGGGCTCACATAGGCTCTCGTTCCTACTATTATTCTTGGAGATGTGATTTCAAAGTAGGGTGTAGATGAGTTTATGATTCAGGATTACCTGATATTCAGTTGACTCACTCTGACCACAACCTTATAAGGTCTTGCTTTTTCTAATTATAAAAAGAGAAAAGTGATGATTCTTCCCCTATTACAACACACGGATGTTACAGAGTTACAGCAGAACTTTAAGTGAAATTCACTATGTATAAACTCTCTGGAACAAAGTTCTTCTATCAGAAATGTCAGACGTGTATGGGTACACGTGTTAGTATTAGTATATCGTCTTTTCACACTTGACCTATCAACAATTTTTCAATTTCCACTTATTCTAACTTATGCAAGTATAGCTTTCTTAACATTTATTGTATAACTCCTTTCTCTTGAATACTGGACTGCATTGCCAGATGAAGGGTTCAAATGAACTGAGCTCAGACTCAAAGGTTCTTACCAGATGTCAAACTGGTCGTAAACTGAGAATTTGCTTCCATTTTTCATTTCTTTTGAAGAAGGTTTATAATATGTTGAAAAATAATAATGGAAACTAAATAATAAAATGGAAAAAAAAATAAATGTTAATTATTTAAAAGAAAACAAATGACAAAATGTGCCAGCTATGTCTATCTATAAACTCTATGGCTTACTGAGAGGCAGTTAGTTTAGTTATTAAGAGTATAGGCTTTGGAGTTAGTTGGGTTGGTAATCTTGGCTATTTTGCTAAAATGAAAACTAATATTACTTATGGGGCAGCAGAATATAGTCATGAAGAATGTGAGTTTGAAAATTTATAAGGAAATGCAATGAATTGAGAACAGTCAAGAAAATTCTAAATAAATTACAAATCTCTAGGACTTACACTACCAGTTATCAAGACTTATTATAAAGCCATAGAATTAAGAGAGTGTGACTGGCATAGGGATAGACAAATAGACCAATGCAAAATAACAGAGTCCAGGAAAGAGTTGTTGTTACAGTCTCTTAAGTCCAAAGGCAAGTTTAGAGGCAGAATTCCTTCTTCCTCAGGGGACCTCAGTCTTGTTTCTTATAGTCTTTAACTGATTAGATGAGGCCCACCCACATTATGGAGGGTAATCAAAGTCTACTAAGTTAAATGTTAATCATATCTTTAAAATATCTTCACAGTAACATCTAGACCGGTGTTTGATCAAAACTGGGTACCTTGGCCCAGCCAAGTTCACACATAAAAGTAACCATCACACTTCCGTTAGGCAAAGATTTGTAAGATAAGACAAAAAAAGCATGAGTCATTAAAAAAACTGATAAATTGGATTTCACCAAAATAAAAAACTTTTGCCTCTAAAAGAAAGTGTTAAAAAATGAAAATAAAAGTCACAGACTAGAATCTGTATCTGGAATATATAAAACTCTCTTACATTTGTTTATTTTTTCTATTGTTTCTCTTGCCCGGTCAGATGTGGTGTTTGAAAAGATGTTGCTAAGACCGATGTCGAAGAGCGTACTGCCTATGTTTTCTTCTAGAACTTTCACAGTTTCAGGTCTTACATTCAAGTCTTTAATCCATTTGGAGTTAATTTTTGTGTATGGTGTAAGGTAAGGATCTACTTTCATTTTTTTGCATATGGCTATCCAGTTTTCCCAACACCACTTGTTGAAGAGACTTTCTTTTCCCCATTGTATGTTCTTGGCTCCTTTGTCAAAGATTAGCTGTCCACAAATGGCTGGATTTCGTCGTTTCTTATGGCTGAGTAGTATTCCATTGTGTATATATACCACAGCTTCTTTATCCATTCGTCCCTTGATGGGCACTTAGGTTGCTTCCAAGTCTTGGCTATCGTGAATAAGGCTGCAATGAACACAGGGGTGCATGTACCTTTGCAAATTGGTGTTTTCAAGTTCTTTGGATAAATCCCCAACAGTGGAATAGCTGGATCATATGGTAGTTCTATCGTTGATTTTTTGAGGAATCTCCATACTGTTTTCCATAGTGGCTACACCAGTTTGCACTCCCACCAGCAGTGTATGAGAGGGTATAATGCAAAGTGAAATAAGTCAGAGGGAGAAGGTCAAATACCGTATGATTTCCTTCATTAAGTAGTAGATAATAACAACAATAAACAAATACATAGGGACAGAGATTGGATTGGTGGTTACCAGAGGGGAAGGGGGGAGGGAGGAGGGTGAAAGGGCTAATTCGGTACATGTGTGTGGTGATGGGTTGTAATTAGTATTTTGGTGGTGAACATGATGTAGTCCATGCAGAAATAGAAGTACAATGATGTACACCTGAAATTTTTACAATGTTATAAACCAATGTTACTGCAATAAACAAAAAATTAAAAAAAAAAAAAAACTCTCTTACAACTCAGTACTTTAAAAACATAAATAAAAATATGGGCAAAAAGTTTGAACATACACTTCATTACAAGAGATATAGATGGCAAACAAGGAAAGAAACAATTATTTAGGTCATTAGTCATTAGGGAAGTACAAATTAAAAGCACAATGAGATACCACTATACACCTATTAGAAATGGCTAAAAACAAAGACAAAACAAAAAATTAACAATACCAAGTGCTAGCAACAATGAGCAGCAACTAAGAGTCTCATATTTTGCTACTGAGAATGCAAAATGGTACAGCCACTTCGGAAGAAAGTTCGCCAGTTTCTTATAAAATTAAAACACACACCTACCATATGACCCAGAAATCGCACTTATTAACCCAAAAGAAATGAAGACAAATATCCAAACAAAAACTTAAAAATGTTTATACCCTCATTATTCATAATTGCCCCCAACTGGAAACAACCCAAATGTCCATCAACTGGTGAATGGATAAACAAACTGTGGTACATCCATACAATAGAATGCAAGTCAGCAGTTAAGAGGAACTAACCACTGATACCTATAACAACATGGGTCAATTTCAAATGCATTATGCAAACTGAAAGAAGCCCGATACTAAAGGTTACAAACTGGATGATTCCACTTACATGGCATTCTGGAAAAAGCAATAATACAGGGACAGAAATAAGATCAGAGATTGGGAGTAAAGGGAGGGAATTGAAAGGGATAGAAATATTTTATATGTTGATTGTGGTGCTGGTTACACAACTGTATACAATTGTCAAAACTCATACGACTATACACACATTAGCGGAGAATTCTATGATATGTAAATTATACCATAATAAAGCTGATTTAAAAATACTGGCAGTGAAAGCCAAAAAGATGAAAAAAATATTACATTAGGGTAAACTTTAGTGGGAGAAGAAAAATAGAAATATGAGTTGAAAAAGCAAGGACGTAAAATTTCAAATTGTTCAGGAACTTGTTCACATAATTTTAAATGCTTGTTCACATATTTTTGAAAGGAAAATGATGAGTACCAAATAACTATGGTATTTAGGTTCCAATTTAGGTTCCACAGGATACATTTAAGAGTGATATAAAACAGTTTTATTTTTTAATGTCAATGTTTACAACACACTGGAAATTATACGCTTTGCAACTATTTAGAGTTTAAAAAGTTTTAGCGATCAAGCAAAAAACGCACAAGGAAGTACATAGTTTTTAAGAATCCTTTTAGGGAAATACAAAGACCACTGCTCTAGAACACAGCTTCCCAAAACTGTGCACAGATGGTTTACAGGTGTGACAAGATATTGAGCCCCAAAGTCTCTTGGGCAGGCAGGTAGTCTGCCTTCAGCCAAAACCAACTTGTCGGTTTACCTAAGTGTGCTTTATAAATACTCTCATTGTCTATGAGTGCAATAAGGTGAAAAAGATTGGGAAGCACTGCCTTAGAGAAATTCTTGGACATGTGTACAAATGGAAAGATACAAGAAAACTTACTGCAGCATTAAATGAAGTAGTGAATAACTGAAAACAACTTAAATGTTCATCCACAGGCGAACGGATAAACAAAATGTAGAATTGTCTTGCTATTTTTTTGGTTGAGGAAGATTTACCCTGAGTTAACAACCAGCGCCAATCTTCCCCCTTTTTTTTTTCCATATGTGACCCACCACCATAGCATGGCCACTAACAGATGAGTGGTGGAGGTCTGTGCCTGGGAACCAAACCTGGGCCGCCGAAGCAGAACATGCCAAACTTAACCACTAGGCTACCAGGGCTGGCCTGAATTATCTTTCAGGGAGATTTTACATAGCAATGAAAATGAATAAACTACAAGAGTTACATGCATCATTCTGGATGAATCTCAAAAACTTAATATTGAGTGAAAAACATCAAGGTCCTGGTTATGAAAAATACGATACCATGCATACAACATCTGAAAACACGCAAAACAAGGTAACGTATTATTTATGATAAATATCTATGCGGTTGTATTAAAACATACACAAGATTGATAAATACCAAAATATACATCATTATGGTTGTCTCTAGAGAGAGAGAGTAAAGAATCAGGGAAGGATGCAGAGGTGTTTTCAATTCTATGTGTAATATTTTATTTCTTAAAAAATCTGAAGTAAATATGGCAGATGTTAAGACTGGATAAAGCCAGGCAGTTGAAATGCCAAGTGTTACATTATATTACTGTCTATACTTTTCTGTGTTTAAAATATTTCCAATGGACACAAAAAGATCAAAGTATGTATTTGTCATCCTGAAATTTGGCAGGAGTCCTGGATTCTTGTAGATTTGATGATTTATGGCAGATAAACAATCCTCAAAGCCCAAAGAACCAGAAAACTTAATCAAGCCTAGAGATTAAATATACACATTATTAACTTTTTAGTTAGCTAATTATTGGAACCTAAACCAAAAGTCATTCTGGATAACCTCTTCAAGTTCTAAGAAATCCAAAGGAAATCCAAAATGTTTGAATTGATAAAGATCACATAGTATATCTAACATAACTTATTTTTCTGCAGTCTTTAATAAATTAGTTCATTGATTCATTCAACAAGAACTAAATGATCACGTGCTTTGTGCTAACCTGAACATCTAGAGGTAATCAACACAGAACAGATAACGTCACTGCTCACACGGAGCTTTATAGTCGAGTGTGAGAAACAGACAATAAACAAAGACAAAAGGTCGTCTCAGAGATTGGTAAGTGCTCTGAATGCTATAAAACCAGGTAGTAGAGATTTACTGGGGAGGGGAAGGGGAAACAGGGTGAAGTCACTTTGGATAGGGAAGGCCTCTTTGATGATGCAATGTCTAAACTGGGAGCCACAAATGCAAAGACCGGGAATAGAAGGTAGCAAATAGAAGGTAGCAAATCTCAACAACTATGCACAGGACCACATAAGCATAACAAAATAGACATAAGCTTTCTGAGCTTATAGATCCACAAGGACATTTATCATCATGCAGTAGTTTGAAAGCTTTACAATTCTTTAAGTTAAAACTAGAAATAACTTGTTTCCTACACATGAACATTTAAATAAACATCATACCTTGGTCATACAGCATGACTTCTTTTTTCTTTTTTTTTTTTTTTGTGTGTGAGGAAGATCAGCCCTGAGCTAACATCCGTGCTAATCCTCCTCTTTTTGCTGAGGAAGACCGGCTCTGAGCTAACATCTATTGCCAATCCTCCTCCTTTTTGTCCCCCAAAGCCCCAGTAGATAGCTGTATGTCATAGTTGCACATCCCTCTAGCTGCTGTATGTGGGACGCGGCCTCAGCATGGCCGGAGAAGCGGTGCGTCAGGTGCAAGCCCGGGATCCAAGCCCGGGCCGCCAGTAGCGGAGCACGCGCACTTAACGGCTAAGCCACGGGGCTGGCCCCAGCATGACTTCTTAAATGGTATTTAAGTAAAAACAGTATTATAGTATTATACTGAAATACAATAACACTGAAAATAAAATAAGAAATCTTGAAGGTATTTACTGAATGACACCAGTAAAAATCAACCTTTTTCTAACATATGTACCAATCATTTAGAAAAGATAACAGACTGTAAATATGTTCTTGGGAACAGGGGTTATGGAATAAAGCAAGCAAGCTTAGGCAGAGATCAAAAAAAGTGACTATAAACAGTAAAATAATATTACAGTAAGACATTAAACATCTGTATCATATTTCAGCACATGTGTTAACACTCAAACTTTTCTTGAAGCTATAATGTATTTTCTTGGGAATGGATATAGTAAATAGCGGATCTCTTCATTTCAATCAGGAAAAAAAAAAATCTAAAGTACACACATAGAGAGGCAAGCTCTATCAGCTATATTAGTGATCAGCTATATCCCAGATGGCCATCCAGGGACATTTAAACACCATTCCCTAAGTCATTGTCCATCCTACTGAGGGAGACGATATGGCTAACACGATGATGGGAATTACAAGGAAGGAAATAAAATAGAAAATGCTGTCCTGTCTTTGTTTATAAACCATGGTACAGTGATACCTACTGTGTTTGCAGTTCTAATCGCTACATCTCAGAAGACACCAAAAGGAGGTACAGAAAGAAGAGTGAGACTAAATTAGTGGTCAAGGCCCAGACAAGCCTTCTGTAGGAAGAGGGAAAAAGACAATTCAGATCCTCTAATCCAGAAACACAAAGGTTGAGAAAAGCCTATGAGATCGGGAGGGGTGTGCATATAATTATTAGAATGATTTTCCAAATCTGAAAATTAAGCGCCATCAAACAACACTGAAGATTAAAAGAGGTTATATGAAGACAATTTCTTTTAATCAGTTTTATGTAAATGTATGAAACATCTTATCCATGATATGGGACAAAATGAAAATAATTTTAAAAATTAATAAAGCATTTGATAAATTATAGATTCTGAAGACTGAGTCTGAATCCTGATTTACTACTTATTAGCTGTGCAGCTTTGGATAAGTTTCTTAACCTCTCTGTGTGTCTCAGTTCCTAATCTATGAAATGGTTGTTGTGAAGACGAAATGAATAAAGAAGAATGCTTACCACATACTAAATGCTTTAAAAACTTTACGTAAATCCATATGCAGAAAACAGTTAACACAGCAGGCCTGACTGCTATCCTGCTTGCAAGGAGGGCCCTTGGCTGGCATCTGGGAACTTGGATTTCTGGAAGTTTCCCACCAACGTTAACTTATAAGAGTGGATCACTGTGCCTACAACTGTTTGTGCAACAATGTGGTTGATGTTGGACACCTGCTTTCCTTCTGGGAGTCTGGAATTTTAGAACATGCCAGGCAGAGACTGCCTACATGATCATCCCACAATAAAAACCCTGGGCACTGAATCTCTAAGGAGCTTCCCTGGTTGGCAACATTTCACATGTGTTGTCACAACTTGCTGTGGGGGAATTAAGCACGTCCTGTGTGACCCCACAGAACGAGGAGCCTTGGAAGCTTGCACCTGGTTTCCCCTGGACTGTATGCACCCCACGCGCCTTTCCCTTTGCTAATATTGCTTCGTATCCTTTCATGGTAACAAATTGCAGCCGTAAGTACAATTACATGCTGAGTCCTTCCAGAGAATCATCAAACCTGGTGGCGGTCTTGGGAACCCATCGACTCACTCAGACATAGTTAATCATTTATTTTATACTAAATATAAATATAGTAAAAATGTATTTTAATAAATCTTGAAGTCAAGTTCAATAAAAGTAATTTTTAGATAGAAACCTTGATGAAAACAGAAAACATTGTATTATTTCTTCTCATAAATAATGGATGAAATAAAAAGTTGACATTCAGTGGCATGTTCATTAAATTATATCACTATTTCTTGATGTTTTTACGTCACAGGAAATTAAATATTTAGCTTACACCTTCTAAATGATATTCAAGAGAAGAACAACAGGGTAAGTGGTCAGAAATACTTGGGCATATCCTTCCAATAGCAACAGAAGATACAGCACAACTAAAATGCCAGAATCTCTAAACTTGAGAAATGCATCACTAATTTTATATATTTTCTACATCTCTTACAAATAAGTGGTTAATCTTTTCTAACACCTAATGATAAGTCCAATGTTCTGCCCAATAAATCAGTATCTGGAAAAGAGAATGTAGAAAGAAAAGTTTGAGAGAAAAAATACTTAATAATTCATGTGAATTGCTGTTTTTGGACAGTCAGATCAATTTCCCCACTGAAAAAAACAAAACTGCTGGATAAGATACTAACTACCTTAAAGGCACTGAAGTTGAAAAGATAGCAGGGCCAGGCCATATTCTTGGGGTAGCTCAAACTCAAAGAGGTTTATGGAAAGTTGGCATCCGAAAACCACTTTTGCCCTGAGGGTGTTGGTCTATAACTGCACTTGGGCTTTGGGTTGGTGCGTTCATGGGAGAAGTCAGGAGTCAAGATGCAGGGATTGCCCAACACAGAGCATCTCAAAGGATAACTCATCCACATTAAGCTGATACCCAAAAGGCAATGAAAGTTGCCCTGAGCAAAGTAGTAAAAGAAAAATGAAAGAAAAAACGATGACCCGTCTCTGAGAGGTTATGGCTGTTGACCAACCCTTACGTAGAGACTAGCACCTTGGATCTAAGCATACCTTGAATGCATACAGAAACTTTAACCTGTGAACTTGTGTTAACATGATCCTGTACTAATAGTACACACACATACACACACAAATATCTTAAGTAAAATATTAGCAAACTGAATCCAACTGTGTATAAAAAAGATAATAGCATCACCAAATTGGGTTTATACTAAAATACACATATATGTCATTCACTACATTAATAAATTAAAGAAAAAAACCAATATCATCATCTCAATAGATACAGAAAAAGCATGTAATAAAACTTAATGCCCATTCTTGCTAAAAACTCTCGACGTACTAGAGTAGGTAGGAACTTCTTTAATCTGACACAGGATCTAATTATAAAACACTATAGCTATGATCAAATTAAGTAATACAATGTTGAAGTCCTTCCTCCTGGGTTTGGGAACAAGACATTATCACCACTGGAAGTACTAGCCAAAGTACTAGCCAGTGCAGTAAGTCAAGAAAAAGAAATTAAACACATAAGATTGGAAAGGAAGAAAGGAAATCGCTACTATTTCCCACTGATATCACTATCTTTGTAGATAGTGTAGATCCTTAAAAATCTATAGACAAATTTAACAAGGTTGGTAAACATAAGATCAATATACAAAAATCAATTACATTTCTATTTAATTGTTTCTACAATTAAAAAAGTAATTTTCAAAAGCTACCACTTGAACAGCAAAAAAACTATAAAATACTGTATTATAAACTTCAAAATTGCTGAGAGACTAGATCTTAATTGTTCTCACCACAAAAAAGAAATGATCACTATGTAACGTGAGAAAGGTGTTAGCTAATGCTACAGTGGTAATCATATTACAATATATAAACGTATCAAACCAACACATTGTACACCTTAAACTTACACAATGTTCTATGTCATATCTCAATGAAAAAACTATAAAATATGTAGGAATAAATCCAACATGAGAAAAACTTATTGCAATATAGGGTGGTGATTAAAAGCACGAACTCTGTATCTAGGCACCTTGGCTTAGAATACTGCCTCTGCCATTTACTAGCTGTGTGATCTTGGGTGAGTCAATTAACCTCTATGTGCCTCAGTTTCCTGTGTGAAATACCTCATACTACTGGGAACTACCTCATAAGGTTGTTGTGAAGACTGAATACAAAGTAATAAAACAAGGCCTGGCACATAGGAAACCCTATAAAAGTGAAAAACATTATGATTATCATGGTGATAGTGGTAGCGTGACAGTGTAGAAAATTTAAAATATTTTCGAAAGGCTTTAAAGAATATGTAATTAAGTGGAAAATATACCATATCCATGGATAGTAAGACAATATCATTAAGATGTCAATTCTCCATAAACTGAACTGTAGACTCAATGCAATGTTAATTAAAATGTGAACAGAGTTTTTGGCTCTTAACAAGCCAGTTCTAGAATTTATATGGAAAGCAAAGAGTTGGCTATAATCAATACACTGCTGAAGAAGAAAAATAAAGGGGGAGGCTTGCCCTACTGATGTTAAGATTTATGAGGACAGTGTGGTATTGGTGCAAAGATAGATTAAGTGGCCAATGGAAGAGAATAGAAAATGCAGGAACACAGGCAGTGTGGCAGAGCTGTAGAGAAAAGAGGGCATAGTCAATAAAAAGAGCTGAAAATATTAGTTATCCATATGGAAAAAAGTGAAATTAGGTTCCCACACACCATGCCATACTCAAAAATCAACTCTAGAAGAATTAAGGACTTAATTTTCAAGAGTGAAACTTTAAATTTTGTGAAGAAAATATGGATATCTCTCTGACCTTGGCATAAGGAAGGGTTTCTCAAATAAGACAGAATCACTTTACTACAACAAAAATTCATAAATTCAACCAAATTAAATTTTATTTATGTTTCAAAAGATACCTGAAGAAAACGAAAAGACAAGCCACGAACTGGGAGAAGATATTTGTTAACTGACAAAATATTTGTATTGAGAACACATATAAATCAATAGAAAATACAGGGCCGGCCCTGTGGCTTAGCGGTTAAGTGCATGCACTCTGCTACTGGCGGCCTGGGGTTCGGATCCTGGGCGCGCACCGACGCACCGCTTCTCCGGCCATGCTGAGGCCACGTCCCATGTACAGCAACTAGAAGGATGTGCAGCTATGACATACAACTATCTACTGAGGCTTTGGGGGGAAAAAAATAAAATTATAAAAAAAAAAAAAAAAAAGAAAATACAGCAGAAAAAATGGGTAAAAACCATGAACAGATATGTCACAGAAGAGACCAATAAACATGAAGAGATACAACAGATGACTCATTATTAATCAGGGAATACAAACCAAGCCCACAAAGAGAAAGTATACCCACTCCACCGGAAAAGACTAAGAAGTCTGATAACACCAAGTGCTGGAGAAGACGCAGGTCAGCAGACTCTCTCATACACTGATGATGGGAGTGTAAATTAATACAAATGATTTGGAAATATCACTTGGCCTTATAATATTTTGGCACTATCTAAGTAAACATTTGCATACCTTGTAATGCAGGAATTCTACTCCTAAGTACAAATCTAAGAGAAACACTTGTACACAGGCACCAGGAGTTATGATAAAGACTGTTCACACAGTATCATTACTAATAGCAAAAACAAACAAATAGAATTGGGGGGAGAAAACTAAATGTCCATCAACAGAAGAATAGATGAATTATGGTAAATTCATACAATGGAATGTTATACACATTTAAAACACGTGAAACATAATTATATAGCTAAATATTAGAAACATATTATTGAGCGATAAAAAGCAAGTCACAAAAGACTGCATACATTTGACACTCGTTTTTTATACAGTTTGAAAACGAGGAAGATTAAACGTTGGGGAAATACAAAGATGTGTGTGCATATGCATATGTGTGTATATATGTACGTGTGTATGCATTTTTAAAGCAGAGGAATAATAAACACTCAATTCCAGATAGTGGTTCCTAAAGGAGGAGAGCAGGAAGACAGGATGGAGGAGCACATGGGGATATGTGAGCTAATGGTAGCATTTTAGTTCTTGGATTGAATGCATTCATCGCACTATTACACACACTAACCTGAATAAATAAAACATAGCCGTGCATGGAAAAATCACATTTAAAAAATTAACTACACACATTTACAAATTACATCTTGTTACAATCCGATTCAAACTACTGCACCATAGTTTTAATTTATGCAAACTGTTAATATGCCATTTTGGAATAATTTACCATAACATTTTATACAACCTATTGGAAAGACTAGCATGTAAACACCAGTCAAAAATAAGGAAGGAAAACAGTATACATTACTTCCACAAAGCTAATTTAAGGAAGTATGATAAACAGCTCCTTTAGTACCAAGACACTAAAAAGATGCCAGCAACAAAAAGCCAGATGCACTAAAACCTATCAGTTAAGGAAATCTAGCTGTAGAAATACATATCAACGTTATAAAAATAAAGAATAAAGCTATGACTCTATAATTCATTTGCTATAGACTAAATGTTTGTGTCCCTCCAAAAATTCATATATTGAAATCTAACCTCCAATGTGATAGTATTAGGAGGTGGGGCCTTTGGGAGGTGATTAGGTCATGAGGGCGGAACCTCCACGATTGGGATCAGTGCCTTTATAAAAGGGACCCCAGAGACCTCCCTGCCTCTTCCACCATGTGAGAACACATCGAGAAGACGGCAATCTATGAACCAGGAAGTGGACCCTCACCAGACACCAAATCTGTCAGCACCTAGATCTTGAACTTCCCAGCCTCTGGAATTGGGAGAAAGAAATTTCTGTTGCTTAAGGACCCAGTCTATAGTCTTTTGTTATGGCAGCCTGAATGGACTAAGACACCATTGCAATGGAGAGCACACTGTGCCAGGGCTGAAATCTTAGCCCTAATCTTGATCTATGCCTGCCTAGGTGTGTAACCTTGGGTGGGTCATTTAACCTCACACGTGTAAAATAAGAGACCATACCAAGTGTTCTTTAAGGATCTTTTTATTGGTGAAAGTCTATGACCCTGTAAGAAACTATTCTTATCAAGAATTAGCAAAATCATGATGCAATTTCCTTATATGATATGCAATTTAGTACTCAAGTGCCTCTGGATGATAACAATGTCCACAAGCTCTGAGGAGAGAATGGAGCATTAATGCACCATTACCATGGGATTAGTTAAAATGGAAAGGTTTAGTTACAGATAGAGAGTTTCCAAGTGGTCGATGAATTTGCTTTTTGGTAGACCAGAGGTGTTTTGTGGGATAGCCTTTTCACGCAACTAGACTGAGGCAAAAAATCATAATTTAAGCATTATGATTTAAACATTAAGCATTAAATTCTATAATGTAAAAGAATTTGAAAAGTAAGGTAAATCTCACAGAAACATTGTTCAAACTGCCTAATATAGGAAATAAAGATGAGCAGTTGTTCAAAGACATGAATATTCCAACAGGCAGAAAATCACAAGACAGATCCCAGTAGTAGTACGCTCAAGTGATACTTCATACATTCTCTACATAATTTTAGACTTTGGACATGTCAAAGAGTCCTATATTTTCTTTTTTTTAAATTACCTCTAAAACCTCTGGGAAAATACCTACATACCAGATATTTATCAAAAGATACCCTATTTTAAAAAATGAAAAGACAAGCCACAAATGGGTGAAGCCTTTTTGTGACTCATAAATGAGAAAGGATTAGTATCTACAATATATAAAGAACCCCTGTAAATCAATATAAAAAAAGATAATATTTTTTTGTGGGCAATAATATGAATAGGAAATTGACAGAACAGGAAGCCCAATGGCTAGCAGACATGATGCTGAACTTTACTAGTAATCATGGAAATTAAAATTACGATAAGATGCCATTTCACACCCATCAGATTGGCAAAAATGAAAAAGTCTGATAACAGGTGTTGATGAGAGTATGGATAGAAAGGAATTCTGATGCACTGAAAGTGAGAATGTGAATGCCCGCTTAGGAAGCAAGTTGGGTTGCAGATATGCATTGCTATGACCCTGCCATTCCACTCCTATTTATATGTGTCCTACAGAATCTCTCCCACATGTGACAAAGAGATACAAGAATATTCACTGCAGCACCATTTGTGATAGCAACAAATGAGTCCACCAATAGGAGAATGGAGATAGAAATTACGGCATACTTATTTAATGGAAAAAAAATGTTCTGGGGAAAACTTCCTTTTCCCTGTCTTTGTATTTCCAGGCATAGGAACCACTTTTGGAGTAACATTCCCAGGCTCTCTCTACGTCCTCACTCATTCCTCCTAGAGAAGTGACTTATCTTAATTGGTGCTCCCTCCTCCTTTTCTCTATAAGAGCCACCTGACTATGTGGGGCATACACAGTGCTCTTCTCCCCAGTGCCACAAGGCTGATCCTCACGGTGGGGAGTCCCAGGCTAACTACACAGCCTGTGATTAGAAGGGTAAACGTATTTAATTCTGACTGCATTCTAGCAAGCCCATCCCTCCAACAGAGCTGTCTCACAAACAAAGCTGATATTTTCATCCATTATTCTCTAACACTTGCCTCTACTTCTCAATTTATTCTAGATGGTAAAAGAGGGTGCTAGTTATTGTGCCCCCCTCAAGCCCCTTCAGAATACTATACAGCAGGGAAAACAAATGAAAGATACACACATTAACGTGGATAAGTCTTAAAAATATAATAAGAGAAAAATCAATTTGCATTTATGTAAGGTTTGAAAATAAACAATACTATGTATTATTTAAAATACACAAATCTGTGTCACAAAATATAAAGACACACAGAATGATTTAAAAAATTCAGGGCACTGATTATCTTCAGGACAGAGGAAGGGAAATGCAATCCAGCAGGGTTACCCAGAGGCTTCAACCATGTTTGGAATGGAATGTTTTGTTTCTTAACCTGGGAGGAATGTATATGATTTTTTTTCTGCCTCAAATATTTCGTATATACATACATACACACTTACATACCACGCGTACATCTAAAAGAGAGTAAGGAGTAGAGCTGAAAAAGCTTTGAGAGCGATGTGCCCTGTCACAGGCAGGCCCTGTCAGCTCTTTTCCAGAACCCCTGGAACAAAGTCAGCAGGAAGAGGCATTGGCCTTGCCTGGAGATAGATACTAAACGTAGCACTGGCTTCTACAGTTTTATACTAAACAGGAGGAAAATCTATTAAAGCACAGAAGCAGCGTGAGTTAGAAGAATAATACAAAACAAGTACTCAAGGAGTGGAATTACTAGCAGCAAGACCATGGAAAGGCTTCTAGAACTTACTTTTGCCAGAATGAAACCTAAACTATTGCCCTTTTTTAATAACAAAATCTTTTTATTAATTATCTCTGATGGAAGATTCAATAAGTGCTCTTAGTAATGCATTTCAGTGCCTTACAAATCACTAGAAAGTTTAATACAGTGGAAATTTTAAGTCAGTATATTATGACTACATATGGTCTGAAGACACAGAGAAAGGAGATAGTCTATATTATTTCCTGATTCCCTAGTCTAAATCAGACACCCTGAATCATAACCACAATAAGAGAACAGAGTCTATAAATCTGCGTCGCTTCATTTAAAAGAATATATATTTTTAAATTTTCATGCATTTTATTTAAATTGTTAATTTTTAACAACTTCCTTCCTCCAGAAGAGTGGTTTTCAAATGATAAACCGTTTTTGGAGTGATGCAAACGCAGGCCTCAAAATCATTTTTTCATGTCTTGTGTCTCCAATGAAGAGAAACAAATGAAGATACATTAACATTATAAATCACTGACATTTAGATTAGATATTGGGTCCTTAATATCATTTTATGATTTGTAACCTAAGGATAAATAAGACGTTAGAAAAGGTAGCTGACCACTGGTTGACATAATAGATACAACCCAGGAAAGTTGCTTTCCAGTGAAAGCCTATCACATTTTCTGCTGCATTCGACTATTACAGCCCAGTGGACTCATCGGCTTCTTGTGCCGAGCATAGACTCAGAAAATACCTGTGGAACTGAATTTAACTGATAATTAGAAAAACAAACGTGAGAAGATGGTGGGGATCAAAGAAAGCACACTACAGCCCACTAGAATGACCTTGTATATTGGGAATGCTCAGAAAACATACACATCTCGAGGACACTAACGTCTTTCTTTAACCTTCATCTCCCTGTTTACAAGGTTTACGACCTTACAGAAGTTTACATAAATAAATAATATTAATACAATATATACAATATGATAGGAGATATGATATGATGTAATACAATACGTAATATAATATGGGGTGACATCCATGAATAATGCATCATCATGCCCATCTACCTTTCAAATCTCACCTTAGATCTTCTTCTCGCTCATTACCAACCAGCCACTCTGGTTTTCTTTTAGTTTCTTAATCGTGTCAAACTTATACCCACTTCAGAGCTTTTTCAAGTGCTTCTCCTCTTTCTGGGTGGCTCTTCTCCCAGCTGGCAATCAGTTTTTCATCAT
Organism: Ceratotherium simum simum; assembly: GCF_057802395.1. NCBI lineage: Eukaryota > Metazoa > Chordata > Mammalia > Perissodactyla > Rhinocerotidae > Ceratotherium > Ceratotherium simum. The sequence goes on along the minus strand of NC_141923.1, from coordinate 15,408,907 downwards.
TTAGGTCTTATGCAAATGTCACCCCTCAAAAACACCTTCTCTAACCTCCCCATCTAAAACTACCTGCCACTCAGTCATTCTTTTATTCTTTTTTTTTGACTTGAGGGAGACTGGCCCTGAGCTAAAATCTGTGCCAACCTTCCTCTATTTTGTATGTGGGACACTACCACATCATGGCTTGATGAGTGGTGCGTATGTCCATGCCTGGGATCCGAACCGGTGAACCCCAGGCTGCTGAAGCAGAGCATGCAAGCTTAACCACTATGCCACCCGGCCGGCCCCTCCTTTATTCTTTTTTACTTTCCTTACAGCATGTCATCCCTATCTGAAGTTAACTTGGTTGTTTACTCAGTTATTGTCTGCCCTCTTACATCTAAACCGTGAACCCCTCGAGGGCAGGCACCTTGTTTGCTTCGTTCACAGCTCTACCCCCAGCACCCAGAAAGGTACTAGGCACGCAGTAGGTGCTCGATAACCATTACCTGAATGGATCAATGAATATAAGCCTGCCCAACTTAAAATTCCTGAATTTCAAAGCTTCTGAGAATGCAAAAAATGCATTCTCTACTTTATCAAATTCAAAATCTTGAATACCGGGTTTACTTAAAATGGGGCAGAGTAGAAGAAAATGGAATACTTACGATACATATTAGAGAGAGCTGATACCACTGAGAACACCACTGAAGTGAATGCTGTTATTTAATTTACATATTTTAATCACACTGATATGATCCATTAAAAACTGGAAATAAATCTTTTCACAATTTTTACAATAGGCCCTAATTTAATTATATTCTGTTACTAAAGTGATTACATTATTTTCTACTCAAATTACCTTGTACTTTTCTAGCAATGATAGGAGCTATCTCAATACGTCACAGGTATTCTTGTAGTCTGAGAAACAGTAAGAGGTGAAATGCAGTATGAACATATTACCAAATAAAATACTTATAAAATGGGATTCCTCTGTCAGCCAGAAAAAGGAGACACGACACATTAGGGCAGTCCTTAGGAGTAAAAGCCCCACAAACAGTACCATGTCTGCGTTATGCGTGAATCCAGCTCTCATACACATCCACTAGAATTTGAATATTCTGTGTTTTTACTGAATACACATTTAAAGAAGAAAGTTACCCCTTAAAAAACAAATTCAAGAATCATTCAAACACAATTTTCCTGGCACAGTTTCAGAATCTAACTAGCGTGAGGTATTTTGTCTAAGTTAAATTTAAAACTCCTCATTTTTCAAGCTGACCTGTTACAACTAATAGGTTTTAAAATGATGAACAGCCACAGAACCATAAAAAGCATTCCACTTTTATAAAACTAAAGATCATTCTGTCTGAAATAAAGTTTCATTTTTAAAACTTCATGCATTTGAAAAAAAAATCATATACTCCTGGAAGCAATGGTCATTTTCCATGAAAGAAAATGTTACTGGGATACAGCAGTAGCACAAAAGTGAAAAATACACTGTCAGATAAAGGCTGTTTTGCTATTTGGCAAATACAGAGCTTGTTTCCATATAATGGATAGGAGAGATGGGGAGGGGAAATTCCAGGTGTTTGCAAACCAGGAACACAAGGTTTTTTTTTAACTTAGACTTGTGAAAATATTAGCGTTTTTAAAATCAACGTTAGCTTTGGATTACTTTCAGGAAATTATAAGAGACAAAACAGAATTATAGGAGCCAGCCCTGATGGCCTAGCGGTTAAAGTTCAGCGCGCTCCGCTTTGGCGGCCTGGGTTCAGTTCCCGGGCGTGGAACCACACCATTCATCTGTCAGTAGCCATGCTGTGGCTCACATAGAAGAACTAGAACACATAGAATATTACAACTACATATTGCGGCTTTGGAGAGGAGAAAAAAAAAAGAGAGGAAGATTGGCAATAGATGTTAGCTCAGGGTGAATCTTTGCCAGGAAAAAAACCCAAACAGAATTATAGTAGTAGGGCGTGTAAATAATCACAATTCATTATCTACTTTTAAGACCATTTCTATAGAAATGCAGAACTTTAAAATGCATTGACTGTGGTTAAAGAAGCATGTCAAACCACATCTCCTATTTACACACAGTGAGACAAAAACTCAGTGGATGATGGGGCAAAACGCATGGCTTCAGATGGGATCCTTTGTGAAGGAGGGATTCCAAGATCACCCTCAAGTTTGGTGATTTGATATTTTTTGCTACATTCTTTGGTCAAAGTAAGTCACAATGTCAGCTCAGATTCAGAGAGTGGAGAAATAAACTCCATCTGTTGATGGCAGGGGGGCCAAGCCACTTTGCACAGGGGTGTACCAACAGGGATGGGTGGAGTTGTTGTGGCCATCTTTGCAAACAACCTACCACCCAATCTATGAATGCATAGGGTCCTTTTCCAGTGAAATGGGTGTCTGAATAACAAGGTTTGAGGGATTAATGGGAGAACTCTTAACTCAATGAGTTCAATGTGAGAGATTTACTATAGTTACCATAAAAATTCCTATTCTCATACATGCACCTGGGGTACGGAAACTTGTACTTTCGTATGTAAGCAATGTTCCAGATGTTCGTGAAGGGTCTAGTTCCCCAGCCTTAAGTACCACTGAGTGATAGATCACATACAGGAAGAGCTGTACAGCGACGTAAAGCAGGCGGCATGTGCTTAGCGCAAAAAGAGAGAAACTACCATCACAAGCACTGAGAAGAGGGGATAGTCACTGAGGAATGGATTGATCAGAACTTGTAATAGAGGAGGGACCCAAGCTCACCCTGAGGAAGGGGCAGGGCTCAAACAACAGGGTGCAGTGGAGGCGAAATCCCAGAAACGACTTATCATGGAAAAAGAGCATGAGTTTAGGTAACCAGTTCATCATGAGAGAAGTTAGGAGAAGAATGTAACAGGAGAATAGGAGCCAGAGGGCAGCCAGCCTTGACCACTGAGTTAAGGAGTTTGGCCTTTAGCCTGTACACCTAAGTGTGAGGCCTAGACACGGGGACTAAGGTGATGGGAGGAGGGTTGACAGCAGAAAGACAACGAACAAGCAAAGAGACTTGGTGATTGAATGGATTTAGAGTCAAGACAGAGAAGGAAAAATCAATGATGACTACAAGAAGGAATCTGAGAAAATCATGGCATCACTGACAGAAATAGAAAGAAAGAGCTGACTTGAGGACAAGGACAATGACTTTCACTTTAAATCTGATGAACCGAAGGTGACACCAAGCAACCTGAAACATTTTCAGCCATTTATTACCTGTGTGACTCTGGGAACATTATTGAACCTCTCTAAGCTCAGTTTTCTTATCTGTAAAATAGGAATAATAATAGTGTACAACTCATTAGGTTATTGTGAGGATTGAATGAAGTAATGGCAATGCCTGGTGCTCATTAAGCACTCAAAAAATGACAGATGCTTTTGCCATCATCATTATCCAGTTATTATTTGACAAACAGCCCAATAAGTCTTTTTTGTCACATGAACTCATGACTATCTGATAAACCTCTTATCAGGGACTCTTTTTTCTCAATACAACAGATAATTTAAAACATTCTATTCTAATGGCAGTCCTTGTAAATTTTCCACAGTGTTTTGGTCTGGGCAATTTATAACCTGGAGAAGGCTCCAATTCTACGACAAATTTATCACTGCAAACCATTAAAACTAGCATGTCAGCTGACCCATCTGGATTAGATGTGAACATTTGACAGCTATGGTTTATCCTAAGAAGCATGACCCAGTAGGTTTAAATGCGGCTGCTTTACTCTGAAAAAAGTGAAAGAAAAATATTGTACATAATGTGATAATAATTTGCAACATGCTATGGGATCCCTTTGAGATGAAAGGTTTCTGTTTTGCTTTGTTTGTTTGGGTATAAGAAAATAAGACTAAAGATTATAAGATTCTACAGAAATAATGTAGCCACAGAGGGAACATTAGCAATGGGGAAACTGAGAGAAGGTATATCCCAAGTAAGTCTGAGAATTTAACGCTGTAATTATTAGTAATATTGGGAAGTGATCAACACAAATATTTGTCATGTACACAGTAGGTGCTTAAGAAACATTTGCTAAATAATGTTGAGTGAAATTGATGACCAAATTATTTGCTTTTTCTTTTCTCATTTCTTGCCATCAGATCATTGTACTGTAATTATAATTTTCTTTAAAGAGTAAGTAGACAATAGGTATGGAAACAGAGAATCAAGGTATTTAAAGCTGGAAGTCCTTTAGAAGAGGAGTTGGAAGTCCAGGAGGCTAAAAGACTTGCCTAAGTCAGGTCCCCACTAATATGGGATCCAAACCCGAGCAAGCAGCCCCTGGTGCATCCGTCTCCCCCACCATGGAGAAGAAAGAGCTATGGAGAAACTCAGGCCAGTCAATTCTGTGATTTGTTTGAAGGTCTAACAAAAGGTTGAGATGAGTAGATGGATTCCGAGAAATGTGGACTTCAATTATTTAAGCCATAAATGTTTCCCCTTATGATGTTTCAAGAATTCATAACAGTCTAAAATACACATTTTTTTGCCATTACCAGTTACATTTTACAGTATTACAGTATGAGGTTTTTGATATTTTTATCAAAAGATTTTATGACCAAATTATCAGAAATCAGGGAATTTTATAAAAAGGGTGTACAATTCAGCTAAAGTGTTTTCATATATCCAAGCCTTAGGTCTGTGAAAAGGGTTACAGCCATAGATCACATGGCTCTATTTTTGACAGCGAAAATTTATATGCTGTCTCCATCTTTATTCTATTGAAATTGAGCTGGAAAAGGCCCTTAAATAAAATAATTCCTTCAAAATCTGCAAACTGTAGTAGATCCGATTGATAAAAAGATTCAAAATCCCTTTCCAGGGTGCACTTGGGGAGAGAGATGAAGGAAAAAGGCAAAGATTCTCCCTTGCATGACGGGTGTGCTTATTTGTGTTTCCAATCTGGAATCAGACTGTCTGGGTCAAAGTCAAATTCTATCAGTTCATGTGATCTTAGCCAAGTTACCAGCCGCTCTGTGCCTCATCTGTAAAATGGAGGTAATAACAGTAGGCACCTCGTAGGGTTGTCACGAGGATCAAATGAGTTAAGACAAGCACAGCATTTACAACAGGGCTTGGCACACAGTAAGCACTCGACATGTGCTGGCTATTTTGATCACTCCCTCGCATCTACTTACTCACCTTCCCAGCTTCATCTCCTCTTCTCCTTCATCCATCCACGCTATTCTCTCTCCCTCATGTCTCTCCTTCCAGGGATACTTCAAATCCTAACTCAGTTGCTAAGTTCCAGGCTGCCCTGGCTGGACTGAAATCCTCTCACCTCTTCGTTCATCCACAGTCAGTACCATTTTCTACCTTACCTTATGGTCACTGTGTGAAAGACTGTCTCTGTCTGAACTCATCTAGTAGCCCCGAAAGTACCCTTCTCAATGCCCTGCACGTGGCACTCGCTCAGTAACTATTTGTGGAAAAAGTCAACATATAGAGAGAGCAGTCTTCTACTGTCTTATCAACTAGTAGCTACTATTATCACTATTATTAAGGGGGAAATGCTGGTCCCAGGAGGCCCCAACTACAAAGTTGAGGCAAACGACATGACCGCCTTTTGGAATAAAGCATAATTTATAAAATGCAAAGCTCATTTAATTTCATGAAAACTCAGAGAATTTCTAGAACAAAATCAACACAGAATAAAACCTCAAGTTTGAAATGAAGCCACTTGATCAGTACACCGAGTGGGCAGGGTGCAGTATTACTGTCATCTCTCAACTACCATAGTGAAGAGGAGGCATGGACCTTTCAAGATTAATACCCTTTTGGCTTGGCAAATTATTCCTGAAGTCAAAAACCTTTTATGTTCTCCTGCCTCTTTCTCTAGGATAGTCTAGACACCTTCATAAAAACATTAATAAATACTGACTGCCTACAATGGGCCAGGCCTAGTGTTTTTATATACACTCACTCATTTAACCCTCCAAACAACTCTATGATGTAGGTTCTCTTAACATCCGTAGTTTATAGATGAGGAAATTGAGGCACAGAGAAGTTAAGTTAACTTTCCCAAAGTATATTGGCTAGTTCAACTCATCGTATTTCAATCCATCTTTCCACATTTATTGTCCTACATAGGGGTACAATGGGGATCAGCGTGGAACATCTGGGATACTCAACTGCTAGTGGGAAAAAGATGCCTAGAGGAATTCTCTCAGGTGCAGGTCTGGTATGGCCTGGCTGGGCAGGAAGGGCCAACAGTGTGAACTGCAATGAATTTCAGGGGTCAAAGGAGCTCAGGCTAGATCTAAGCTGGCCCCACATCCTAAGGGATCCAAGCTGGTAGGCAAAGCAAGGGACTCTCTGGGCAACGGTAATAGAAGGGATCCAGTGGATGTTCCAGATGACACATTCACTTTCGAGCAAGAGCCAGCCAGGAGCTTGGGAGCAGGCAGAGTCCTGGCCTTCAAGACAGGAAGCTAGAAAAGGGGAGTTAGAGTTTGGGACAAGCCTTTGTGCTAATCAGGAAAATGTGAGAAGCTGGATACACTGAGCCGGACAAACACTGTGGGGTTAAGGAGAAGGTGAGTTCGGGAAGGTGGACCCTGGGATCTACTTAGATAGAGGCTGCTCTTGTCACATTTTAATCCATCCTCCACACTGCAACTGGAGAGATCAGGTAAGCCATAAATCTCATCATGTCACTTCCATACTTAAAGCATTTCAATGGCTTCCCATTGTCCCCAGGATAAAGTTCAAACTTCTTCACAACTTCAAGGATCTTCATGATCTTGCCTCTGCCTACCTCTTCAGTCTCATCACTCTGTATTCATCCTCTGGCCCCACCCGCCCACCTAGCAGATGAAAATAAGTGTATTTAACAGCAGACTAGCTATACCAAACAACTCTCAGTTATCCAAAGTCCATGCTCTCTTGCTGACCTCTGCAAATACACTCTGCCTAGAACATATTCTCTCTCTCTTTGCCTGGCTATTTCCATCCTCCACCTCTCCCACTGGCTATCACTTCCTCTGACGTCGGCCTCGGTGCCCCCTCCCCAGCCTGCATTAAGCATCCTTCCTGTATATTTCCATGATGCTTTGCAGTCATCTTTAAGGATTAACCATCTTGGATTCTAACTACCTATCTCCCCAAGCAGACTATAAGCTCTTAAGGGCAGGGCAGCATCGTCTTCTTTACTTTCATATATTCCCAGTGTCTGCAATGCAGTAGATGCTAAAAAATATTTGTTTTCAAAACAAAGTAAGATATAAGTCTGAGGATAGGAGAGCACAGGGCAGAGACACCTCCTGTAGCGATTAGGGTGCAAAGAGAAGACAGGAGTGCATGTTGGCACACTGAGTTTGAGGCAGGGGTCCAGGGAGGATTTGGAAACATTACCAAATGTCTAGAGAGGGTCTAAAATTCAGGCAGTGGGGCCAGCCCCGTGGCTTAGCGGTTAAGTGCGTGCGCTCCGCTGCTGGCAGCGCGGGTTCGGATCCCCAGCATGCACCCAAGCACCGGTTCTCCAGCCACGCTGAGGCCGCGTCCCACATACAGCAACTAGAAGGATGTGCATCTATGACACACAACTATCTACTGGGGCTTTGGGGGAAAAAAATAAATAAATAAAATTATAAAAAAAAAGTAAAATAAAATTCAGGCAGTGATTTGAAAGCTATACACAGTGTGTCCACTGTAGTCACAAAAATATAGGTGTCTATTGAATAACCATGTCACATACAGCATTGAGAGCTTCACTTGGAAGAACCTGAGAGTCTGACTCTCGAGTTTTTATCTTATGGAGAGAAGCGGGAAGAATGACAGAGAAGGGAGAACACAAGGATTCAGAAAAGTTAAACTACTATCTCTTTAGAACTGACATTAGCCTACCAATTGAAAGACAGAGAACAACAAAGAGGTAAATAAACAGAAGCAGGAACACTGTCTTCTAATATTAGAATGTGGCAAAGGGGAAACCAGCAAGGCTATTTTGTTTTAATCATAAAAACGCACCTAGTTCACATGCTATGGCTCAGGCTTGGGGGAAAAAAAAGACAAATTAATCTAAGGTTACTCATTTTGTGATAGCTTAAAGCAAACAACTTTTAGCAATACTATGAAGCTGGCTAGTAAAATAAATAAGAATGAAGTCCAAGGAATTTAAACACGAAAATTTGGGGGGAAAAAGAACTGCACAAAGCAAAACAGACAAAATACGAGGCTAACCAAACAAAAGCTAAATCAAATAAAGAGGCATTGCCGTGTGCCCTGGAGGACTGCCAAGGAGAGTGAATTTCAACAAAGAAAGCTTCTGCCACCAGTTCGGAAAACTTCAGTTCCAGAAAGGTTGAAGGAAGGCTGTAGACACTGCTGAGTGACACAGGGAGCACGGGGTGGAGACGCGGCAGATTAGACGTTATTCAGGCTCTGTAGACAAACACTAGAACCTTCTCCTAGCAAGACGTGATCAGGCAGCCCACTGCCTCCCCATGTACCCCACACACAGCCAATTGTAAGAAACAAGTCAGGGTCATAGATAAGAAATTTGCAGCACCTGCAGCAGCCTTGTCTTCTCAATTTGCAGATAAAAAGACCACTGTAAATATCTCTAGGCCACCATTCTAGTATCCAAACTGTTGAGAGGAAACAAGTCCAAGTAGCCCAAGTAAAACAAAGCACTGGCAATCATCTGTGAATGTGGACGCTGGGGACAGAGTCCTGGCCTTTGGTGCTGGAATTGCTCCCTGGGTTAGAGCTCAGCTCTCCACTCAGTATTGGACTCAGTAGTGTATTAGTAAGAGCAGTAATCCTAATAGTAATAACCATCCCCACCACCACAAGCATTTAGCCTGTGCCAGGCACAGAGCTAGGCTCTTGGCATGAATTATCCCTGTTAACCCTCTCAACAACCCCTTATTATCTTAATTTTATAGGTGTTCACTCTACAGACAAGGAAACCAAGGCAAGTTGAGATACTTTCCAAAGGTCTCACAGCCAATAAGCAAAGAAGGAGGAATTTAGACCCAGATGGAGTGATTCCAGAATGTGTTCTCTTAACCAACAGACTTGGCCAGAAGCCCAATAAAAGAAGGTGGATAATCAACAAGCATTCATTTTATTTATTTTTTTGCTGGGAAAGATTCGCTCTGAACTAACATCTGTTGCCAATCTTCCTCTCTCTCTTTTTTTTTCCTTCCCAAAGCCCCGGTACACAGTCGTAGATTCTAGTTGTCCTTTTAGCTCTTCTATGTGAGCTGTCGCCACAGCACGGCTACTGCCAGATAAGTGGTGTGGTTTCAGGCCTGGGAACCGAACCCGGGCTGCTGAAGCAGATTGTGCTGAACTTTAACCGCTAGGCCATCACGGCTGGCTCAAGAAACATTTACTAATTGTTGGTAAGGTAGGTAGCACGAACTATGCTAGATGAAACTGGGGTAAAATGGTTTCTTTAAAAAAAATTAGGAAGATTAACTAGAATTTACACTGTAAAAAATTCTTGAACTTTATTAGCCTTTAAAGAAAAAAGGCTCCCTACTCTTTAATATCTACCATATCTATACAGAAAATATTTAGGTTGTTCAAACCCCTAAGGAGACCAACAAAAGAAATCAAAAGGAGAGTTGATAATATGTAGCGCAGTGGCTTTTTTGGGTTGGCATTACCTGAAATGCAGACTTATTTAGCTCCAAACACTGGGAGACCTGAGAATCTGGAGTTCCTGAAGATTTCCTTAGTGTAGCATTGCTTTTTCCTCAAATTTCTATATTGCTCTCTTTATTGAAATTTCTGTATATTAATATGTGTGTTTTTTTTACATGACCTATTTTTCCAGTGGGACTGCAGGGGAAAATCACAGATGCATATTTAAAGTCACAAGAATATTTAAATTCTCCCTACTTTTGTCATACGTTTTTAGTACTATCTATTTGAGATGAAAGGTAAAAACTTATGTGCATGATTAATTGTAATGATGAAAGAATGCTAGGCAGTTGCTTAAGAAACGAGAACAACAAAGGAATAAACTACTGCAGGCATCACCAGGACTGGAATGACACTGCTCTGTGTACTCGATTTCCATGGCAACCAGCAATGGGAAGATGAATGTTTCATAGTCACTCCGCTCTGCAGTACACGTCTATAAATCAAACTTGCATAAAGAGCACAAGATTTCTGCTGTGGGCCGTACTCAGAGCCGGTTTATTTTCCTGTTACTGTATAATTATGGAAAAGAAGCACAAAACAATGAGGTCATTTTTAGTGGAGAACAAACTCAGAAATTACTAATACACCTGCGGCATAGGATGCCATTCATCTAGCAAGAAACAAGAGGCAGGCAAGGCAGCTGGTGAATGAGAACCCCGGCTGCTTCTGGAGACTGCAGACAAGGCACTTGTTTGCTCTGAGAACTGCCTGTTACGTGCCTGGTGTGTTGTCCCTCCCTTTGGCTCTGCTCTGAAATGTCTGTAGGAGCACCTTAATTAACTGCCTTGGATACAGTCAAAGTTTGCATTCTGATAACTGGGCAGAAACGATACTCCATGTTCAGTACGAAAGTTTATTGAGGCTGAACAAGCATACACTTGTTTTTATTTTCACTGAAAATGGCTCACGGTGTATAAGTTAGGATGGAAAAATAACGCATTGGCACTGAATTGGGGGTCAGGAGACCAGAGTTTTGATCCAGGTCTATGTAACCTTGGGTAAGCCATTAAGGCCATTTGGCTTCCATTTTTTTTGCTATATTATGAGAGGTGGTATATGTCATTTCTAAAGTCTCTGCCATGATCTGATTCCATGATTCTGTAATTTGTAAATCTCAAAAGTCTGAATCTATCTATCAGATCTAACCAAAGATGTTAGTTGTGCTATTCCTAAAAAAAGTACCTTATATGGTTATATTTTTAAATTCTATACTGGCTAAAGCATCTAATTAGTAGTGTTTTATGATTTTATCATTGTATTAAAGCCTTCTTCTGACTTGTTTCAACCTTCCAAACAGTTTTATAATATCCTACAGCTGATTTTTATAATATTATAAAGAGTATTTAAATTTAAATAATCTTCCTGTCACATAGATAAGGGCTGCCTATCAACTCCTGCCAAGCAGGAAGCCTCCCGCTTCTTGACGTCTGCAGCTCTCAGAGACAGGCTGGCGCTCTCCTGGAGTGCATCTTGAGAACAGTAATGCTCAATAAAAGTTTGTGGCACAAATAAATGGATGGATGAACAAACTCTGAGGAATACCTTTGCTACACCTTTTAACAATCTTATATTCCCTTCCCCAATCATAAACGTTTCGGGAGATTCCAACTAACATATCAACATCCCCAGGATAGACAGGCAAATATCTGAAAAGTAGATATAATTATATGAGTATCTTTTCTGAGTCTGTGAGTCTTTACAGAATCCTGGTGGAACTTGACGACCTAGAGATATCTTCTCATTAGTGGAGCGTGAGGCATTATCACACACGAAGAGGCCCTCCTGTCCTGAGACCCTGGCTACGTCCGGGTGTGTAGTAGGGGGTTCCAAAATAACTGAGTCACAGTCTCTGCCCCAAACGAGGGAAGTGTAGGAGAAACGACACTAACAAGCCTTCGTTATCTCCTTGAAGCTTACGCCAAGTCCGGGGAAAAGATGTTATTATCCCTGTTTTACCAGTTGAGAAAACTGAGCTGTAAAGAATTGACATAAATGACTAACGGACAGTTATGAAACATGTAAAGAAATTTAAAACCTGCTCTCCCTGACTCCAAGGCCTCTGTGCTCTTCTGACTGCATCTCAGGACACATTCAAGCAATGGACTGTGCTCTACTGGACTTCTTGGGGCTAAAAAACAAAGGGCTAAGCAAACACACCCGGCCCCTAAAAAGCACATTAATAGTAAAAAATAATAATAACAAAAATTACTATTTCTTAAATCTAAATTCAGCACCTAAATAGAACCAGGAATACCACTCTAGCACACTCCATTCCCCAGACAGCAGGCTAAACGCTATTTCCCGGATGGAGCCAGATGTTACACAACCCTGCAATTTCCAATATGTGAATACTTTGGGAGCCAATGACATCTTCATGGGAGTTAGCTAGAAATGTACTCTGCTGCCCATCAAAGGTGGTTTGGTTCCTAAGCTTAGAAGATGTGATAATTTAGGCATATATTTTTGCTACTAATTTTTCAAAAACTAATAATATTTATTAAGAAGGCTCCAGGTTAACCTCCTCTTCTTCCAATTAGTTTCTTATCAGAGTTTTTAGCACCACCAACTGGTTAAAGAGATCTAATACAGATTTGCTTGGCTTTCAATCTGCTTTGTTCATTAAGAGAGGATCATACATTTATTTCACATTTAATTTACAGTAAAGTAATTTATTTCAGTCACTAAATAAAATTAGAAATGCCTTTCCTTGTGAGTCAAATAAATAATAATCCACTTTGGCTTTTTCACAGAAGAAGGTATATTTTGGTTAGTAAGTCATTAGAAAAAACTAAATCTACCCACTAAAGCTAATTTGATTTATTCTACCATAAGCTCACACTCAAAAAGCAAAGACTAAGAACTACAATGAAAATTAGAAACTAAGAGACAGAGCAAACTAAACAGTATTGAATACTATGCTAGCCTACAGTGTCTATATAAGACATTAATTGGAAATAAAAATGATTGAGGAGGTAATTTCACATTTAAAAATTTTTGAGCTTTTCAAGCAAGATTCCTGACTCAAAGGTGGATTCTGCCATCTGACATGTGAATATACACTGCCCTTTATCTTTCCTTCCCGTTTAAAGGAACCACATCTAGCAATGGGTACCAGTACACAGACGGCACAACTGAGCCCTTAGGGTTCAAATCTGATATCTGTACAATGAATCAATTTGTGAAAATAAGTATTCCTGAAAAACTAAGTCCAATTTTTTCCCCAAAGCAACCAATTTGTGGATGCGAGTTGTCTATGAAAAGTACATCCAGTCACTTGTTGTCATGACAAATCTGTAACCTGCAGAATGAATGGCACCAACACTGACAAATTTGGTCACTGCAGAAACTTCTCTAGTAGACAATGTACACGAGAGAAAGAAAGAGAAGATTCCATCCAATTAATTGAATTTGACTCTGATGGCAGGGTTCTGTTAAAGCTTTCAGAAAGAGTTGAAAACTACTGTAATAACTTTATGAGGATAGTAGTTTAAATCTCTATACGCATGTGCGGTCAGGTTCATCATTTTTAAAGCCTCCAAGTCTAAAACTGCAATTGAAAGCCCAGTAAAGCAGACAACTTGTAACAGGCCCAGGTAAAATTAAGGACCAGTAGCTGTTCTGCCCAATTTAACACATAATGTGAACATGCAAACTTTGATCAACTTATTTACTCATTCATTCATTCATTCATTCATTGAATACTCTCTTCTCCAGCAAACACAACTAAATTTCTGCAAAAAGAGAACAAGAGTAAGACTGTTCTACTGCCCCCTCCTCTCCTTGGATGGGAGCCTCGATATGCCATCGCCAAGGCAGAGAAGACTTCTATTTGAAATCATGAATGGATGACCAGGAACCTTCACAATAAGACAACTTCGGTTAAGAAAAGCTTTTGTAACTTTTATTTTTGTTTCTAAATATGTTCTTTAACATGATTCTTGAATAACACTTAATTCTAAGTACATTTAGACATTTTAACTGTAAATTCAGTCTACTCTACCATTATTATTAAGCAGTGGTATTCTTAAATCAAAAGATACAATTTTGAGATATAACAAAACACTTGACCATCAACAAGTACCGGCAACATGACTGTCATCAAATAAATAATTTTGATTATTTGTCAGTTTCCTATGACTTTTCTTATTTAACCAAAAGATAAAACAATTGAGAAGTAAATCCAGTTTGGCTTGAAATTAGCAATAAAGGAGCTCAGCTTTATCTGTAGAATGGGTATGAATAACAGCTGACGTGTGGTATCACTGCACGGATCCAGTAAGGTAATACTAGCAGGTGTTCAGTGAATGGGAACTGCCGTCACTGGCACTGGAATGACACAGTGCCACGAAAGCTGGGGAGGAGCAAGAGACAAGGACAGGGTCCTCAGGCAGAGTGCTGAATGCCGTGAGAAGCTGACAGAAAGGACAGGGGGCCACCTGCTGGGACTTAGGTGGGGGGAGCAGCTTTCTAGGCCACAGAGATTGGAGTATATCTGCAGGCAGGGATGGAAATTATAAACAAGAGAGGGAATGGCTGATGGAGAAAGGTCTTAGATCAGAAGAAAGGGAGGGGATATGATCAGAACGAAGAAGAGGAATTAGAAAAAAAAGAAGAGACCCCTGTTCCTTAGAAACAGAATTGAAGGGAAATAGACAACTTTGGAGGTGACGAGGAGGCAGTAAAGGAAACCCAAGAAGAGGCTATGACCCTGTCCATGAAGCAGAAGGCAAGGTCACCTGCAATGCACAGCACTGGGAAAAGTTTGGTACAACCATGACAGAGAGCAAGTCAATCTCCTCATGTGTGACGACTTTAATGAACTGGCTTGGGGTGTTACACTGAGAAGAATTCTGAGGCTCAGCAGAAGAGCGCTGGCTACAGGTACAGGAGGGGACAGTGATGGCACATATGCCAACTATTTGCCATCTCTGAAATAAGGAATCAAAGACAGATGAATGCAAGTTCTCCGGGATGGCAGTAAGGGTATTACATGACTTGAGTGACAGGTAAACCAGACCTCAGCTAAAAAGGAAAGCATTCTGGAATTACTCAGGACGAGGGCTGGGGAAGTGTGTACAGAAGATGGATTCGGGTAGTCCAAACACTGGTCAAGTAGGCACAACTGTTTCTGCCTGAATTCAGAATGTGGCTGCATTCTGGGATAGGCAGTTGGAGGATCCGGGCAGGCAGCAGGGGGTCTAAGCAACAGGATCCAGGAAGGTGGATATAGAGGTCAGAGAGCTCTCAGACATTACACTTGATGGGGGTGGGGGTTGGGAATCGATTGATTGTGGTATGTGTGTTTTGGGGAGGAGGTAGATGCAGTGCAGAAAGGCGGCAAGTGGTAAGCTCACTCCAGGTCGCAGATTGGCAAGGAGCAGGTCCAAGTGCCAGAGCCCACTTAAGAGCACAGCCCTGTAGTACAAGACTGTCGGCAGATCAGAACCAAGACGGGGGCCTTGGACACAGGCTCAGCCTGACGCCTGGATTGTAAGTGAAGATAAGGAGGGAAAAGTGTGTAAACGTTCTTGGGGCTTACTGTCAGCTAAGAAGAATAGAGGTGGAGGGATGTGAAGGATACAGCAGGGGGAGGAAGAAGGACGATGGGGTCCAACATGAGAGTCCAGCAGCCATGTCTAGACACCAGTAACTGGTTCTGGGATCGTAAAATTCTAAGTCCCATGGGTGGAAGGGGGGTAGAGGAGAGTGATAGGCAGGAGAGAGGAGCAGGTAAAGGTAAAGGTTGTTAGTATTAGTGCCCGTCCTGCATCTCTTGGTGTCAGCTTAGGAACTGAGACAGGCAGAGGTGAGGGAAAGCGTAGTAACTAAGAGGTACCACATGAAGTCTGTAGTGCATTTAATTACTACTTTGCCCTGCGTCTCTCCAGCAGCAGGTTGCAACCAAAGAGGGAAGATGAGCAGACAATACGGGCAAGCTTGAAATGATAAAACACAATGCTGAACTCAGAGCAACTGATTAAAAGGGTCTTCCAAGTGAATCAAAGTATAATCCTGCCTTATAAAGAGACAGCCATTAATTCAGTTTAGTACTCCCACCCCTATTAAAATTATAAAACCCCATTTCTCAATTTAAAATTTTTTTTTTTTAGTTTATTTGGCAACATATTTTGCTACTGTGATATAATTCCAAAGGCAACACGCATAACACCTGGCTTCCTTTCAAAGCAACCTGAACTGGAACGCCTGCTGCCGTTTCATGTGATAAAATGCTGCATCAGCTTCCTTTTGTACATTTTTGTAAACAGTCCTTTTGTTTATGTTGCAGATAATCAAATGAAATCTCAAATATAACAATCCAAACCAAACCAATTCATATGAACAGGGAACAGCTCTATAATTACGCAACTGGTTTATCAAGAATATCTCTAGGCAGAGCTCTGCCTTGCTTCCTTGTGTTCATGCTAGACATTGTGGGGATTCAAAGGCCTGGTTCCTACCGTCAGGAGGTTCATACTGTAAAAGGAAGTGAGAAGGGAATATAATTGGGATTAAGGGCACAAGCTGGGAAATCGGCCTGCCTGGGTTAGAATCCTGGTTCCATTACTCACTAGCCAACGGCATCAAGTCCATTGACCTCTCCAAGCTTTTTCCTCATCTGTAAAATCAGGACAGACAGAGCCTAACCCACGAGGTTCCTATGAGGATTACTTCAGGACAGCGATAAATACTCAGTAAGGGTTAGGTGCCACTAATGTGGTTACTATCATTAGATGCATTGACGTGGCAAGTGCTACAGGAGTTCTAAGGAAGAGAGAGATTTGTGGGCTGGAGTGATTAGGGAAGGCTACACAGAATAGAGAGTTCAGCTAAGCCCTGAGGAACGGTTACCCCTAGATATGTGGATGGGGAAACTGGGGAAGGAGAGAAGAGGGCAGTGAACCTGGCATGAGCAAAAATGCTAGAAGAGCAGTGATATAGGATCAGGATAGAGCAAATAGATCAGAATGGTGGAACAGAAGTTTTGATTTGGGAAATGCTGGGAGACATGCTAAAAAGGCACGCCAGGTCTGTGTGTGCGTAGGGGCCTTGTATGTCAGGCTAGGGAATCTGGGCATTATCTGGTAGGCAATAAAAAGCTACTGAAGTCAAGAAGTAATATTAAAAAGTAATGCTAGTTTTATAAAATAAATAAGTCACAGGGATGCAATGTACAGCATAAGGAATATAGTCAATAACATTGTAGTAACTTTGTATGGTGAACAGATGGTTACCAGATTTATCATGGTGATCACTTCACAGTGTATGTAAATGTCGAATCACTATGTTGTACACCTGAAACTAACATAATATTGTATGTCAACTATACGTCAATAAAAAAATAAACAAAAATAAAATTATGCTTATTAAGTGGGAAAAAAAAGTAACACTAATTTGCTCTCATTATCCAAAATTTAACTAGAAGGGTAGACCAGTGATTTTCAAACTTTAACGTACACCCAGGGATCATATTAAAGTAAAAACATTTAATTCAGTATGTTTGGAGTGAGGCCTGAAATTAGGCTTTGCTAACAAGCTTCCTAATGCTGATGCTACTGGTCTTTGGAGCACTCTTTGACTGACAAGGATGTATCTACTCAAGGTAGGCTGATGGAGAAGAATGAATGGGTAGGAGATAGGTAGACAAGATGGCTAGACATGAGGTAGCAAACTCTAGATCAGTACGTCATAGATGATAAAAACAGAGTACTAGAAATCTTTAGTCCTGATCTGAGGCTATATGTAAGGAGGACAACCAAAACTTTGAAGCATAATGCTTAATTCTGAGCCTATTTTTTCACAACATCTTAAAACAATGTTGATTTAAATATCTCAGATAACATACAAACTTCTTTTATTAAGTACAAGTTGTTCTTATTTTATAAATATAACACATAATACTATCAAAATTTTCACCTAGAAGTTAGCTATCCACTACAAAAGAAAAACATAAGAAATTGATTCCTTTTTCTAAAGGAAAATGGCATGAATACATTCATGATGTGTGGCTATTAATAACTTCAAGGATGACTGAAAGGGTTAGCAACATTTGGTCATAAGAAAGATACCAAGGCAGTAGTTTCTTATATGACAGCTGGATTAAAAGAAAAATTGCTCTCATGCTATTACAGCAAGAACAGCATATTCACCCATATATGTAGATGAGGAATTGGATACGTTGGCCATAATACTTGTTACAGTGACATCTCAAAAACTAAACCCAGGGTTGGAAGGCTGTCAAACCCAGTAATTTCCTCTTGAGAGCAGTCTTTGTCACACTGACAGACCACATCTGTATTCATGCTGTGGTGGATTCTGAATAATATCTGAGATACACAGAGAAAGTAAAAGAGACTGCCATGCCACTGTCCATGATAGATAGACCCACCAGTGAGTTCCAGAGCTGGAAGAAGCCTGCCAGATCATACAACACAACACCCTCATTTCTGAGGTGGGGAAAGCGCAGGCCAGAGAGCTCGGTGATTTGTGGGAAGTCGGCTAAGTGACAGAGCTGGGACTAGAACTCAAGTCTCCTGATTCCCAGCCCTGGGGCTTTACAGCACTATGCAACCTTAATATGGCACCAGCACGGCATTTGGAGAGTAAAACAAAAAATATATAATAAAAAGCCTGTTCGCTACATAAGCCATTCATTTACATAAAATGTAGTCCTTTATTCAACACATACAAAACTGTGCTGTGCTGTGGGGAATGTGATGATAAATACCCTACTGTGCCTGTAGGTATTAGAACAGTAAGCTCACGTTCTAATACTGGAAATAATATATGTATACAAATAACTATGTATAAGCATAAAGAAGAAAGGTATTTATGACAGATTAGGAGTTTAAAGCAGAAGGTGGAGACAATTTCCTTTTGGGGGTTGGAAGGTGGTGGGTGGGGTGTAGCGTAGGACCAGCTTTCAAGATAAGAAATATCTTAACCAGCTGGACCTTGAGGGATGAATAGAATTTGCACCTGGAGAGGTTTAACATAAGAGAAGACTACAAAATCTGGACATTCTAAAT
This sequence comes from Ceratotherium simum simum, assembly GCF_057802395.1. Taxonomy (NCBI): domain Eukaryota; kingdom Metazoa; phylum Chordata; class Mammalia; order Perissodactyla; family Rhinocerotidae; genus Ceratotherium; species Ceratotherium simum. The sequence continues at coordinate 15,390,205 of NC_141923.1, read as the reverse complement.
GTGAAAGAGATTAAATATTCCTTCCAATCGAATATTATATCCTTGATAATATGTACTAAGTTAGCTTAACTGAAGAAACCAAAATTTGAAAATCTATGTAATAAAGTCTCTACTTATTTCCTAGTCCAGTTTCTGAGCTTCAATGCTTGTGTAACCAATTCTAAAGTTTATACTAGTAAAAGGACTATCTTCAAATGCAAGGATATAGTTTTTATCCATGGAGCAAAATCAATTAAGAACACTCTGGAAAACTGGTATTTTCTTAAAATCATTAGAATATAATTATTTCTATACTTGGATTTTTTTTTGGTGGGGGGTGGTTGAGCAAGATTAGCCCTGAGCTAACATCTGTTGCCAACCCTCCTATTTTTTTTCTTTTTTGCTGAGGAAGATTGGCACTGAGCTAACATCTGTGTCCATCTTCCTCTATTTTATATGTGGGACACCTGCCGCAGCATGGCTTGATGAGCAGTAAGTAGGTCCGCACCTGGGATCCGAACCTGTGAACCCCGGGCCGCCAAAATGGAGTGCCTGAACTTAACCACTACACCACAGGGCCGGCCCCACGGCTGGATTTTTAAAGTGCGGTTTTATTCAATATATTACATGTGAAAGTCCCCAGAGAGAGGAAATTCTCAGGTCAGCTTGAAAAGCTAACACACATCCATACTCCTTATTCAGTAAACACATGCAAGAAAATAAACAGAAAAGGGAATCTCTGACAATAAAATTTTGAAACAAAAAAACTGAAATAAAAACTAAGATATTACCTTTGCAGGGAAGATATACAAATTCGCGAAATAAAAATTGGAAACTCAAGAAGTCCACTTCGTCAGCTATTACACACACACCAGGTATAGCTGGTAACGGCTATCTATGTATGGTTACAAAGAATGAGGATGATTTCCAGTCTTTTTTTAAACTCTCCTCTACACAGAAGCATGTAGGTACTTACAGATCAATAATCATATTCACCACAGCAGGTCCTCACTATAATGACTGTGATCTTGTCGAGGTCATATGACTACATTTATAAGAGAATCATTCTGATGCACAAAATAATGACTGGGACACTGTCTCTTGTTAGAGATTGTCTGAGAAAATGATATGCAACAAGTCGGCTGCTGGCTGAACAGAAATTATAGGAAGCTAAAGAACACAGTGAGAAATAACACTTCAAAAGAGATGGAAATGATTTGAAAAAATAAATGCTATCTTAAATCACTTCCTTTAGGCCCCTTAGCTCTATAAGACTCTCTTCCACGCAGAATAACAGAAGAGTCTGTTAGTTCATTCTACCCAAGCTCATGACAGTCCTTCCCTCTACAATGGCTGTGAGATGAGGCATACATGATCTTTCTGCCAGGAGAATACCCATCACTCCCTTTTCAAATTGCATTCCTAAGCCCCTACTCCCACTGACACTCTGACATTGAAAACATATAGTCAAGATGCCCTTATCGTCAACCAATTTTTAATACCCGATAAAGGAGAGTTAGACGGTCTTTGTTTTTTGACTTTCTTCACGTAACACGAAGAATGGGATTTGATACCAAAAATATCAGATATCACTTTAAATGTCTCCAGCCATGACTGGAGAGCATTTTGGTGCCGCAATATTTCCACGTTACATTAGTATCTGACAATCTGTCTGTGCACTCAGAACCTTGGACAGTAGGTCAAAGAGTGGGCCTTCTGCACATCCACATTTCATTTCATGGTGGAAAGCAGAAGCTTCCCAGAGTGTTTTGCGAATTGACAGGAGGTAGGAAAGTGCAAATCTCAGTGCTTACGATAAGATGGAGAAAGCTCCCAGGCATGGAGAAGTAAATATACCCATGCAGAGAAAATGCCAGCCAGAAATATATCAGGGTGCTGATGGTGCGCAAAGTCAAGAAAGATCATTAGGCCAGCTCCCTGATGACAGCTGAGGCTAAATCATGAACTGAAAATGCCCCCAAAATACAGCAGAGAGAGGCCATCAGAGACTAATTCATGAAAATCACATGTACAAAAAGAAAAATGGAAGGCAGAGCCACACGTGGTCATAAAACTCCTGACTGCATTTTAAAGTACTTTTTCCTAGTTTATAAGAAGTAAATTAAACCATAAAGAAAACTATAAGTAAGAATTTTACTGTCACTGGGTTATTTGGAGTAAGTGACAACAGACCAACAATTATTTATTAAGTCACTACAATGCATAAGACAACGTGCTGAGAACAGTGGAAGTTAGAGATAAGCTCATAAACTCAAAGAGCTTGTAGTATTTTACGGAGATAATCCTAAACACTATATTTTTATCAAGTAAGTGATTGAAAAAAATACACAACCATAAATACTATCAAAATTTAGGGAAAGACACAAGACTGTCCAATGTAAAGAAAAAAAGGAAAAAAGGCTTTATTGAGCAGGACCTTGAAAGACAGGTCTGATTTGGACAGGTAGTGGGTAGAGAAAGGCATTGCCAGCAAGGGAAACAAATGAAGTTTAAATACACATAACACATTCAAAGAAACCAGCATTACGCCAAGGGAAACACAGAAATTTAGGACTAACGAAAGATGACTTTAGAAAGGTGACCAGATGTTGGAGAGCCAGGTGAAATAGTTTTAACTTTACCCATTAAAGGCACTGAAGATTTCTGAATGTTAAAAAAAAAAGCACTACAAAATTTACAGTAAGTTCTATTAATATTAAAGAGTAAAGATGTTTTTTGTCTTAACCATTTAGTGCTAGAAACAGCCTATTATCTCATATTCATCCCATTGTACAAACAGCACCATTCAGTTCTCATACTTCTACCATCTGTAGTGAGTAGGGGGAAAAAAAAGATCTTCAAGAAAAGAATTCCCTAAGAACTTCTGAATAATAATGAAACATCATCTTTGATATAGACTCAGTTATTTCAGTACAAATACACAAATCATGATTATCAGCTCTAAGTGGAAAGCAAAGTTTGAAACACTGAAAGGAATCTCAAAATTTGAAATCCAAATATTTAACATTTTACGGTATCTTTAGAGATAACAGAAACCAGTACCAATTTTTGTGTTTGTCTTTTTGCACAACATATCATCTCTTGGTTTAAGAAAGTAACTTGTTCCCTAAAACCCTTCCCTTGGTAGAAAACTTGCTTTCCTTAATTTATATGAAAAAAGCTATAATTAGCAGGCCCCAAGCAAACCACCCACTAAAAATAAAATCTCAAAAATCAATGGGGCCGGCCTGGTGGCGGAGTGGTTAAGTTTGCACACTCTGCTTCAGCGGCCCAGGGGTCATGGGTTCAAATCCTGGGAGTGGACCTACACACTGCTCATCAAGCCATGCTGTGGCGGAGTCCCACATACAAAGTAGAGGAAGACTGGCACAGATGCTAGCTCAGAGACAATCTTCCTCAAGCAGAAAGAGGAAGATTGGCAACAGATGTTAGCTCAGAGCCAATCATCCTCACCAAAAAAAAACAAAAAAATCAAATCATTGTTTCCCCTAATAAAGCAAACACCTTTATAAAACAAGAGTTGAAAGTAGATATAGAAAGGCTTGGGGAGATACGATAAAATAACATGTTACAGCAAAATAACAAAAGGAAATGAAACAGCAGCAGATATAGCTCAAGAAAGAAATATAAGAGCAAAATAAAACCATAACAGGAAAAACAAAAAGCCACATTGGACACAGCACACAGGAGAATAGATACTGCTGAAAATATACAAAGAGACATCGTGAGCAAAGCAGACAATGAAACAGAAATTAATAAAAATGTAAAAGGATTTCCAACATAAGCATAATCAGCATTCTCAAAGAAAAAGAAAGTGACTTGAAAATGTTAACATTCAATCCATTATATATTTTTATTCAAGGACAATGGCCCAGATAAACATTTCTGAACATAAAAGACACCAGAGAATAGTTTTTATGACCCCTACTAGAGGATAAACTTCAGCTGAGCAGAAACTATGGCACAAAGCCTGGAGGTGAGCTTTGAATCCATGTAACCGTAGGACTAAGACTAAAACAAGAGAGATTATGACTGCAGAACAGAAAGGGAATGTTATAAACCCTGACAATATATATTCTCAAAAATCACATTGCTATTATTCACCATAAAATCAGTAAAGGAAACATCACCAGAGTAGTTAGGCAACAATTCACAAACCTTATAAAAACATCTCATTTAGTTCTTGTAATGCCCTCAGATGTAATGAATGATACACCAGTGCTTCCTTCATGTTATGAAATGAAATTATTTTATGAACACCTTATGCCCCACGTCTGTCTTTCTGGATTGTTTGTTTTGGTTGTTTGGTTGGTTTTATCGTTGTGGTTGGCTTGTAAATGGAAGTGTAATATGGGCAAGTACTGAAAGAGACTACTCTTGATTTTTAGAAGTTTCTTTGGGAAGAATCTGTCAGTCAAAGAGTTGAAGACTATGAAAGCTTCTTCAGTCATTCAAACCCCAGATGACTCTGGTCTAACTGGAAGTCTCCCTCTCTAGCTGCCTTCTAACACTGGTCTTCAGATACCAGCTCTCTCCCAGGTAATCGTGGACCTGGGTAATGAACTCCTTTCATGCTGGTCACTTAAGTCAAATGCTACTCAAGTTTCTCAAAAAGTGAGTGTCTAACCTTGGAAACATCATGTAATTCTGCACCACTAACACCCTCAGCAGCTGATTTTCTTTTCCTGATTCTTGAAAATTGTTTGTACCACTGAAAGAGAGATGTGTGGAAGTTAGACATCTCTGTTTCTTTGCCCTACTTCAATTTACCCTTAGAGGAAATACTTTCCTCTCCTTTTTTGTTTCACTATTTCACTTAATACTTACTATGCATCATTTATCCTGGTCTAGGGATTGTGGTGCTATAAATGAGAGTTTAAACAGGGCATGTTCAATTAACTTAAATGCCTTGTTTGGCTGCATATCGTAGTGATCTCCCAACTGTTTTGACCACACAATCCTGGGAAGTACAAGATTCGTGGGCATATGAATATACTTATAGATTATATGCAAATGTGTTACTGTATTAATACATAATGTATATTATAAAATCTAACAGAAATAACATAGAAATATCTACAGAATTAAATATACAAATATTTATTGATGAAAAATAACTTTTGCCGTCACTAGAAATAATTAATAATATTTAATAAGAACAATGCAATTTGATATACTTTATTATTTCAGAACATCTTGGTTTAATCTTCTGTGATTGAGCAATTTAAAGTTCAGTTTGTTTTAATACATACTTGGTTTCAATGGCTGTCAGAGACGCCTCGTGAAGATTTGTAGATCTAAACAGGAAAAGGGCAACATGGCACTAAATCCTTTGGTTTTTAATTCCATCATCCAATAATGAAAAGGTTTAGGGGGGTTGTTTTGTTTTCTTAATCATCATTTTGTTTTCATTGCTAAAAAAATTCAGTTAGTAAATGTCCATCTCTCCTGATATCAATTAGTTGCTCTTGAAAACTTATTAAAGCTATTGTATTTTTATATTTTTAAAACTTGAGTTATAAAAGCACTGACACTTTGTAAGATTTTTTTCACCAGGTTAGGACATTCCATTTTCAATGTATTGAACATGCACATGTGAAGGGTTTTGATAGGTGACACGCATCATTTTTTAAAACAATCACATTTCTAAACATTCATTTTCAAAAATGCTCTCCTGGTACCATAGGTTCTCTTGAGAAGCAGTTACTTCCTCACTCATTGTTAAAACATTGCTTCTACCCTGAAGGCTATATTTAAGTCTATTTTTCAAAAATCTCCATGAGGTAGCACCTACTGAAACCGTTTAACACATAAAGGTCAACAAATTTGGACACTTATCTTTCTGTAAAAGGAAAATGAGTATCAAGTCTTCGTTCTTTTGTTAAAAACAACCATGTTAAAACATGTTAAAAACAGGCGGCCAGCCCCGTGGTGTAGCAGTTAAGTGTGCTCGTTCCGCTGCTGGCAGCCCGGGTTCAGATCCCGGGTGCGCAGGGAGACACCGCTTATCAGGCCATGCTGTGGCGGCGTCCCACATAAAGTAGAGGAAGATGGGCATGGATGTTAGCTCAGGGCTGATCTTCCTCACCAAAAAAAAAAAACAAGTTAAAAACAACAACGTAGAAATACATTGACTTAGTCATCTCATCACAAAGTGTATACAAAGATGCTACTGTATTTTAAAGAACTTGCTGTTCCACAATCAACTAAGTAATACTGTCCTCTAGCACTTTGTCTGCATCTGGCTTAAACTCCTTTGCTCTCCTTCAATAGCTGCTCAATAACTTGCTTGTGAATGATGCAGCAAAAGAATGTCATGTACGTCACTGTCAACGTCAGTGAGTGCAAATCCTTACTTCAAATAACCTGCCTGATAATTTCTTCTGAGCAGGGCTGGCGTCTGGTCAGATTTCATTAATAAAGTACTTTTATCCCAAATGGGAACACCTGCCTGATGTCCCCCAATATCCATTCTCTCCTTCTTCCTCAGTACCAGCCAACTCCATTAGAGTACATATGACCGCCCAGAGCAAAGACCACATTTTTCAGCCCCCCACCCCACCTGCAAGTACACATGGCCTTGGAACAAAGTTTTGGTCACTGGGATGTAAGCAGAAATAATGGATAGCCTTAAAAGGAGGGGCATATCTTCTGCTCCCTTTCCCCCTACCTAGCTGGAATTCAGATGTGATGGCTGAAACCTAAGCAACCATCTTGAAGCAAGAAGCAGAAGCCAGGTGTTGAGATAGCCAGAACAACAAGAAAGGAGGAATCCAGGTCCTTCGTGACTATGTTGCCATCAAATCAGCCCAGGACTGCCTGTGTTTATGTGAGAGAGAAGTACAATGCTCTCTTTTTTGAGCTTTGCTATTTTGGGTTTTCTGTCTCTTGCTATTGTATTCAGTCCTAATTAATACACCTGGTAACGGGGCTCACGAAGCGGTCATGCTGAGTCACAGAAGAGTCAGCTCTGCCATTTTCTCACGTCAGCATGTGCTTGCACTATTCATATCACCTTCAATCTGCAGTTTCCTAACAGAAACTGCTTTTAAGCCACTTGCTCATTTGTTAGGATTGGTTTATAAAAACATAATAAAACCTTTAAATCTACTTTATCAGGTATGTGTGAAACGCAACATGTATCAATAAGGTTGAAAGCAAATGAACGAGAGGGTCACCATTAAGCAACCTCAACTCTTCTCTCCAGACAACTCAAGAACCATGTGTAACCTGTATCTGATGAAATACAGACCACAGAGAACACCAGCATCCATGTTAAACATTAATAAAGCTTCTTTTATTTGGTCAATATATAAATATACAAAGAAGTTCTACTTTCTTCCTGTTCCTCCCCTACTCTTACCAACAAATGTGTTTATACAGCTCCCTGGTGTGCAGGCACCCCATTGTCAAGGGTATGGATGGGCTAAGAGCCATCTATAAATTTCTCACGTGGACCATGACGTATGCTGTGAGATGAAATGTTCATTTGTGAAAAATCTGCATAAATAAGTGTTCTCCAGAACCCTGAAAACTTGTAAAAGTGAATGGTAAATCAAGGGGCGGGTGTACGTAGAGATTTTGGTGCCTTACCTGAATACCTCGAGAATAATCCTTTCTGGTAACTTGGGAGCCACCTGCCTAAATGCTTTTTCGAAATCTTCCAAAGTTAAATATCCACGATCTATTTGAAAACAAAACATAAAACATTCACTTACTTCTATAAACTCTACGAACTGTTATCTCAGCCATAATATTTGTGTGAAGCTAATACAATACTAGGAGAAAAGCAGTAATTTTTAGTTCATTTCACATATAAGGTAATCTGAGATAGTCTCATGGAAGAATTTAAGAATCCAGTAATACTCTCCTTCAGTACAGCCCCAGATGATCTCGAAGGTCACTTCCAGCCCTACCGTTTGCTGATTCTCTGAGTCCCACAGAAAGGACTCTAGAGACATACACTGCAATCATGCCATTAAGCTTCAATTCTTTGTGAATTGCCAAAACAATTTATTCTTTGAAATTCACTTTTTTTTTCTTACTTGGTATTAAAATGATAATATATTAATATTTAGAGGGAAATCAAAATAGGAGCCAAGACATGAACCTGGACTCCACGAGTCTTTTCACCCTGTGTGTGATCTGTGGGGTGTAGGAGGTCTGAAGCCACTCCCCTCAGCCACACCCCGTGTGGGAAAACACGCGTGGGTCACAGCAAGAGTCAAAGGAAAAAGCCACCCGGTCTCCCACACTTCTGTAGGGGACTCGTGACCTTTATCCCCACAGGGCCAGCCCTTTCACTGTCCCCATTACAATGCAGGCAAATCATAAGTATAATTATATAACTATAAATATTATTTCATCCATGGTAAAAGTCAAGAATTTAAGATTATCATGGAGGAAAAAAAATTCACACCAACATCTAAGGTAATAGCTAATGAATACAGTAAAATAATCTTCCAAGCATATTGATTATTCTGTTTACTGAGTTTATGTTCCCATTCACAGCTCCTTAATAGCAATTTTTTTATATCAAAACAGGTTGAAGATACTTACAGTGCCTGTCAAAAGCTGTGAAGATGTGTCTTATTTCATTCCAATATAGTTGAGCTTCCTTCTTTTTCCTTACAATATTTAAAAACTCCTCAAGTAATATACCTAAAAGAAGGAAAAAACAATTGGCCAAAAATGACTGTCTTCTTTAAGGAAAAAAAATAAATGAAAAGTGATACATATCACAAAGAAATTTTACCTTAATTTTGGTGAACAGTACTTATTCCTAAAGATCTAAAAGTCGAAAAGATGTTTTGCTAAATGCTAAGTAGACCCAACGCTGGCAATCGATACCAAAAACGATAGACTGTTGGAGTTCACTGAGCTCCTCCAGGGGATAAAGGAACAGTCACCTCGAAAAAGTGTAAGACTCTTCCCTCTAACAGATCCAACAGACAGGCCTGAAGCTACTTATTAAACAAGGTCTCATCATTTTTCTTTCCTTATGCTTCTTTGATCCCTTTTTTCCTAGCCAGATGTCATTACAGCAGGTTTTTTTTTCCAACTGGGAGATTGGGGCGAGGAAGTAGTTTCTCAAAAGTCAATACCAATTGCACACCACAGATGAAGGTGGAGAGAATATCCCATAAACAATAGAGCTGGCACCGTCCCCAGCCTTGGGTACACCCCATGACTGTTCTGCAGCCTCCGGCTCCGCTTCCTGTGACTCTCATAATAAAAGAGCCCAGCGTGATCATATGAGATTGGACACTGTGCTTACAATGTCTATTAAAATGAATTCTAATGTGATCTTTGTAGTAGGTTTAAAGAGTGGAGCCAAGAATTTAAACACTTTAGTGAATTGAGCCGTAAACATATAAAAAGAGCAGTTCATTTTTATAACCCAGGATTTCCATTAAAAATGTATCGTTCTGTTTTAAAAATAGTCCCAAATCACGCAATAACCACGTGCTAATTTTTAAGAACTTGCACCCTTTTCCTTTTGGTGAGTTAATACTGAGCTGTATGCCTTTCCTAAAATTGTTCCAATGGTTAAAAAAAAAATGTAGAAAATGGTTTTCTTAATTTTCCATGTTTTTCTTATTTGTCGCTAAAGAATTAGAAACTAAAAAAGTCAATCTATCTTTATGTGTTTAAATGATTCTTTTACAACTCTTTAGGACCCACTGTGTGCCAGGCACTGTGTTCAGCTCTGAAAATAGACAAGAAAAGAGAACATACAGCAGCCCTAAAGGAGTTACTGGTCTAGCGAGGGAGACAGTGATCACACAGGTTCAGTTGCAAACATACACATAAGTACAAACTGTGCCATGTGCAACAAGGGGAAAATCCTGCAGAGTACACTGTGGTGAAGAAGAGATCTCTTAGAGGAAGAAATATTTAAGCTAAGACCTAAACAATGAGACGATAGCAACTGGCTAAAGGATGGGAAGAAAAGCATTCCAGGCAGTGGAAACAGCACGTGCCAAGGCAATGGGGTGGGAAGTAGGAGAAATGAAAAAAGGCCACTGTGGCTGGAATGTAGTGAGAGAGAGAGCAATACATGGTGGGGTTGGTGAAGTGGGCAGGGCTAGAATGCCCAGGCCCTATGGGCCACAGGAAATAATTTGGGTTTAAGTTACAATAGGAAGTCAATAAAAGGTTTGAATTGGTAAGTGACATGATCTGATTTAGATTTTTAAAAGATCATTCTGATTATTGTCTTGAAAAAGGATTTGGGGAGACAGCAAAAACGTAAAAAGGGAGACTCGTGAGGAGGGGATTGGCAAGAGATGTGGTTGCTAGGGTGCTGGCAAGAGAGGGAACAGAGAGGAGTGGAAGGTTTCCAGATCTATCTCAGAACAGATGAGGGGTCAAGAATAACCTCCAGATTCTGGCTTGAGTACTAGGTGGATTGATGAATCATTTAAACAGATGAGAAAAGCTAACAGAAGAGCAGGATTTGGGGTGATATGAAGAGTTGGATTTGGATACATTAACTGTTCGATACTTTGGAGACAACCAAGAGCAAAAGTCTAGAAGGCAGCTGGATATACTCTAGGCAACAGGACATATCTCCTCGCACCTACCAGAGTGCTTGGCATGTGCTCAATAAATATGTATTACATCTAATTAGTCTATGTAGCATTTTTCGCCTAAAGCAAAGATATGTATTGATGTGGCTCATCAAATCACCCTTGTGACCAGAGAACATATTTAAAACCGCTAGCTGACGTTAAAATTGAAGTCATCACGCCATGTTCCCACAGGATCAAATCCATAACTAGTTTCATGAACAACAAAAGCTAATCAATTACACAGCGTCTAGCCTAGTCAAAACTCTTGAATAATGTATTCACTGATCCTGGCATGTCCTACGAGGTCCTTCACAATCTTGCTTCAGTCTACCTTTCTAGCCCCCCTAGCAAACTTCTTGATGCTTCCCCAGGACAATAGGCCCTTTCATACCTCCATACCTTCGCACATGTTGGGCACGTTGCCTGGAATGCCCTTCCTCCTACCAAGTGAATTTTTACATCTCCTTCCAGATGCAACTAGGGGATTACCTCTTCTTTGAAGGCTTCTCTGATTTCTCCCAGCTGAGTCCCTTCTCTGTGACCCAACAGCCCTCTGCTCACAACACAATTATAGAATCTACTGGGTCCTATGGTAATTATTTGGCCACTCATCTGCCTGAGACATGCTGAGGGAAAGCACTGTATATTGTTCAAAATTTTATCCCCAGTATAAAATTAGCAGGATACCTGGCATGTAGTAGGCATTCATTACATGCTTGTTGAATACGTAAATAAAATAACAGGAAGATGTTATTTCTAGTTTTCAGCAAAAAAGATTTAAAATGTGTTTTAAATGATATTATAACTGTAAACTAATGCCAAAAAAGTAGGTCACTTTTTATCCACACAGCCAGCAAAATAAATCATCATTCTAGAAACCTCAATTTCTTAATACATATGATATAGTAAAAAAACAAGCAAACAAAATTCAGAGGGAAAAGAAATGCTTGCGTAATATTTGCTCTTTACTTGTCATTGCATCTGATATAAGGAAATGATAAGGAAAAAAAGCACAATTCCATGGTTCAATGTGTGACTCACGATAAAAAAAAAAGTACATGAGAGGTGATATCTTTTAAATTACATATTCAGAAAACTCATTGGTATTTGGAGCTATAAAGTAGTCAGGTCTTTATTTCATAAGCTTGTGGGATAAAAAGCAAATGTTCTTTAGTTTTTCCTAGGAGAAAACGTACATCGATTTCAATTGTGTGTTTATTACTACTTAAAAAGAGAAACCATCTAATAACATAAATAACTCTATATATATAATCAAGTTCTTTCACACTATTTTCCCACAGGATCACATGCTTTATTTTTTAAAAGGCAAAAGATTCATTCCATCTGAAGAGAAACAGAAGCATACCTTATTTTTTAAAGTCAATACTCTAAGGATCATCAAGTAATATTAAGCCATGTAAACACATTCCCACTGCCCCTCCCCTCGTCTGTCCTTAATTTGTCTTAATCTTCCAGGACAACACACAAAAATGCATTAAATGCAAATGCAAGCCCCTTTTCTAAAAAGGATAGAGAAGTTTTCATTTAGCTTGGCTCTCACATTGTAGTAATACGATCACTTTCCAAAGCCAATGCATAATGGTTTGCTATTCCTAAAGCTCTGAGATGCAAACACATTAATGTAAGTTTTACACATCTTGCTGCTCTTTAAATGACCTAGAAACAGAGTTCCTACCACTAGCTCCACCTGCTGTCACCATATTCAAACCTAAAATTACCACTTCACAAAGACTTCCAATAACTCTATTGCCATCTGATTTCATACCCAATGAGAAACGCATTACCTGTGTCCACCTGTGGAGTGAAAGAATATGTTCCGAACATTCTAATTTCAAATACATTGTTGGGTCTTCTGTGTACACTGTTCCACTAGTAACAGTTACCTAAACATACTTTACTGTAGTTACACATTAGGATCACAACAACATCCAGAACCGCACAGACCTAGGCGTTTATCTGAGTTTATTATTGATCTGTCTACAGAAGGTGTTCAGAAATCACCTGGGTAGTGGGACTCTATCGGTAGCTTGCAGACTTTTTTTTAGCTGTAGAAAAGGTTCTTCTTTATGAAACAGGAGAGCCCGATGTATAGGAGATGAAGGCAGAGCTATTTGGATTGGAGTGAGGTGGCCCCCCACCATTCCCTGTCCAGCAGTGTTCCTGGAAGTGCCCCCACAGGACCAGGACTGAGGGTCATGCCTTAAAGACCACTGCCACTGGGACCAATGATCTTTACAAATCCTTCCAGGCTCTGCAAGTCTGTGCATTTTCTATATCACTGGAAACATTTCCTTCCATTTTATAAACTACTCTTGGCAAAACGGACCATTTTCATGTTCTATAACGAATATATACACTTTACTTTCCAAACTACTTAATACATGTGATTTAGATATGTCATAGAGAGAGACAGACTAGGAATCTTATCTTTTCTACTTTTTTGTTTTTAAGCAGTTTCCTAGGAGGGTAATCATCTTTCACCACAGGGGCGGATATATTCAGAAAGTCCAATAAAACTATACAAATTTTTTCTTTGAAAGTCTCATTATGTATATATTTTGTGGTTCACACTTCTAAGCTTCAGGGTCAGTGCACACAGAAATCCTCTTGAAAACGTAGTAGTCTAGTTTCTGGCTACCTCAGTGAACTTAAATTAGAAACTGCAATAAACCTGGGGAGAGCGAAGGAGAAAATAATAAAAATGCCAAGTTATTTAGACTGTAAGCCTGGTCCTCGATTTAGCAGAAAAGAGAAGGTTCACATTCATTGTGCCATATATTAATTTTTCCAGGGATTGAAAACTGCCTGAAAATGAGGGTTTAAAAGGATAAAGTGGTCTTTTAAAGGGTATAATGCAAGCCTTCTCTTGTTTGAGAAATAAAATTCAGATTATGACTTCTGGAGGCCAGGAGAAAAATAAAAAGATAAAATGTGTGCACATAAAAATATAGTAAGGACAGGAGGTGACAGTGTCATCAACAATGGTGAGCTGTCACAGTAAGATGGATAAGTAAATTCAGAGGACTAATATTTTCTTCCAGCTTCTTGCAGAGAGTCAAGGAATAAAGAGAAAAGAATCTACCTTAAAGGAAGAAATCAAGTTTTACTATATCCTTGGGAGGAAAATGAAAAGGAAGAGTAAGAACAGGTTAGAGTAGAACAGAGAAATCTGAACCAATAAAACCTTATTTCAATCAAACATGGACAGGAATTGTTGCCTTTTTTATTACGTGCATCTCCTGCTCATAAACCTTCAAAGGTTCCTCAGTGTAAATAGGGCAAAGTCCTGATACCTTATTCTGGAATTTAAAGCTTCATTATTCCTTCTAGGCAAACTGGTCCTAAACCCTGCTGCCCACTCTCAACTTCCAGCAGGGCAGCTGACTCAGCTGAAAACAATTCGTTTATAGGAACGTATGCATTATAGTCTTTGCTGGTGCGGGAGGTAAAATAGTCCAAGGAGGTGGACTCTGAGGAAGAAGTATTAACTTAGAGGAAGACTCGTATTAACAGCATGACGACTGATAGCTTTGGATATGCAAATCTGAGGAAGGGCAGGGAAGAGGGGGTACTGTAAAACAGGGGACAAGGATCTAGGAAAGAGATTTTAGCCACTGAGGGTGGACATTGTGGGGGAAGAGGGTCTGTGAGAGAAACCCCGCAGGGGTGGCCTGCAGAAAGAGCCCTTACAGAGGAAAGTGCTACCCTGGCCTTTTCCATCGCTAGCTGTGGAGTGAGAAAGCCCCTTCTCTATACCATTAGCAGATACGCTTCAGCAAAGTCCACATGACGTACAACACTCTTATGGCAGTGGAGTGTGCCGGCTGAGTCTAAATTCATGCTGAGTTCTGCGGCCACCGTGGCGCCCGCAGAGCACAGAGAGAGGACTAGGAGCTGCAAGACAAGCTCGCAGCCGGCGTCTGCATCCACTCATTCGTTCACTATGTTCTCTTCTTTGTTTCTCCACCTTTTCAAGTCCCACGCATCCTTCCACATCCAGTTCCGGCCCACACCTCCTGCAGGAAGGGAGTGTCACCCTCTTCTATACTCTTAGAAGTTTTCTTGTCTATCGTATTCATGCGACATCTGGCCATAAAAAAAGTGACAGTACTTCTTTCGCCTTCCCTATCATGTCTTACGTTTTTTTAAAATGTCTTTAGGTCAGCATCTGTGTCTCCTAATTCTTTTCTACCCCTATGATGAAATATATTCAGCATCCTCTACATGGGTAATTAAATAAATTAATTTAGAGGTGAATAGCTGTGGGCGATACCACGAAACGGTCCTATGATTACGATTGCAAGAGAAGGTAAACGTAATGTGTATGTGCTTCCTGATTATAGAAAAGAACTAAGAGGTCAATTGAAATCCCAAGTCAAACCCACAAAACCTTGCTTTACCTGCTATACTGTGGCCTTAGTTCCTTAGATAGGAGCCCAAAATAACAAAACATACACAATAAAAAAGGTGTTTACAATGGAGCTTAAAAGACTAAAAAAATAGACATTTAAATTTAAATTTAGGAAAAGAATACATTTAATAGTCAACTATCTGGCTCAAAACAACTCAGACAAGATAATAATAAATAAAGGCATGCAAGCCAACTGGCCATTAACCTCACCATGCATAAATTATTTTTCACTTCAACTGACACTGGATACCACGACTGAGTCCAACAGTCTATAACCACTGTTGTGATGAATCAATCTCTTTGATTTTTCCATCGTTTAAAGTTGAAGGTTAAAAGTGAGTTCCTGGAAAGCTTTTTCTTTCTTAAGTCTGAAAGCAAAACATGTTCATTGTCTTTAAAGGGGAATAACATAAGAAAACAGAAAGGAAAAAGAAAAAGCTTGAGCTAATCACTCAGCGAAAACAAAGTTCTGATGTACTCTGTTCTGTTTGTTTTTCCTTAGGCATATTTTATATGGGTCTAGGAATAAAAACACACAGACAGCTGTGTGAGGATTCAGTGGGACAATTTTCATGCGGTTCTTATTCACGGCATTTGGCATATTAAACAAAAGTCCCATAAGTCTTAACTGTTATTATTCATATAAAACACTCTACCATTTATCCCACAATGAAGTCAAATAATCTGGGACCACACATGGTCTTTGCCCTTCATGGTATTGCCTAGACATATTTGGCGTTAAACCATTAGTCTACACTGAAGAAAGTTTAAAGAACAGCCTTACAAAATTCACTAATGTATTCATTGAACAGTTTGTAGATATCGATGTCCACTCATCAGTCTCTCCTCCATGAGACACTGTGGAAGAAACATCCCATGTCAGAGAAAATTATGCCTTGCTAGAAAAGGAGTTTCTATAGTAGAGATGCTGATCACTGTACTGGGTTGATTCCCTATCTGCTCTAGACACCAGGTAGCTCAGAAGCAAATGTGACATCAACCTCTAGCAACTGTACAGAACCTGCCTTGTGTGTGTTGACCAACTCCTGTCTTCAACCCATTGATTAATTAAATTCCTAGGGGAATGAACACTGGTCTCAACTCTGTCACAATGACTAATATGACCCACGGCACTATTAAGATCAAGGGAAGGGTTTATCGATTGGTTGAGAGGTAAGCCTGGAGATCAGACCGCTGTGGTCTACTACTTACTAGCTAGCTGGCCACCCTGGGCAAACTACTTAACCTCTCTAAGCTTCAGGATTTAACTTATAAAATGGGGATAATCCTAATATCATGGAGTTGTATTAAATTTAACAATCCATGCATAGTGCTTATCACAGAGTCTGCACATGGTAAGTATTCAGGAAGTCATAGCTATAATTATCTATAATAATAATAAATACTGTAACACATGTAAAAGTATTTTGTAAACAAATAAAGAACCATCAACTGCCAGGATTAAGATATTTTACTATTCTACTCTGGGCCTGGTTTCCTTATTCTAATAAAGGGAATAGATGACAGTTTTCTAGGTCTCTTCTAGTTGCAAACTTCTTTCATTCTCTATGCTTAGAGAAGATATGAAATGCATCACAGAGAGCAAGGGTTGTAAAGAAATAAAACCCTTTAAAAGAGGGAGCAATAGTGTATATTGGAACCAGCCCCAACAGCAATCTGCTGCTTCCTCAAACAAGTGGCTTGATTTTTTTCCTCCCACTACCATAATTCCTTGTTCCTAGTGCCTAAGCAGTTTTTGTTGATACTCACTTGCTTGTTATGCTATAAGCTTAAAAATGTCATTAGCACCTTTTGGCTACTCATTCTGTCTGCCCTCAAATTCTCTCAGCATGACTTTCCTTCAGATGTTCCATTCTTATTTTAATGGCTTTGACTTAACTTTTTGCTCTTCTTAATCTTCACAAGGAACCTCGACAGAAACGATCCACCTTTTAGAGAGACCAGAAGCTCTTGGGAAGTAGTGGGATCTGGGTATTGGACTCTGTGTGAAGTGTGCGCATCGTCAGGACTCTGCTGAGTCAGGGTCAATCCACGATGTGAGTCTGGACCTCACCCAGGAAGCTGGGCAGCAGCTGGGCCCGGGGGGTGGGGGGTGGGACGGCGTGCTGGAGACCTGGCACAACCTTGTCTAGATGGAAGAAGAGCTACAGCTAGCACGAGAATTCCCAAGTTACAGCTACCCAGAAGAACTTTGGAAAGTTGATTACCTGAATAAGTAGCTCCCAGAAAGCCAAGGCCAACATTCCAGCTCTTCTTCAACATCAAAACATTAAGGAGAAGAAAGAATATATTTGGAAAAACATTTAATCTGTGCATAAAGCCTCTTTTTTCAGGAAAAATAACATGTAAATGTAACTGATATTACTGAATGGGAGAAAAGAGGGAGATCATGGTCTGAAATTGGTTCGGTATTGAACAGTTCTAATAGAAAAAATTTATGTTAGCAGCAATCAGAGTTCAGCAGTGATTTCTTGCTAGGATGGCTATTCTATTCTTTCCCTTAGATGTTTGTGGTCTTGAGTCTTCCCTTTCAAGTGAACACGAATTAAAGCTAGCTGGAGAGTTAGTACCCCGGCTATTCCTTTAATCATGAAAAAAGTGATGCTTTGAGAAAGTTAATTTGCCATTGATATCAAGACCAGAATAGGAAGGCGAAGGACTAGGAACTTGTAGACTAAGGAGAGTCTTTTCACAGTAATTTTGGAGAAAGGTGCTTAGCACCTACACTTTGATCTCATTCCTCCAACCCAATCCTTCCTCTGATAGGTCCCCTGAATTTCTCAGATGACTAATTTACTTTGGAACCTTTTGAAAGATATTTTAAAATTAATTATTAGGAAAAGATGCTGTGAAAGGAAGCATCCTAATGATTTGACTGGATGTGGATGTGCGAGTAGATGCAATATCCTTGATACTAAATGCAAGGAAATGCTTACTGCAGCAGGTCCATGAGCATATCATCAAAGTCAGCCTTACTTTTAGGGAAGGCAATTTTCAGTATCAAAAAAATCCCAGTTTTGAAGCAATCCTTAGGCCATAATGAATTTGAGAAAATGTTCCATAATAAGGCAGTCTTCATTAGATATAAGAGAACTCAGGAAGAAACCACATGAAGGTAGTAAATGTAGAGGGACGCTTGTCCAAAACTTAAAGGTCCAACGCAGATCAGCACTCCCATCAAAAGGAAGCTCTGTGACTGGGACAAATGCTAGAAATATTTCTGCATGATGTCAAAATTCAAGAATTAGAGAACTCGAAAAGGAGAGGAAATTTTGTAAATTTCATGAACAGATCTTCAGCCACAAGTCAAACCTCTCTCAAACATCAGAGAAAAGAAAAATACCAAGGAGGAAACTAACGATGGATACCTGGGGCATCCTGTTGCCACAAATCAGTCCTCACTTTACATCCGAGTACTCACACAAAAGAGAAACCTTTAGAATGTGATGAAGGTGGGAAAACCTGCCAGAATTTACCCTTCAGTGTACATCAAATTACCCACAAGAATGTAACACACGTGGGGAAACCTTTTTATGAAGTCATACCTTACTAAACGTGACATAATATATATATGGGGAAAACACAATATTGAATGTGGGAAAATGTTCTGTTGGAAGTCACTCTTTACTCTACATCAGAGAACATAATATACCTGTAAAGAGGGGCTGGCCCCATGGCTTAGCGGTTAAGTGAGTGCGCTCTGCTGCTGGCAGCCCGGGTTCGGATCCCGGGTGCGCACCGACGCACCGCTTCTCCGGCCATGCTGAGGCCGCGTCCCACGTACAGCAACTAGAAGGATGTGCAACTATGACATACAACTATCTACTGGGGCTTTGGGGAAATAAATAAATAAATAAATAAAAATTATACCTGTAAAGAATGTGGGAAATCTTTCTTCCAGAATAACACCTCTCCATACATCAAAGAACTAATTAAGGAAAGAAAACCTTCTGCGTGAAGTCAAATCCTTAATTCAGAATCAGAGAACAGACGTAAGGGAGAAAATCTATGAGAATAATGAATGTGAGAGTGCCTTCAACAATAGTCACACTTGCTATACCAAAAAAGTCACATAACAGAGAAACACTACATAAATAAAACGAGTGGGAGAAGACCTTCATTCTGACAGAGTAACTCACTGAATATCAGGGGATACCTAAAGGAGGGAAACTCGATCAATGCAAACAGATCCTTCTGCCAAAAGCCACAGAAATCTTTGTAGATTTGAATATCTGCAAAGAAACCCGAAGAAACAAATGTAAGGAAGCCTTCACCAAGAAGTTACAACTAATTGAACAAAGAAACAATATTTGAATATTTTGAAAGTGTGAAAATTTTAACAAGAAATTAAAAACCTGGGGAAATTCCATCAAGTTAGAGATTATGTCAAAAACATGTTCTCCTAGCAATAACATTGCTCTAAAAGTCACGTTCCATACATGATAACAAACCTTGTATACAAAAAATAATCCAGCAAACCCTTCTGTAAATTAACATGTATAAATAAAGATACGAAAAAGTCAAACCAGTCAAAAGGACACAGGAGCCAGCTTGAGGGAGTACTCAAAGGCTAAACCTGAGACAATTTGAGTGCTAAAATAATTGAGTACAATAATGAATTACAAATCATTAAAAACATACAAATTCATGAGTCCATACTGATAACAGACAGGTAGACAGATCAATTGATCAGGAAGAAGGGAAGTCTCTGGCTTATAGTAAAATGCCAAGGATTAACTGAAAGAAAGACTGGGATTAGAAAATCATTATTTTGCAACCATTACAGCAAAAACTGAATCAGACAAGAATCATGAATGGATACCAAATCTAGGGGGAAATTTTGATGAGAAGTAGAATATCTGCATTGTCTTAAACGTGTCTCTCCACAGACTGCTTATTAGTTGCAAGGGAGAAAATGAAAACAAATAATACAATAGAAAACTTGGACAATATCTTGACCAGTGATAAAAATTAATATCATCTGACAGACAGACAGACATTGTGTGCCTCCAGATGTGGCACTCTGAGGGTAACATACCACCTGAACAGTATTCTGGCTGAGGATTCTTAACTGCAACCTAATCGCAGAGAAACACCAGGCAAACACAAAAGGAGGAATGTTCTCAAAACAAAACAAAACAGTGAGGAGTGGGCTATTTCCTCAAAAATATCAATGTTATAAAAAGGGCAAAAAAAAAAAAAATCTACAGAAATGTTCCAGATTAAAGGAAGCTAAAGAGACATGACACCCAAGACTAATTCCTGTACTAAAGGTAAAAAGATGTTATTAAGGACATTCTTAGATCAAGTGACAACACTGGAATATAGACAGTAAATTAGACAAAAATGTAGTATCAATATAAATTTATGAAATTGATAGGTTGACCGTGGTTACGTACAGTACAAAGAGAGGAGGGGGTAGTGGCAGAAAGTGCAAATGAGAAGGCAAATGGGGTAAAATATTAACAATAAGTGAATCTGGGTAAAGGATACACGGCTGTTCTCTGTATGTATTATTTTTATTTTGCAACTTTTTGTAAGCTTTAAATTATTTCCCAAAAAAGGTAATTTTTAAAAAGCCAATCCAGCACGCTCCGAATCTTATCCCCTCAAACAATAGGTATTCATCTCTCTCTCTCTCATCTTCTTTCTCCCTCTTCACTAGATCATTCCACTAAGCATAGAAACACGCTCTCCATGTTCCAAAAACAAAAAAAGCAAACAAAACCTTTCTTTATCCACAGCCACTCTGGACCTACTGAATGACTTATCTCCTCACATTGTCACACTTGCTCACTTTCCGTTTATCTTCCACACACTCCACCCTGGCCTCTGCCCTCACCACACAGTGAAACTGCTCTTGCTAAAGTCACCAAACATGCCGAGGCTGCCAGCTCCAGTGGATCCTCTTCAGTTCTCATGCTTGACCTTTCAACGGCATTTGATAGCGTTGACCACACCCTCTTCCTGGAAATAGCCACTTCTCTTGGCTTTTGATCAAACACTCTTGATTTTCCTCATGCCCCTCTGCCCAACCTAAGTTTCCTTTGCCATTTCTTCATCCTCTACCTGACGTCTAATGGTTATAGTCCCCAAGGTTCTCAGTCCACTCTATCTTGCTGGGTGGTCTCATCCATTCCCATGGTTTCAAAAACCATCTACATGCTGATGACTCCCAAATTTATTTCTTCAGCCCAGAGCTTTCTTCTGAATTCCACATTCATACAGCCCGATTGCCTTGACATCGTTGAGTGAAACTTTTCAAACTTAACATACTCAAAATGGAACTCTTGGTCTCCCCCAACCCCAAATCTTCTCCCCCAGTCTTCTCATTTCAGTTAAGTGCCACTTTCATTCGTTCAAAGTCAGAAAACCTAGAATCATCCACTGGATGTTGAAATTAGAAGCTACATTTTTTTCTTTATGCTTTTCAACGGTTTCAAATTTCCTACAATACACATATATTATACTTATAAATACATGAATTAACCAAAATTAAAAGAACCAAAACCTCTTTCTTTTGGGTAATGGGAAACAAAACAAAGATGTGCTTAAACGTAATGCTTTATAGTCTCTATGTTTGTTCTTTATTTTAGTTTTATGAATGTCTAAAAAAGGGTAAGAAAATTAATATTAACTTTCATATTACCGGAACTGTTTGGATTTATTGAAGACATCACAGAATCAGCTTCTATCTAGAAAAGAGAAAAGAATAGAACATATAATTTCATGAAATGTTTTCACAGTGCAAGTTCTTAATTCCTGGGTGTATTTTATGAGAAACCAACTTTGCTGAGCCCAGCAAATAAGTAATGTAACAGAACAGCTATAATAGTCATTTTACTCTTCCATCAATATTTATGTTACCAGACGCTAATCTACGATAGACTCTAATGGCCTCCAAAACTTGATTCCATTGACCAAAATGGTTTAAGCGTATAAAATCAACTTGGCTGTCACACACATAGCATAACCTAAAAGGTAACCTTTCTGTTTTAGACAAATACAGCAATTATTACAATGAGCTCTATGGCTTTATTTTTAAATTTTTTTTCCTAATTATAAAAGTAACACGATGAAGAAAACATGAAAAACATAAAAAATTACGAAGAAGAAAAATTTAAAAAGCAGCCATCCAATGAAAACCATTGTTAACATTTCTTTTTTTTTTTTTTGCAGGGAAAGAGTCGCCCTGAGCTAACATCTGTTGCCAATCTTCCTCTTTTTTTTTTTTCGTTTCCTCCCCAAAGCCCCAGTGCATGGCAGTATATCCTAGTTGTAAGTCGTCTTAGTTCTTCTATATGAGCAGCCACCACAGCATGGCAACTTACAGACAAGTGCCGTGGTTCTGCCACCGGAAAACGAACCTGGGCTGCCAAAGCAGTGGGCGCCAAACTTTAACCACAAGGCCATCAGGGCTGGCTCCATTGTAAACATTTTGGCCTTGTCTAGCTTTTTTTTTTCCTATGCATTTTTAAACGTATTTGAGAACACACTGTATATAAAGTTTGGGGACCTGCTTTTATTCAATATTAAAAAATAAGCATTTTCCTACATTGTTATAAGAGCTTTATAAATATTATAGAATTAGAACCCTGGCAGCATCTGACGGTTTCTCCACCTTGGACTCCATGCCCTGCACTTTCTTGTTCCTTCTCCCCCTCCCAGATGGTTCCCACTGCATCTTCATGGAGTCCCTGCCTGCCCTTAAATGTTGGTACTCCCCAGTGTTCTACCCTCAGGCTACTGCCCTTCACACCCTGCACACTCCTCCTGGGCAATGCCATCCACTCTCATGTTTTGAGCTACCACCTGTAGACTGAAGAATCCTGAATCTATCTCCAGCCCTCACCTCTCTACCCAATTTCAGATTCCTCTAAGAGAGGCAGTACAATCTGAGAGCAGACCTTTACCACCAGAACCTCAACACCAGCACAATATTTAACAAGTGAATGCACTTGGAATGCTCATCGCCTCCTCAAACTTAATGTGTCCCAATCTGAACTCAATGACTTTCCCCTGAACCTACTCCTGAATTTTTTTACTTGGTGGCATCACTATCCCTTCAGTCCTGGTGTCACACCACTCTCTTACCACCACTACATCCAATCAGTTACCAGGGTATAACTGAAACCCATCAACAGTTAGCCATTGATGATTAGGTAGCTAGTATCTAAAGGTTTTTTCTGTTTTGCAATTACTGATTATAGCTTTTAGTTGTTCACCCGCCCACTGTTGACTGTACTTCTTAGGCAATATGCTATCTGACTCCCACGAGGTTCCTACAGATAACACCCCCATGGCACTGGGTCACCATGGTAATGGATGTTTAAGCTGTTTTTCAGGAATTAGGAACCCCTTGTTCAGTTCAGGCTGGTTGAGACCACCAACCTATCAACTGGGCCCGTGCAGATGCCCGATAAGTGACCTTTTGATATCAGGAGGCTAAAAACTCCAGCCTCAGATCATGCTAACGCCATCATTTTGTGAACATGCGTCCTATGAAGAGGCATGAAGTTTGACTTCACTTGTGCAGATCATCAATTACTTCACCTCTCCTTACCTCCAATCATCTGTCTCCACACTTCAGACCACTTTGCCCCCCACCCCATAAATATCCCTGAGTCCCCATTTTTGAGGAGGCGGATTTGAGACTCATTCTCCTGCTTCCTTGCTTGGCTGCCATGTGATTAAAACCCTCTTTCTGCTGCAATCTCAATGTCTTCGTGATTGGCTTTCTGGGCAATGGGCAAAAACAAACCTGGTTTGGTAACGTAACTTCTCCCACCAACCAGAAAGTGTTTCCAGACCCTTCATATCAGAGGAGTCTAGTTCCTTTACTCTAAATGCCTCCCAGGCTCCTATAAGTTACCACTGGAATTAGACCAGGTTCTTTGGCCCTTTCACTTTCTATTCTTAATCTCTTCTCTATCTTAATATTTCTCACAGAGTTTTATAAGTCTCTCTTCACTAAATTGTGAACTGCTTCAAAGTAGGGACTATGTTTTATTCATCTTTATATCTCTAGCACCTAGCAAGTGTTCCTTTTATTAAATACGAACACAGTAAATTTCATTGTGTAAACAACTGCATGAGTGTTTAAGTGATTTATCATACAAGTGCTTTACTGCTTCATGACCTGCATTTAGTAAATATTTCATTTGCTCAAAAGCAATCTTCAAAGATAAAATCCCAAACCTCAACCTAGTATAAAAATAAAAATCTGTTAAATTTTACAGAGGGTACACATTAAGTGTCACTTATTTAATAAAAGTTCATTGTACAAATGATTGATAAGTGTATAGGTGATTGACTACATTACTACTTTATTGTTAGTGATCTGCAGTCAATAAACATTTTGATTAAAAAATAAAATCCAAAACCTCAACCAGGTATGAAAATAAAAGTAAAAATCTGCTAAATTTCATGGAGTGTACATATGTATATTACATCACTGTACCTGTCATTAAATTCCTCACTTACATTCTAAAATTAAAACCAAACAAGTAGATTCAAGGGTGAGAAAGGCAGGATGAGACAGATATCTTTCCAGCTGAACCCAGGTTAAATACAATGCTTCAAAGGCTAAGTCCGTTAGCTGATCTGCTTTGGAATTGCAGCTAAAATAATTGCAGGTTAACAGGAGAGCTGCAATTTCTGGGAGTCAGCCCTGACTACTTCTCTGAGCTCCATAATCAGCCTCCCAGTAACCAAGCATCCCCTAGTAGTCGAACCACTCTGAACCAACCTGGGCTCATATACCAATTTGTATCAACAGAACATATTTACCATGAAGTTGTGATACATTTAAGCACAGTGAAGGACAGACAAGTGCGATACCCATAGTCCCTGGCCTTCCTGGGCTTGCAATCTGACAGACAGGTAGAGCCTGCTCATGAGCAACAGCTGGGCCAAAGTGATTGCCAAGCTGGTTGGTCTAATGAGGGCACGGGGGAGGGCATTCCAGGCAGAGCCCTGAGTCTCCCTCGGCTTGATGGCTGCAGTTGAATTTCTTAAACCTGGACAAGATCTTGCCTCTGATTAATCCCAGTTCAGCAGCTTAACAAGAAGGATCCCTCCATAGAATGGATGTAATAGACAAAGGAAGCAGCACAAGGCAGGAGAATAGCAAACTTGTCCTACTAAAGTAGGAGGTTCATTGAAGTTCAGCTGAATTCTCATTATTAGTGAATTAGTACAACCTTTCCTGGAAAGCAATAGCCAACAAAATTTCAAATATACCTAGCAATTGTACTTCTAGGAATTTATTCCACAGAGATATACCCACAGGTATAGATATAAAAGGATGCTCATTGCAGCAATGTTTGTAGGAATGAAAAATAATGGAAATCATCTAAACAACCAAAACCAAGAAACTGGCTAAAGAGAATACTACACAACTATTTTTAAAATGTGGTGGCGGTGTGTGCTTTTATATTCATCTACTGTTAAGTGAAAAAAGCAAGTTAAAATAAAATAAGCATACCGGGCACCCACTTATGTTTTCATAGAATGCTAGGCATGTTTGTCATGCATAGGAAATTTTGGAATGATACGTAAGAAACTGTTAATAACGGTAACCCCTGAGGAGTGGGACCCTTTGGTAGGGAGGGAGAGAATTTTACATTCAACTTTACGCTTTTCTAGACTGTCTGAATTTTTTGACTACGTAAATGTATTACTTTTATAATTTAAATGGAGAAAAAAATTTTAAGAAAAAAAAACTGCACGTCACTTCCTCTGTGAATTCCTCCTGTTACCAACACCCCCCTCCCACCCTTCCCTCTTGACATCTAGCTAGCATCTCATATTTATTATAAGTATTAGCAGTCTGGTGGTTAGATAGGCTTCAAGGACTCTAATTCATCCCTAAATTAGGTTCTTAAGAAGAAAGAGTAAAATTCACCACTGGACACCTCTCTGAAATTGCTTTTAAGTCAGTGATTTGCTTTATAAACATCCTAAACTATCCCTCTGCACTTGACTTAGAATGCACCCACTATTGTATTTTCTGCCCCGTCCCCAAATAAATGAAGAAGGCTCTACCTTGGAGGGCTTGTACCCAAACAGCATCACAATAGCAACTTTAAAGTCCTCTCTGCTTAGATAGCCTTTGTTATCTTCATCACATGCTTTAAATACCTAAAGAACATTAAATAACTTTAGTTAATAAGACAGAAACCGTCTGTTCTATTATTTTTATTCTACTTTATATTAAATTTAGACCTCCAAAATCTAAAACTCGGCTAAGCAGTAGGGCTCAGTAATGGTGTTTCATTATCTTTATTTTAACTCTCAAGAAATCTTAATGTGCTAAAATTCACCCAAAAAATGTGCAAACGACTTAATCGCTAGGCTGACACAAATTAATTCCTTTAAACCATAGGGATAAATTCTACCCAAAATTCAGTCCTAGAATTAGGAAGGTGAGGGAAAGGGGCTGGCTTTGAAAGGCAGGAGAAGTGCAGATTAGAAATTATTTAATAAACTATGTAGCGGAAAAGAAGAACTTGGAAGTAGCCAGAACACTGGACAGGGAGCCAGAAGCCTTGCAGCCCTAGGTTCAGTCATTAACCAGGACACTTTGGAAGGACAGCCCAGTCCTTGTCTGTGCAACCGGGCTGAAACAGACCCAGGCAGACTGACGGAGGTGAGAGCCCTGTGTCCAGTTAAAATCCAAGACTCATGCCTCCGGACACCTACTTTCCCCCATTGCTTGTGTTCTGAAGGGCTGGGTTGCCACGTCCGCGGCCGGGCCCCAGCCTGGGAGAAAAACATCGCGACTGCCACAACCGAGTCAGGACAGCCAAACCCGCGACCCCAGCGGCCAGGACCCTGTTCTTCGCAGACCGCGGGCCACGCTCAAAGCAACCCAGGAAGCTGAATTGGCCGGACACCTCTAACGTCTTCTCCCATTGGACGGCCTGCGAGCCACTGGCGTTGATCCAGCAGTTCTATTGGCCAGAGGCTTTCTTTAATAACGTTTCTTTGGAACAGCCTATGGCGGAGAGGCTCCCAGGCCCGCCCCCGCCTTGGCTCCGCCCCTCTCGTCTCCTTAACTCCTTGCGCGCGGCCGGGGAGTCAGCTCACTTAGGTACTGTTGCAATGTGTCCTGCATGATTTCTTTCCTTTTCTGCCCCCACACCTTGCAGTAAATTGATAATTTTGATCTATGGCACTGTGCTAAACATTATAGGAGACACAAAAGGAGTGTGAACAAAGCATAAAAGGAACCAAACAAAACGAGCCAAGTCCATCAGCAAGTCATTGGGGTCGAGCCCTCCAGGGTAGCCTACTGTGTCTGTTTTGTCCTCCAGAAAAGACTAGCACCTAGCACGGTGCCTGGCACAAAGCAGACGTTCAGTAAACGAACAAAGTGAGCCCTTAGGACGTTTACACCAAGTTATTCCATTCCATCCTCTGGAATAGTTGCCTAGTTTGAAAGAAACTCGGAGAATAAACAGTATAAACAGCATTGAGCCCAAATTCTATAACAAATATCCTTATGAAAGGCAAGGAATATGGGAGAGAGGGGAGTTCCGTTTTGCAAAGTTTTTCTCAGACCCCTCTCTCTTCTGGCAAATCAGTAAGATTAAATAAAAAGCACACAGGCACACACACCTGTTTCAACAAGGTGAAGAAAAAGGCATTCGAGGTTGAGTCCGATGGGAACTCAACCTATTATTTTACAGCAGGTTTTACAGTCTGCGCCCGAAGCGAGTCCGCTCCTCCCGAGATACTGGTCTCAGCCCTCAGCTGCCTTAAACTTCAGATGATCTTCTTTCCGCCTTTAAAATAAACCTTCCTGCCCTAATTGGGCTCCAGGAGCCTGAAGCTGTCTAATTGCTAATTACCTAAGGGAAAAGAAGGGGAACACTTCTTTTCCTCTCTCCCCTTTTCAGGAGAAACGGCCAGGAGGTGAACCGAGAGTTGGAGGCGGCCACGTCTCTCCTCCGCCCCCTTCTGGGGTAGCCCTCCAGGAGGGCTGCAGCCCCTCTGGATCCGGCGGTCTGTAAGACCCAGCGGCGGGCGTCCCGGAAGGGGAAGGGGCAGGGCCGGGGAGTGCGCGCGGCGGCCGGGAGGGTTTGAACGGCGCGCAGGCGCGGTCGGCGGCGTCGCAGCCGGCGGTGGGCTCCGGGAACCTCAGGTGCTTGCTTGTTCGGCGGCTGCGGCTGCGGTGCCTCAGGTGCGTGCTCGGCCGCGTTGGTGCGCGGGCCACTCGGCTCTGGGGAATTCGCGAGTGCCCGGCGGGGCTGAAGGCGCCTCCCGAGGGAAGCATCGCATCTTGTCAAGACACCAGGCAAGGCCCCCTCCGCCGTGGGCCTCGGTTTCCTCCCCTGTAGTACCGCTTAGGGTCGCGCCGCAGGCGTCGCGGAGACCCGAGTCCTGTCCGCAGCGTGGACGTGAGGGGTCCCGCTGCTCGGGTTCTTGTTCCGGCTTCTCGTAATAGTGGGTGGTCTGGGCAGGTGGTAGTGATTGCTGGCGCTCACCATATGCCAGGCACTTAACCTTTCTGTGCTCAATTTCCCTGTAAGTGGAAGCCGTCGTGGTACGTAGTATAGGCTTGTGAGCATGAGATGAGTTTACACCCGGTAAAGCGCTTCGAATTGTGCCTGGCCCGAGGTGAGCACACAGCAAAGTTAGCAGCTGTCATTACTTCCCCCTCCTACCCGGAATCAGCCCGCTTCACTGCATCCCCACCGCCGCCATCTCCGAGCCCCCTGCAGGAGCCTCCTCAACTTGGACGTTGTGTCTCCCTTCGAACCATTCTCCACACAGGGTTGTAGGAAACCTAATATTTTAAAAAGGTAAATCGGGCCGAGATTCTCCCCTGCTTAAAGCTGTTCAGGGGGCCCCATCGTTCTAAGAATAAAATCCGGTATCTTGAACACGCCTTCTTCCTCCTCGCCCCCTCTTCGTCCTGGACCACTGCCTGCCTTGCTCAAGTCCTTCTGTGAGTTCTTGGAGTTATTACAACTTAGTTCCCACCTCCTGGCCTTTGCAGGTTGAGTTCCCTCTACTCGTAATGCTCTTCATGTGTCGTCGTGCCCCCCCCCCATTTTATTTGGCTAGTTCGTTTTCGTTCTCCAGATCGCACTTAAATGTTACTTATTCAGAGTATTCCAAGGTAAGGTCATCCCTGTAAAATGTCATGAATGTCTGTACGGCCATCTTGGCTCTTTTTTGTTATTTTTGTCTGTGTTGGTGTGTCTCGTTCCTCCTGAAATGTAAGCTCTCCTAGGGCAGAAACTCTTTCTATATTGTTAACTCCTGATTCCCGGTGCTTGGCATCTAGTACTTGCTCAATAAGAATGTATTGAATGAATGAACGCTGGGAGGTGGGTATGATATCCATTTTGTGGAGGAGAAAACTGAGGCGCAGCAATTAAGAAACCTGCTCAAGTGCACATTTACTACCTAGTAATGACTGGATTTGAAATTGGGGCTCATGTCTGCCCACTACTGGTCACACAGGGCCTCAATTGAGGAGCCTGACTCCCGGGCCCTCTCTGATGGTCTGCAAGCTGTATAAGGAGCGGCTCGAAGTGTAAAAGAAGTACCCCAGCTGGGTCTGGTATGCTGGGGCGGGAGGAAGAGCTAACAGCTTTAAGAGGAGTACCCATTTGCAGCTGCAAGTTTTTTTTTCAGTTCCTGATAAAAGCTCTAATGTTCCCAGTGGGCATTCGGTGGGAGAATTCCTTTCAGTTTTCCTCCTCCTTGGCAATATAGCTTAATGCAGTGTTTGCCAAATTTCAGTCATTCACCTGCCTCCTCCCTAGTTTTTGTCTTTCTCTCTTAACACCTGTACTATTATTTGCTTAATATTTTTATTTGAATCCACTCTGTTACATAAACACTGCCTTTAAAAAGTAAACTTTATTATTGTAAATATAAGGGAGCCATAAGATACCTTCTGCTGATGGTAAACAAAAGTGTTACTGTTGCCTGCAGAAGAGCCAAAGTCTGTTATTCAAAAATAAGATTAGAGGCATTTCTACAACACCACACCTCTCTCCTTGATTGAAACAGGGATTGGATTGGATTGGAAAAGGGAGATACTTTCATAATGAGATGTGAGTTAACGTCAGGTCCCAGTCTCCTCGTTTGGGAAACACCGCACTGTGCTGTCGTGATTGAATGTTAGGTCTCAGAATCAGCCCACCTGTATTATAACTCTAATTCTGGTGTCACCACTTAGCCAAAGTGTGATGGTAGACTGTGCTGTGCCAGGCACTGCCCAGGGGAGACAAACCATAAACAATTGAAGGAAAGCTCTTGGGTTCTATCTTTGTAAATCTGTGTGACTTGATTACAAAAGTGCTCTGAGAATCCTGGGAACCTGGGCCTGTGTGAGAGAGAAGTAAAATTCTGATGCCAGGACCAGATCCAGTTCTCCAGGGTAAAAGATCAGTTGCTGACTGATCTTGGCGTTTACCAACAGCTCTTCTCCAACAGGCTAAGCGCTTTGCTTCATAAAGAGGTTGGTAACCTGCTAGACTTAGTGACTTGATGCGATTTTATTAGGATATTCCAAAGGTTTTTTGCCTTTACTTGGTAAATAACTGTCAGGCATATTTTTGAGTGTGGGCAGATCAAAACTATAGAGCAGACCAAAAACAAAAGCACTTTTTTCTCTAGTAAATATCTTTTTCAAAGCTTTGTTTTATTTTTTACCCACTTGCCCTACTTTCTTGGAATTCTCTGCCCTTCTCCCCCCTCTGCCTGCACGTGTGGTTCTAGAAAACACAGATAATGATAAAACTGAAAGCTTTAGAAATTTTCTAAATAGTTCACAGAATCGCTAAAGAGGAATAAATATCTTCCCTTCAGAGTTCTCAGGGTTTTTGAATTCCGTTTTATTTCTGTGTAATTCATCTGGGAGAGGGATAATGGTAGCCTCTAACATGTCTGTGTACAGCTCCTTTTCTCAGATGGGAAGCTGAACCCTTTTTTTCCACCTAAAAACTGCGACCCTCTATTTGCTCTGGAATGGGGAAGGCATCTACAGAGAACTGCCTCAGGACTCTTCATTGAAGATGCTATTGCCAAAGTTACAAAACTGTAGCCACCAAAATCGTTCCTTCAAAGTGAATTATGACAGCTTGAATACCTCTATCCAGCAACCTCCAGAGTCTAGAACACTAGGGGAACCTAAGTTTTAAAAAATGATTGGAAAAAACAAGTAAACAAGACTGAGCTGTTTAAGTAGGTGTTAAGTAGTAAGTCTCTCTGAATCTTTCGTGGAGAAAACCTAGTTCTCAGATCCTGTTAACTATCACAATACAATTCTAACAAACTTGGTTATTTGGTTTCTTAACCCCTAGCAGATTAGAAGCAATTTAGGGGCGAAAAACCTACTCTGTGAGTTCTAGCAGCTCCTAGAGGTGAGTTGGACAGAGTGGGAATGGACAGAGAACTCTTAGAAAACATGACCTAGACAGAGTCTAGGGCCACTATTACAGGAGCGGCCCATCCATCTCTGCAGTCCCTAAGGCTTTAGCTGTAAACAGCGTCCACGCCAAGTGGGGGTAGTAGTGACCCTGAGCCAGGAAGAATGGATCAAATTATGGTCTAGATGCACTTTGCTTAAAAACTCCTTGAAATATGTCGTTTACAGGAGAAACCCTGTCTGTCTTGACTGGTCATTAATTGAAAAGTTAAATGAGAAATTGTGAAAAGTGATAGATACCTTAAAAATAGTTTTTTTAGCTTGAAACATATGAAAGAATATTCATTTGCAAATCTTTTGGTGTAGAATCAATCTTTTTTTTTTTTTAGGAGTGGGGTCCTATGAACAGTGTCAAAGTCTGTCTTGGTATACCCCAGTCATAATGCAACCTGCTTAGTCTCTTTAAAGTAGAAAAAATTTAGACACTATCAACAAGCTGAGCAAGGACCCTTGTGTTCTATAATTTTCCTCTGGATCTTGCACTAAAATATTTAAAACAAAAATCACACTAGGGAACTCTTCTTTAGCTATCTGGAAAATCTACTTAGATAGCCCTTTACCCTTGAATTGGCAGCACTTTGTAGGTAACAAAACCAGGAGTACCTGACTCATCTATTTCCTCTTCTGAGAGCAAGAAAGTAGAAATCAGACTGTGTGGTTTAGAAAATAAGTGTTTTGCTTCAGTATGTTCTTTTCTCTGCAGGTTTTAGTAGTTTGATTTAGGACAAGGCCAATAAAATAAGTTAATTGGGTCCTCATGGAAGTACTTCTAGTTAATGTAGTTACAGAATTGACCATTTGACACTGTCTTAAGGAGTTTGTTAAGCTTTGTGGTAAGTAGCTTATCTTTGGGGAAGTAAGAAAGAATCACTGAAGTCCTTCAGGCTCCCATGTTTGGGTGAAGGATAGATTTGTAAATTCCAATTTGACCTTAAATATTTGAGCATAGTCAGAATTAGTCTTGAAATCTCTCAAATTGGCCTTAACCCCAAGCACCTGTTGCAAGCTTGAGGGCCAAGAATGAACATTTTTGTTTTGTTTTGGTGTTTGGCTCTCAATCCGCTTTTCTAGCGCATCTAAGAACAAGGTCTACATTGAAAGCAAAGGGAGAAGAGGAAAAGGTGACCAGGATTTTTGCTGTCACTTTATTTGCCAAATTCCCATAGCAGATTTTGGTAATATGCCTCTGAATGCCTACAAAGCCGCTGATGTCAGTTGCATGGCTCAGCATCTGGGAAGTGTCAGGTGTGCTGTATGTGGCTGTATGTGTTGTGGAAGCTCATATGACAGGAAATTTGAGAGCAGTAGAGTTAGTTTGCCAATGGCATAGTGAACGAGAAATAACGATATTTCCATCTTTCATTTCCAGAAGTGTGATGTCTCAGGAAGGCAATTATGGGAGG
Organism: Ceratotherium simum simum; assembly: GCF_057802395.1. Lineage (NCBI taxonomy): Eukaryota > Metazoa > Chordata > Mammalia > Perissodactyla > Rhinocerotidae > Ceratotherium > Ceratotherium simum. The sequence continues at coordinate 15,357,325 of NC_141923.1, read as the reverse complement.
TGGACAATATCCAGTAGCGATGAAAGTGAAGAGGAAAAGCCAAAACTGGATAAGCCATCTTCCTCTTTTCTCCCCCGTGCTGGGCAGAGAGCAGCAAATGAGCCAAGGTACACCTGTTCCGAAGCTCGGAAAGCCGCCCACAGGAGGAAGCTGTCACCCGTGAAATTCAGCAACACAGATTCAGCTTCAGAAGTTTTGCCTCCCAAGAGGCTCAAGAGTGGTTCCCAGGAAGACCTAGGTTGGTGTCTCTCCAGCAGTGATGATGAGCTGCAACCAAAAAAGCAACAGAAGCAGACAAAGAAAGTGGCAGTCAAAGAGGAGGAAGGCATCTCTTCTCCCAGAGATGGTGCTGCCCAGAGAACTGGAAATCCTGGTCCTCCCGCCAGCCGCAGGCTTGAAGAGGAAGACGATGAATATGAGACGTCAGGAGAAGCCCAGGACATTTGGGACATGTTGGATAAAGGGAACCCCTTCCAATTTTACCTCACTAGAGTCTCGGGAATTAAGCCAAAGTATAACTGCAGAGCCCTCCACATCAAGGGTAAGTGATGCTGGGTGTCCAGGAGCTGTCAAACTGCACGTGAGAGCGTCCCCCTCAGTAAAACAGGAGGGTAGCCTAGAATGATCTTCAAGAACCGTTCTTTGTGGTCTTAACTCAGGAAAGAAAATAACCAATTTGACAAGCAAATGCATTTGTTTGACATCAAACTGCTTAGGAAATGAGAGTATTTCTCACAGCCCTGTAGATTAACCCATTGAAACACTTAGCACAATGTTTAGAATTATTTAACTTTTGAAAATTAAACTTGATCAACAACACTTTATTAACAAAGTAGCAAATACTTGACAGCAGTGGTTCTCTTTGGTCCCTGGGCCAGCAGGATCAGCAGCATCACCTGGAATTCATTCAGTGCAAATGCTCAGGCTCCACCCCCGGTTCATTGACTCAAACTCGGGGGAGCAAGGCCCTGCAATGTGTGTTTTAAGCTGCCTTTCATGGGGATTCTAATGCCGAATCGAATTTGAGAACCACTGCTTGAAAGCCTGGTTTCAGTTCCTGGTGAAGAAGCAAAAAAAGAATGCCATGATCTTTGGTTAGTCCCCACGGAGCATCTGTGTGATACTGTGATATGTACTTGGTCTTCATCCCCGGTTATAGTTGGTTTTTGTCCCAGGCTCCTGAAACAGCTCCAAAGTAATAAAGGTGAAAAGGGTGTCTTTTGTTATTCATAACAAGCCCCTTTCAGCCACACTTGAGTGAATGAGGTTACTTCTGGAAAGCGCTTAAAAGTTGGTGAACCAACCATGTGATTAAAGTTGGATCTTTCCGGTGCACCCCCTCCTCTGGGGTAGGGCAGCGGCTGGGGGTTGAGTCAACCACTAATGGCTAGTGATTTAATCAAGCATGCCATTAAAAAACCCTAACTGGGGGCTGGCCCCGTGGCTTAGTGGTTAAGTGTGCGCGCTCCGCTACTGGCAGCCTGGCTTTGGATCCCGGGCGCGCGCTGACGCACTGCTTGTCTGGCCGTGCTGAGATGGCGTCCCACATACAGCAACTAGAAGGACGTGGAGCTATGACATAGAACTATCTACTGGGGCTTTGCGGAGAAAAAGGGAAAAGAGGAGGATTGACAATAGATGTTAGCTCAGGGCCGGTCTTCCTCAGCAAAAAGAGGAGGATCGGCATGGATGTTAGCTGGGCTGATGTTCCTCACAAAAAAAAAAAAAACAAACCCTAACTGGAGGGCTTCCAGGTAGTGAACACATGGAGGTGCTGGGAGGGTGGTGCATCTGGAGAGGGCGTGGAAGCTCTACCCCCTTTCCCCTCACCTCACCCTGTGCATCTCTCCTGTCTGGCTCTTACTGAGTTGTATCCTTTTATAATAAACTGGTAATCTAGTAACTAAAGTGCTTTCCCTGAGTTCTGTGAGGGCTTCTGGCAAATTATCAAACATCGAGGAGGGGATCGTGGTAACCCCCCGTCTGAAGTGTGGGCAGTCTTGTGGGACTGAGACCTTGACCTGTGGGGTCTGATGCCACCTTCAGGTGGATGGTGTCAGAATTGAGTTTAAATTGTAGGACACTCAGCTGGTGTCCGCAGAGAACTGGAGAATTGGTCTGTGTGGCAAACCCCCACACATTTGGTGTGAGAAGTATTGAGTGTAGAGAGGAAACAAAGTTTTCCTTAAGGGAAGAACAGGAGCTCTAGAACCCAAGACACAGCGTTTGAATCCTGGCCTCAACCAGTTGCTTGCTGTGTGGGTAACTAACAAAGGACCTAACGTTCTTCAGACTTCAATTTACTCGTCTTTAAACTGGAGATTCAGAAAAAAGGGAGGAAATACGTGAAGTGACCAGCACACCATATGCACATGGTAGATACACAAAATGAACATTGTTACCCTTATTTCACATTAACTTTTTTTCTGGCCCACAGTCAAGAAAAGATTATATTCACTGTCAATAGTGTTTTAAGTATATATCAAATATATAATTGTATTATATTTCTTCTGTACGAAGTAGAAATCTTTGTGTATTTAATTCCGCACTGTAAAGAGTTTGATTCTAAAGGTTGTTTTTTTCTTTCGGCAAATGTCTAGGTGCTTTGAAGAAATATAAGATTGCAGTGTTTTTGTTTTGAGAGAGATTGATACAAGAAATAGAGAACTATGCCAGGTTTTGCTGTATATAATAAAATGATAAAGACTGGCTATTAGCACCGAGATATTGAGGAAGGGAGGTAACATTATGATAAGAGCTTTTACATAGATTATTACATAGATTATCTCCTTTAATCCTCACAACAGCCTTATGAGTAGATGGTACAGTTGTCCTCCTCTGATAGGTGACAGATCTGCAGTTTAGAGAAGTTAAATAACCTGCTCAAGATCACAGAGCTGGTGAATGGTAGAGCTGGAATTTGAATCCAGGCTTCCCAGCATCACAATCCGTGCTCTTCGAACTGTTTGATACACCCCTGCAACACATGTCATAACTGAGATTGTTGAGAAGCTCTCATGGAGGAAGAGGGACTTCAAATGGGCCTTGCAAGATGGGTAAAATTTGGAAAAATAGAGGAGCCGCCAATGGGGACAAAATGGAGGACACCATCAAGGAATGTATTGCAATTTATCTCTTGTGTACGTCTCCCATTAAGATAGGAGCTTCCTTAAGAGGACTTTTTGTTCTTTGAAAATCTTTGTACCTTAGTGTCTAGCTCAATGTCTGGAAGACTGGAGACACTTAGTAAATATGGGTCACATAAGTGAATGAACCCAGTCTTAATCCTCAGAGGCAGTTTAGTGGTCAAGAGCAGAAGTGCTGGAACCAAACAGTCTGGGTTCAGATCCCGACTGCCCCTTCCTCACTGTATGGCCGTGGGCGGCCTCACAAGGAGCGACTCCTCATCTACAAAACAGGAATAACGGACCCCGCCTCAGAAAACAGTTGTGAGGAGTAAGAGTCAACGTGTGGAAAGTGCGAACAACAGTGCCTGGCCCCTCGTAGGTCCTGGACAAGTGTGGCTGTTACAGTCAGTGATGGTGAATCTGATGATGATGTACTTCCTCTCATGGTGTAGTTTATGAGAAGCGAGCTTTCTGACCTATTGGAAGTCAAGCTTGAATGCCTGCAAGGTGGGGCCTCCTTAGAGATGACCTGGGATGCTAGAAATTTGAGCTTAGGGTTATGGGTGCCTCTGCCCTCTCCTCAGGAAGAGAGTGCTCTCAGGCTCCAGAGAACCATCTTGCTAGCCCCAGGGTGGCAAGGTTTCCTGAGAGGGACTTGAATGAGTACTTGAAGGAGGTAGAAATTAAGAGATTTGGAAAGAAGAAGAACATGTATCATTATTGTCCTTATTGGCTATTTCTAGAATTGACCAGTCATCCAGTGCTGAAGTTGTAGATTTTAATTTTACATTATATTTTGTTGAAGAATACATAATATTATTAAATAGGACAGGGAAATTTTCTCTTAAATTTTATGGAACATTAAAATCTAGCTTTGTAGTGACTTCGCAGCTGTTTTCTAAGCCAAATTTTGATCGTCAGTGACTCTTTAGTAAGTCAGTTGTGATTATTATTACCAGAGAATTTTTATCAAAATATAAATTAGATTTAAATGTTTTGTCTCCTCAGATATCTTATCTCCTCTGTTTGGGACACTTATTTCTTCAGCTCAGGTGAGTTTACAGTTTCTTCTTTGGGTGAAGGAGAAATATAATTAACTCCGTAAGAAAATACGAATGGTGGGGACCTGTGGGCCAGTCCTATGCAGGGTCCTCGAGATGGCACATACCTGGAGACTGGCATCACACGCTGTAGTTGTGGGATCCACGGCCACCAGCGTAGAACATGGATGCCACTATCAGTGGAGCTTCTGACTCTCAATTGGGCCACAAGGACTGGCCAAGAAGTCACTTTGGAAATACCAACCTGAGGGACTTCTTTCTGTGACATTGGTGATCTCTGGGACTCTGGTGCAACTCCCCAGAAGGTGTGGGTAGAGAGGTGAAGGCTAAGTCAAGTTTGATTAGATTTAGAAAAATAGATAAGAAATTTCCTACACCTACGAAAAAGAAGTGAGTGAAAGTTATAGATACTCCTGCACGTTTGGTTGCTCCTGCCTGACAGAGCTGGTTCCTTTGTGTTGATAAATCACGTTAATGCTCCAGGCTCTCAAGTAAATAACCAGAAAAAAGGTCACGCCCCTGAAGAAAGCAAAGCTTTCTGTGCGCTTCATGTTCAGCTTGGCCTCAGGAGTCCTGGTCTCCAGAGGGAACATGGAGTGAATTTGTGTGTGCTCTCTTAGCTAGATTGAGTCACTATGTCCAGGAGGAGGGTCAAGGGTTACCCGGGCATGGGGAGGAGCCCCCGTGGGTGATCCAGTGCAACCCTTGTGGTCCAGATATAATTGTTATAAGCCTAGTGAATGTCCAGTCCCAGATGCCTGTTTACAGAGCTGGCTCATAAGTTTGCCTGAAAGGAAATATTCAAAAAGTCCTTTTTATAATCACCTAGGGGAAAAGGGATAAATTTATAAGCTCTTTTATTTAAATTAATCAGAGAGCTCTTAGAAATAGCAAATACGCTGCCAAAGCATGCAGAGATAATTTCCTGTTTTCTCATGCACTCGTCCATTGATTCAGATTCCTCGAGCCGTGTATTCCCTTCCATACCTATTTTAGGTTTGTTTATGAATGTTGTAGCATAATTGTCTAGGTTTATAAATAAAATATGTAGTTTATCATTATTTTAGAGTTTCTTTCAATTTAATAAACAGTTCTCCTTGTAGACTGCTTGGTTAAAGTACTCATGACTTAGTTCTTTCTTCCCCCCATCTAGTTTAACTACTGCTTTGACGTGGACTGGCTCGTAAAACAGTATCCACGAGAGTTCAGGTGAGTTCCACAGGATAATAGATGACGTCATAACTGTAATGGGGCTTTAAAACACAACACTTGTATTTCTCAGGCAACTGCTGTTTGTCTTTTTTGACTATTTCTTTCGAAACCATTGAAATCATACAAACATTAATTTATATGGGGAAAAGAGCGTCTTTTGATCTATTCTAACTAATCACATGCATTCCTTATACAGATTTTAGCATTTTCCTCCGTTGCTCTGTCCAGAAGTAGATGAGGACAAATTCCAACCCAATAAGAGAACTTCACGTCCAGTGTTAATGTGAAGGAAAAGATCATTGCTACATGCTTTCTAGACCTATAAACATGCCACACTTCTCTTAACACATCACTGCTATTCTTTTTGAGAATCTGTTTCTCAAATGATTCTTCCTGTGGTTTAGGAGTTAATAAAGGGGACCAGAGAGCCTTCCCTTATCCAGGTTATGGAGGGATGGATTTTCAGTCTGTCTACTGCAGTTTCTCAGCCTTGTGCTAGGCAGTGCAGACCACATAAAGATAGCATCGCATGGTGACGTGACACCCGTCCTGTTTCCAACACATTTACATGGCATAATCCCATAACATCAGGTAAGGTGGCAGAATACATGCAGGAAAAGTGATTGCCAGGGTCCTCAAAGTCCTTAGTGCACTTAGGGATCAGATGGTGGAAACCTTCATTATTAACAGTAGGTAAAATGCTATTGAAATTTCCCAAGCAGCTTTGGCATTCAGGGGCTTGTATTTGACCTCTAACACGCAGGATTAGTTGTAGATGCGTGTAACAGAAAATTCAAACTAACAGTGGCTTAAACAGGGAAGAAAATATTTTCTCCAGCCTAAGAAGTCCAGATGGTGGATATTTGTGGTCTGCGTTAGGGGCTGCTATGATTCTCAGGGACTCATCCACCCCTTATGTCTTTCTGTCCCACCATCCTGGTGTGTGACTTCAGTCTTCAGAGTCACCTCGTGGTCCAGGATGGCAGCTAGAGCTCCAGGTCACTGGTCTGTGTTCTAGGTGGCAGGAGAGAGAGAGGAGGAGAAGGATGAAAGGGCCACGTCCCAGCTGTGCCCCCTCTGAGCAGCCTTCCTGGAGTCCCATGTAACATCTGCTTGTATTTCATTGAGTGGAACTCAGTCACACAACGATAACCAGCTCTAGAAGAGGCTGCAAATGGAGTCTTTTAGCGGAGCACACCTTGTCCTGACTGAGATCAGAATTTTGTTAGGAAAGAAGAAGGGAAAACGGATATCAGGAGGCAATGAGCAGTCTCTCCCATGGGCTCCTCCTGGCGATCAGTGTCCCTGGAAGTTGCGTTGGCATTTTCTTTTTTTTTTTCCGAATGTGATGGGAATCACATTTTTTTTCTTTTGGTGAGAAAGATTGGCCATGAGCTGACATCTGTTGCCAATCCTCCTCTTTTTGCTGAGGAATACTGGCCCTGAGCTGACATCTGTGCCCATCTTCCTCTATTTTGTATATGGGACACTACCACATAATCACTTGATGAGCCGTGTGTAGGTCTGTGCCTGGGATCTGAACTTGCAAACCATGGGCCGCCAAAGCGGAGTGTGCAAACTTAACTGCTACGCCACTGGGCCGGCCCTGGTACTTTCTGTTGTTCATCCCTTTGCTTCTCAAAGACCTTGAAATCAGATTGTCACTCCTTTAGAGTGTTGGCAAAGTATAGACTACGGTTCCTTTAGTATCTGTTAGGGGGTTGAATTTTCTCACCCCAAAAAAGATCTGTTGAAGTCCTAACTCCCAGTACCTCAGCATGTGACCTCATTTGGAGAAAGGGTTTTTACAGAGAGATTCAAGTTAAAATGAGGTCATTAGGGTGAGTCCTAATCTAATCTGACAGGTGTCCTTACAAGAAGGGGAAATTTAGACACAGACACACAGAGTGAAAACATGAGGGGGACACCGTCTACATACAAGTCAAGGAACACCTGAGGCTACCAGAAGCTGGGAGAGATGCCTGGAAGATCCTTCCCTGACAGTCCTCAGAAGGAAACTATGCTGCTGACACCTCGATCTGAGACTTCCAGCCTCCAGAACTGTGAGACAATAAGTATCTATTGTGTAAATCACCCAGGTTGTGGTCCTTTGTTATGGCAGCCCCAGCAAACTAGTACAATATCCACTGGACTTGCAGTAATTCTAGTCAAGGGACTATAGTCAAGTCCCTCTCCCACCACCCCGTTTATTGCTGAATGCATCTTGGCAAAGCCTTCAAGAGCATTGTAAGGAGGAGGAATGACCTAAATGGAAAGTTAAGGTAACATCCAGAATTTGTATACAGAAAAATTCAGATCATGAGGGTTAATACCACCTTATGTTGTCATTGAGATGCTGCCTGTGTTATGGTTCTGAGAGAGAACCAATAGGAGATACAGAGGGAGAGAGGGAGAAAGATTGTTATGAGTAATTGGCTCAAGGAGGAAGAGAACAAATGCGCCCTCCACTTTGGGGGCGTCGTTGGGGAGGGCCGTCTGCTTTACTGAGTCCACCCATTCAGATGTCTGGAAACACCCTCAGAGACACACCCAGACATAGTGTTTAATCTGGACACACCTTGGCGCAGTCAAGTTGACACAAAATTAACTGTTACACTGCCTTTTTGTGGTAGTTTATAGAACCAATAAATTTGAAGTAATTAACAAGGACTTCAACTTCTGTCAATAATGTTTAATCTTTTTTTTTTAAAAGACCTCATCTGATAATACTAGTTGTTTCTAGATAATAGATGCACGAATGTCTCTTGCATTATTCTTGTATTGTTTTTCTAGTTGTAAAATAGAAAATTTTTTCCAAATAGAAAAAAATTGGGAAGGCATGTTTCTTAGTTTTATTTTACCTAACATGTGAGAATAAAGCTATTGAGAATTATGTGGTTAGGTATTAGTACTGGAAGTGCATTTTCTATAATGTTTCTTTTGTAGTTGAGTATTGTCCTTTCATGTTTGGTAGAGAATCATTTGCAGTGTAATTGATAGTGTAGAAATGGCTACATTTGTTCATCTTGATTGCTTGTTGGAAAAAAATCCAATTTTTGTTTTGTTGGGAGAGTTTGTAAAGGTATATTGATTTCTAAGGATTATCTTTCTTTAAATTAACTGGGGAAGATCACGGTTCCCTTAAAAAGCCTTTTTAATCTATTCCTGAAGAATGTTTTTATGTTGTCCTTTTGGAATTCAAAATTATAGCATTTTCAGTGGACCTTGGGCTCTGTTTCATTGAAATGTAACCACCTATTAATGAGTTTACATCGAGCCGTGGGCCTGGGCCTGTTCACTCTTGTATCCTGGGGGTGTAGTCGACCTAGCCCACAGCAGGAGCTTGGTGGATGCAGGTATAGAAAGGAAATGAGCCATTGCTTGGTCCAAAAGAAGGGAAAGAAGAGAGCATCATACTATACAACAATAATTGTATATCTTTTAATCCATCAGAATGTAAACATATTAACACAGAGCTAACTATGTGCCCCTTTTGGACCAAAGAAGGTAATTATTCGAGGACTTGGAGTCACAACTCCTCTGGGTCACAGCGGAGCTTTAGGATGGGCCCCATGGCCCCATTATAAGGGTAACTGGTTAGTGAAGATTAACTGGTCACTGCTCTGTGTTAGCCCCGTATCAGTCACCACAAAGGCCTGAAACAGCTGCCCAGTGGTAAGGAAGTAGCATTCCTTCACTAGCCAAGAGTCTATCTTTATGAAGGATGTATTTTGAATACTTCTGATCTCTTTTCAGGAAGAAACCAATCCTGCTTGTGCATGGCGATAAACGAGAAGCTAAAGCCGACTTATATGCCCAGGCAAAGCCTTATGAAAACATTTCCCTCTGCCAGGTAAGCTCCTTATTGCCATTTGAGATCAGGCCTGGTCTGAGAGTTGGAAGGAAATTTAGACATTTAGTCTATCACCCACCTAGTGCAGGAATCCTCTCTCTAGCATCACCAATAGATATTTATCTGGCCTTGGCTTAAATACTTCCTGAGATAGCCCATCCCATTTGTGGGTAGCTCTTGTGGTTAGAAAGATTTTTCTTTATGTTGATCTGATATCTCTACATTAGTCAGGTTTCTCCAGAGAAACAGAACCAATAGGGTGTGTGTCTGTAGAGAGAGGTATAATTTAAAAGAATTGGCTCACATGGTTGTGGGGGCTGGCAAGTTCAAAATCTGCAGGGTAGACCAGCAGACTGGAGACCGAGGGAAGAGCTGATGTTGCAGTTTGAGTCCAAGGGCAGGCTGGAGACTGAATTCCCTCTTCTTTGAGAGAGTCGGTCTTTTTTCCACTTAAGGCTCTCAACTGATTAGATGAGGCCCACCCACATTATGGAGGGTAATCTGCTTTACTCAAAGTCTACTGAGTTAAATGTTAGTCTCACCAAAAAAATATCTTCACAGCAACATCTGACCAAATATCTGGATACTATGGCCTAGCCAAGTTGACACCTAAATTTAACCATCACAATCTTCCTTTTTGTAACTTCCACACATCGGTCCTAATTTTACCCCTCTGGAGCCACATAGAATAATTCTCCTCCTTGCGCATGTCAGTGATTCTTCTATTTGAAGTCACCTATTCCATCTCCCTTAGTTTTCTCCTTTCTTCGGTTATATTCGATGTGACCTGGATTCCCTCTTTCCCTAACCTGTTAGTACTCCAGGTGTGTCTGGTGTGTCAGTGTGCCTCTCAAGGTTTCAGCACTGAGGTTTAACCACTGCACCTTATGTAGTTGGAATTGTAAAACACTCCTTTCCCCAATGTGTTTGTGGCTCACCTTCTACGTAGATGTCCCTTTTCTTAACAGTTACCTAAAATCCCATTGTTTAGCTTTTGTTTCCAAAAACAGGAGAGGTTAAACAGTAGTATAGCTCTCATCACACTATCAGTGGGCAGAAAATAAAATAACACAGGAATCCTGAAAGCCAGTGATTAAATCAATGGAAATAGAAAGTGGTTTTCAAATACTAGCTACCTATACTGAAAAGTTGAGGAGAGATTGTGCCGTGCCTGGTGGCGTGCTCCAGGTGGGCCGCTAGAGGGCGTAACGAGCCGCTGTCTTCCAAACCTTGTCCCAAGAGCTGTTCAGAAACTCCCAGATCTGGTCTGAGGTACAGGAGGATTGTGGCCCCATCCTGACCTATTGAAATACCTTTATACCTTGGCTATAAGATGAAGTCTTGACTTTATTTTTAGCAACATAGTGTCATTTGATTAAGCTGAGGCACATCAGTCAGAGAATCTGGATGCTGGCCCTTCTCCCATTTTGCACATCTGGGCCTTCTGGTAGTCAAGGTTCAGACTGCCTGGGTTCTGTCCCAGCTCTCCACCTACTAGCTGTGTCATTCTGGGCCCATCACTTTACCTCTTTAAGCCTAATTTCTTCGTCTTTAAAAGGGTTGTTGTGCAAAGGATTTGGTGCATTTGCCACAAAAAGCACCCATTAAAGATTATCTGTTGAAGTTATCATCCTCGTGTTTGTGCTTAGGCTTGCCCCAAAGCACACAACTTATAGCAAAACTAAACTCAAAAGCCAAGTCTCTTGACCATTGCTTTTTCTGAGCTAATATCAGTTTACAAAGTGATAGTCTTCATCCTAATTTTGTAATTTTAAAGACATGAAATACAGTTGCCTGCTCTCTTTTCTGTGGCCAGACCACACAAGTGCATGCTGGTCTGTGGGCATCCCCAAACACTGAGTTTAAGAGTGTAGGGCACCAGGCCACCTGTCCGTGAGCATCCCCAGAACGGGCTGTCTTACTCACCTGTGTATGGCCCATTACTGCCTCCAGCAAACAGGTCCACCGTCTGTCATGTGGTTGGGGTGGGAGGGGTGTAGTACTTGCTTCCATTTGTGGAGTGTCTACCCCGTGCAGGCACCCTTTCCTAAGCACTTCAAATACTTTTTCTTGTTTACTCCTAACAACTCTCTGAATCCCCTAACAGTACCCTGATTTTAAAGAAGAGAAAGATGAATTATAGAGATTTAAATATTTTCGAAAGTCATGCAAAGTTGTGAAGGTAGGATTTGTGCATTCCTAACTGCTGTTTTGACATTTCTATTTATTTTAACTCTGTCATAGCTTGTATCTTGAGGCACACTTTGCTTAACCAAGGTCTTGCTATACTGGATGTTAGATAAAATGTTTTCCTTTTCCACCCACCCCCTATTTGTTTGTAAAGGCATCATTTTGTAACACAAAAGTGGATTTAGTATACTATCTTCTTTGTTTTCAGTACTTGTTATGCTATCTATATAAGAAAACTTCTGTTTTAACATCATAATATAAGTCTGTATGCTGCCACCACATTCAGTGTTTCTTTTAAGTATGCTCTGAAAAATTTTGCCTATATTAATTTCAGTATAAGCCAAATATCTAATTTTAAAACTTTGCATACAGTCTCATTTGTTCTTATTAGTTTTTTGACAGCTAAAGAAATTAGACTTCTGTGCTTCTAATTACTGTAATTAAAAATGCAATATGTATTGAATCATTCTGGATAACTTTAAAAAAAAGTTTTTTTTAAAAAATGAGCCTCACTGGATGCTATTATAAAAGCTCTCTTGTCGATGGAGGGCTCGTCCGCTAGAGGGCAGTAAAAACAGTTTTAAAAAAAGTTGACTTGAGTCTAATTTCCAATAGATAGGGATATTATTGAGTTTTTTTAATAAGTGACTTGACTTCTTTTTCATCCTAGGCAAAGTTGGATATTGCATTTGGGACACACCACACGTAAGCAATTTTTATGAAATGGGGGACAGTATGATTTTAATGGAGTAAAGGATGGTATTCAGAAAGGAATAGGGGAACTCCTGTGTGATAGTTATTCTGGGGGTGGGGAAGCTATCAGTTAGGAAGTAGAGGAGGCAGAGTTGATTGCTAACAGCCTATGACAGAGCGCTGGGATTCTGGCTCTCAACCTGAAAGTCTGAATCTGTGATGCCGTTTCTGCTTTCTGTTCAGGATGTTCGTTATAGCCAACTTGGGGGAAATAGACTGTGGTTGTGTGGTCCGTGGTGACGGATGACTGTACATGCATTAGTCACGTGCCTGTGGAATCCACTACTTTAAAGAAAGTCTTATGATTTTTGTAAGATTCTGAGTTGCAGCAAATAGAATATTGTTAGGTCAGCTCTAGGATGTTATTGAAAGAAAAACTATTTTGCAAAAAGTTGTCAACTTGAGAGGCTGATGCCTGTCCCTGCTCAAGACATCTCAGAAGTTTTCTGAGACAGTGCAAACCACAGACAGGAAAACTTTTCTATTACGTACTTCCTACTTGACACATTGCAGCCAGTTGTCAACTTTACTCCCGTTTTAGGCTGGTTTTATAGAGCCCTTTTATGCAATTGGTTCTATAAATGAGAAAAAGAATAAGACATGGTTGTCCCTATTTCAGTATTTTTATAGGTCACATTTCTCTAGAAAGGATTTGTCAAGAGAATGTCACAAAGCCTCAGCTTTCTTCTAGACCAGTAGTGGAAGTGGGTAGCTTGCTGCTTCTGGCATGATCCTCAGGTATCTCGTAGGAGGGAGTGCTTGTCCCAAGTGTTCTTGTGACCACTGTTTTCCTGATATGATGGTGACCTGACATGAGAGCATACATTCATCTTTCTCTTTGTATGCTTAAAACTATATCTTGCCAATCTGGTTTAAAAAGGAACCAGAGTGGCAAGTGTTGAGCCGTTTCGTAAAAGAATACCTATGAATCATACGTTATCTGGTCTTAGATGCTCTTGAGTAAATGTTGCAGCATTTATCAACCATCCCTAATTGGTAGCTTTGGTCTAATAGAGGACAGGGTTTGAAAATTGTTGACAGTGAACTCAAGCACCTAGCTCAGGTATAAATTATCCTTTACATAGCACTGAGCTCAGAGGATGTTCATTTCAGCAGAAGATGCACGATGGCATTGAATAAGGAAGCTCAGCGTCCTAGGCTCCCCTAGCTGCATCACAGGAGACACTGGTGAGCAGCAGTAGTCAACCTGTCATGGGTAGACATTCCGCCAGTAATGGGTAACCCCAAGTGAATCCTTGTCCCCCACCCTTAGCTGAAACCCTAGCATACGTTCCTTCACCATTCTAGAATACATTCAGCAAGCCCTGTCACCCATTTGGGTTCTGGGCATGATTTCCTAGACCACCAGTGCCAGTTCCTGTGCTGGCCACATGTTCAGCATTTCATGAGCATGCACTCAGGTGCTAGCAAGTCGGAGAGCCTGCGCCTTCCTCCCGGGAGGGACTGAGTGTGCTGGGCCTGGCCAGGATCTAGCACAGTGACGTTCAATTGAACCTAGAGGGGCTATCTTTTCTTCAATGCTATTCAAAAGATTATTTGGTCCTTCCTTTTTATTTTATAGATCAGAGGCCCCAAGTCGATAAACAGTGTTCCTCAAGCCAGTGTTGGAGAGAGGAGTAGAACCTAAGTATTTTAACCTAAGTTTTTAACGTATTTTTGTTTGCTCACTGCTAAAATTCACTCATGGTTTCCTTTGGTCCATCATCCCCCCACCCCCAACCTGCCGCAACACACACACTTTGCAAATCTATTCCTCCTTTCCCGCCCATCATACACACTGCAGGTTAAACCCAGCAGGGTTCTTCATTCAGAGTTGTAAATGCCAGGGGAAGTAATTATAATAGAAGCTTTCCCAAGCACAGAGTATGTGTGGTTTACATTTTGTTAAAATGCTAGCATCTTGTAGGAGATTGAACCCATGTCTTGAAATTACTTTCAGTTGCTCATTTTAAAATGTTCTAAGAACTATTCATTAAATATCTCTTATATTCTTGAGACACAGCTCTAGGGGTCATGAAGTGTTTTCAGACTTAATAGTTTTCTTGCAGCTTTTAGTTTTTTGGTGAGAGAGGCAAGACAAACACTTGAATTAGAAAAGGGGGGGCCGGCCCCGTGGCTTAGCGGTTAAGTGTGCGCACTCCGCTACTAGCGGCCGGGGTTCGGGTCCCGGGCGCACACCGACACACCGCTTCTCCGGTCATGCTGAGGCCGCGTCCCACATACAGCAACTAGAAGGATGTGCAACTACGACATACAACTATCTACTGGGGCTTTGGGGGAAAAAAAAAGGAGGAGGATTGGCAATAGATGTTAGCTCAGAGCCGGTCTTCCTCAGCAACAAGAGGAGGATTAGCACGGATGTTAGCTCAGGGCTGATGTTCCTCACAAAAAAAAAAAGAAAAAGAAAAGGGGGAAACCTTCCGGTCATGGTGACGAGGTGTAAACCGCCCCGCAACTTGACTGAGTGGAGCAACCACAGTAGACATGAAGTCGTCTTTGAGATCACGTTCATTTTAGCAAGCATGTGTTGACTGTGTATCATGTGCAAAGCATCTGGAAATGACCAGATGCAGCCCCCGTCCTCCAGGAGCTCCCAGTCCTGTAGGCACATTAAACGTGTGCTATCCGTGTTTCTGTAGGATGCCAGGCAATCCCCGGGTTTAACTCACAGTGCTTTAGAATTCTGAAGTGTTTTGGTGTCACCCAGAGCTGGGAGCAAAGTTACCTCTGATGGCCCTGTGAATCCGTTTCGGGAAAGGGGGGAAGCCAAAGCAGCTGCACGTTGAATGTGGCTGTCTAACTGGGAGCCAATCCAGCAGACTAGGAGCAAACCTCAGGGTGGGTGGGGCATGCCACTCTCCCCCTCCATCTGTAGCTGGACCTCCCGCCAGGCGTAGTTTAGTCCTCTTTCTCACCTGGACCCCATGGTCCCCCACCTTGTCCATTCCAACCCTAGTAGCGTGAAGTGTTCTTGGCCCTGTCCATCATTTCGGAAGCGGTGTGCAGTGAGAGGAGGATCCTGGCATGTGTGATCCAAACAAGCTCTTCCTCTGGGTCGTTTGGGAGCATAGATAATTCTCTTTACCTCTCCCAGCCGCAGATTCTGCAGTTGTAAAATGGGAGTGATAACACCTCCTCTGCTTTGGGTGAGGTTTAGCGTGCTGGCATTCCGTAGAGTGTCTAGAATGCTGCCTGCCACTAGATGCTCCTCGAACGTTAGTTTTCTTTCCCCCTTTGCCAGAACAGCTTCAGATTTGGAAAATGTCCCTTTTGCTGCCACCACGGCTTAATGGATAATATGCAGGTCACCATTCTGCAAGGAAGACCTCATTTCTTATCCTTTTTTATCCATTTTTAACTGTGACCTTATTGACACATGCCATTTTGTCTATGAAGAGATATGACTCCCCTTAGATTAGTTCACAATTCTACTTGATAGGATTCAGTGACATTAGTGCATGATTTCCTGGTAATTGATGCCTTGATTAATGGAAATATTTGTAAAACTTATATCATGAATTCATAACTGGCTTATTCTTAATAACAGTCAGCTGCTAATTTGGCAACTGTGTATGTCAATTTGCCCAGATTTCTGGGAGTACATTTCATAAATGGAAAGAAGATTGGCCCAACAGCTGTCATTTCTCCAGCTTTGCATTAATTTACTATTTGCCAGCTTGGATTACATTCTCGTTTAAATTCAGTCCTTATATTCTTTTTCTGCATCTTTTTCTGCTCACCCCATCCCGTCCAAATAGTATTTATGTTGTTGTTTATTGGAGAGAACTAGTGGTTCCTTTTTTTCCCCACGTGTGAATTGAGTTACATCAGTAGGTATTAAGTAGCATTTTCACCTCATTAGAAACAATAAGTCAAGGCAGAGTCACAGCCTTGAGGCGTGAATCTCTAGTTGGGGGGAGAGAACTTAGATTCCTGAAATAATTAGAAAACAATCGGGAGGCCAAAAATCATCCAACAGTAGATGACAAAGTAAAACAAGGCATTGAAGGAGTGATGGGAGCGCGACAGTGTTGTACATTTAACACCATGCTTGTTGCATCCGCACCGCGACAGTCTGAGTAAGAAGGGGTTGATCTTTCACGTTACAAGTGCAGAACCAAGGCTCAGGGACATTGAATGATTTAGGGACATTGAATGACTTACCTAGGGTCATGCGGCTTCTAACTGACCAAGACGGGGGCTTCAAATAGAAGGCTCTTATTTTTCCTATTCCCTCTCCTGCTGGCATTAAAATAAGAGAAATAGGTCTGATGACTGGAGGGCTGGGGAAGCCCCATGGGAAAGGGAGGACTCAACGAGGTCTGATGTGAGTGAATGGAGAAGAAAAGGGAAGACTTACCTTAAGCCCAGGTACACACTAGTGACAAGTGTGGTATCTACAGAGTATGAAAAAGATCAGTCTTAGGAAAACGCAGCATCTTTCCAACTTTTTCAAACTGCAACCCACAGTAAGAAATACATGTTACATTTCAGTCTACTACACATGTCCATACTTATGTGCTGAAACAAAAGCTTCGTAAGCCAATACTTAATTTAAATATATGCAATATACTCTTGAGTTTCTAATTTATTCTATTGCAATTTTTTAAAAAAATGGTACCCACGACACAGCAAGAAATTGTGACCATACTTTGAAAAACACTGGACAAGAAGGTTTCCATTGTCCCTGATAATAAGAGATAATAAGGGGCCAGACTGGAGGGGAGGGGGGGGTTCGAAGTGCTGGAACTGGCCATGTGGTCAGGACGGAGCCAAAATTCATTTACCACCAATACTCTGAGCATCTTGGAAGGTGGTTTTCTACCTATCACTTGAGCAGACTTTGACCATGGTAATGTGTACAAGAAAGGAAGATTGTAAATGTTGAAAGTTGGAGTAATACGAGTCTAAAGAATTCCTCTAGCTATTACATTTAGCTATTTGCATTAGAAAAGTATTACATATTTTGAAAGTACTGTTAATGCTTTTTGATCCCTTTTCTGTTTTTAAAGGAAAATGATGCTACTGCTGTACGAAGAAGGCCTCCGGGTGGTCATACACACCTCCAACCTCATCCATGCTGACTGGCACCAGAAGACGCAAGGGTTTGTAGGATTCTGTTCACTTCACGGCAGTGGCTGTGTGTGCTCAGAAAGGTCAAAACCCAGAACATTCGCTTTCTTCTTTTTTTTCCTATTTTTTAAATTGTAAAAAAACTGCACATATGGCAGAGAAGAGAGACATATGCAGAAAAAGTGATAGTATTCTTTTACTACCTCCCCTCAATTCCACTCTCTGGAGGTAACCAGTGTTAACATTTGAGCACATAATCATCCACAGCTGTCTCTATTATACATGTAAACATAGATAAATATTTACACACAGTAGTTTTTTCCTAGTTTTTACAAAAATGGGATCATAACACACTCTATGGGCAGGTAGAAGGGAATAGCGTGTACAGAGGATCTGAGGCAGGAAAGAAGATGTAAAATGAAAGGTCTGAACCCGTTATTTTTCCAGTAAGACCCACCAGTTAACTTTCTTGGTCCCCACTTACCCCTGTACCCGCTTGTACACTGAAAACTTCCCCTCACTCCTAATCAGTTTATTGTCCCATAAAGTAAATCTAAACTGGTGTCTTTTGAGAGCCTTTAATATGTTCATATGGTTGTGAATCTCCAAGAGAAAAATTGAATATGAAGGTTATTCACGTTTTCTTTTATTCCTAACCCTTTGTCCTTGGTGCACATACGCTAAATCTAGTTTTAGATCCCTTTTTTTTTAAGAGAGGTTTAATTTCCCTTTCTTTCATTTAAGCCATTTTGTACATCTCTGCCTTCCCTAGAGAAGAGCTGGTTAGCAGCCTCCTGTGTTTGGAGAAACTCACCCTTTCTGGGTTCGAGTATTCTCCACGCTCATCCTCCCCTACTTTACCTTGCCCCATATTGCCCAGACTGGGCTGGAACCCCTAAATTGGGGTGTGTTAGCTCTGACTGAGCCCAAATCACGCCTTAGGTTGAGCTGAAATACAGAGGCTTCCAGCCTCCATCCGCTGGGCCTGCTTCGACCTGCGTGTGCCGTGTGGAACAGTTACCTCTTTTCCTAAAGATGGCCCTTCCAGTTTGAAAGACAGTCTTTTCCCTGAGCCAGACATCTCTAGTTCCCTCTCCTCACTTCCTTTCCCTACTGTAGCAGGTGGCTTTGAACCCCCATCCCCACTGCCTGGTCGTTTTCCTCGAGACATGTTTTAGTTTTCAAGTGTCCCACTTAAAATATGCTTCACAAAATGCAGTGTAATCCTGACTGGTTCAGGATAGAGGTGACAGGGTCAAGGCGACAGCCACAGGACTCTTGATCCACTGAGTTTCTGGTTAACTACACCTTTGCTACCCCTGGAGCTTCTAAGCTATGGGGCTGGGTTTTCAGACTCATGGCTCATATGTAGCCCCATCAAAAAAGGAAGTGAGATTAATGTAGCTTGTTCTTAGGGAAGCAATAATTAATGTACCTAAAGGGATTTATCAAGTTGACACTCAGTCTTATGTAGCTCACAGAAGGCCACCCGTGGCCTCCAGCTCTTTCTAGAGTCTGAAGCTTGAGTTTATAGACGGTCATACTTCCTTAGGCTTCTCTGGGGTGGCTGCTATGGGGCAAGAGATTGTGGGTAAGGGCTTGGCTGTTTATTTTATTTAATTTTTTAAATCAAAGAAAAAAATATATATATATACTGAGTAGGTAGTAGCCTCACATGGTTCAAAACTCAAAAAGTACCAAGGGTGTGACATCTCTCCAACTTTCCTGTGTCAGCTGCCCTGGTGTAGGGTACTATTATCTCATAGTGAGTCTAGATTCTACTCTCTCTGATACTTCACAGTTTCATGTTGTGGGTTGTAATTTTTAAAAAATGTTTAAAAGCAGTCCTTTTGTGTAATCTTATTTCATAATGAGTCTACCATGGCTCTGGTGATTCTTTTCTGCTGTACAAGTGTTTCAACCATCCTTTTCGGCTGCTTCTTGGTCCACTTGTTAATGTCTCACTTTTAAAATTATTTGGCCTGCGATAATAATTTTCTCATCTTATTTTGTGAAGTGTTAAAAACACCTCACATCTCAGTATCCTGGTTTAGAAAGTCATCATCTGTTGTATTTCTCATCCAGAACCACTAATCCAGGAGAAGCCCCACTCAGCCTGTGGGCTCCAAGGTGCTATGCGAGGAGAGACCTTACGCATCCATCCAGCCCAGTGTGGTCATTTTGCAGACAAAGAGGCAGAGGCCCAGAGAGGTCGTTGGGCTGGCTCAAAATGACACAGCCAGTTAGAAGCAGATCCGGGTCCAGAACGTGGCCTCTAGTTCTTGTGCGAGGGGTCTTTTCAAGGTGGGAAGAGAAGTTGTGACATGCCATCCTGCTAGAAGCATGTACAGAATTCAGAAGATGCACAGCCAGGATCCTTGTGGTTCTGGGTGCTTCCTGCCCTGATGGCCTGCATCTCGCCAGTCTCTTTGGAGGGCTGCAAGGTGAAAGAGGAACTGGGCAGTTTCTTTTTTTGGCTTAATGGGCAGAACTGTGGTGGAAGGAGCTGCAGAGGGGGAAAAAGGTAACAGCTAATACCTGCCGAGTGCTTCTTTACGTTGGACACTGTTCATTGCCTCGTGTGCGTCTTTTGCAGCAACCCTGTGACACGGGGCTGTTAACCCAGTTTTGCAGTTGAAGAAACTGAGCACAATAGGTTTGAAGCCTTACTGTTTTGTGATCTACCATGGAGCAGTTCATAGAAGAATTGAGTTTAGATATGGTTGTTTTCCATTTGTGGGTATAATATAGAAGTTTTAGCAAAGTGCATTGTTTTCCTTTGAGGAAAAAGAGTTAAAGAAATGACAGATGTCTTTAATGTTTTTTTACTGAATTATTTGCAAGTCTGAGATGTTAATGTAATATCATTAAATGTGGTATATCCTCATTCCAGACACCAGAAAAGTCTAGGATATGAAAATATCTCAAACTGCTATAGCATATACATCATGAAAACGAGTTTGTTTATTGAAAATAGATTTGCGCATACATGTCTTTTAGTCTGGATAACTCTTATTTTCTGTTTGGCTAAAGAGGTATATCGATAGGCAAAAATCTTGCTGGGGTTACTACAGGTGGTGTGGATTTGCTGTAACAATTAGGAGTGGAACTCTTAACTGTTGTTGTCAAGTCTTCGAAAGCAATATAGAGGTGTGGGGGTAACGAGGAATAAGGAAGGTGGTGAGTGAATGAGAGGTAGCATGGAGGGATTGAGTTGAGAGTAGTGGGCAGAGGCCAGATCTTACTGGGTCTTAAATTCATGGTGAGTTGTTCAAAAATAATTCAGAATATGATGGAAGCCCTTGGAGTGTTGTGATTGGATTTGTCTCATCTTTCATAAGGATCACTTTACTTAACATGTGGAGAGTGAGAATTCACCTCTTCCTTAGGGTGAGTGCATAGTCAATACAGAGATATCATGGTGATCAGTTGCACTCCTGTTAAAAGTTCTTGTTTTCCATTTCAGAATATGGGTGAGCCCCTTGTACCCACGAATTGTCCATGGAACCGACAGCTCTGGAGAATCAACAACACATTTTAAAGCTGATCTCATCAGCTACTTGATGGCTTATAATGCTCCTCCCCTCAAGGAGTGGATAGATATCATCCAAGAGCATGATCTCTCTGAAACGAAGTATGTGTTGTCTTAGCAATTTGGGGTGTTTATAGTATGTTAATACCTTGATTGCCAAACGAGGTCTGGAATGCAGGGGTCTTGGGAGGAGATTGAGTGATGTTTGGCTATCCTTCATGCGTGATGAAAGCAGAAGATTCTGTCACTATCTGCATCTCCTGGCTCTCAGCCACTGAAGTGGAGGCCAGTAAATCTTCCCTAAGCCTTCCACTGGGGTACTCTTAAAATGAGTAAGTTCTGGGCCGGCCTCGTGGCTTAGCGGTGAAGTGCGCGCGCTCCGCTACTGGTGGCCCGGGTTCGGATCCCAGGCGCGCACGGACCCGCCGCTTCTCTGGCCATGCTGAGGCCACGTCCCACATACGGCAACTAGAAGGACGTGCAGCTATGGCGTACAGCTATCTACTGGGGCTTTGGAGAAAAAAAGGACGAGGATTGGCAATAGATGTTAGCTCAGAGCCGGTCTTCCTCAGCAAAAAGAGGAGGATTAGCATGGATGTTAGCTCAGGGCTGATCTTCCTCACAAAAAAAAAATAAAATAAGTTCTTTGCCTGGTACCTTACACCTTGTAGATGTTCCACCATTAGTTGATGTGCTTAAAAATGAGTTTAAGTATCAATTACTACTCTGAGGAAACATTCCAAGAAAACGAGTTGGCTGTTAGTACATTTCTATTAGATTATATTAGTTTTCATGTGTTTTGTGATTTTTGAGTCTACAAATCATATCACTATGTTCTATAACTTGGATTTTTGTATCTTTTTAGTGTTTACCTCATTGGATCAACCCCAGGACGCTTTCAAGGAAGTCAAAAAGATAATTGGGGACATTTTAGGCTTAGGAAGGTAACAGAATTTTTACTATTTTAACATTTTTTAAAAATTTAATATATATTCTCCTTTTTCGTTTATAATTGTATATTTTGATGACAGTTTCACAATATCTCTAGCACCATTCTGGGTATATAGTAGGCACTTGATAAATTGTCTAATTATAGTTTTCAGTAATTACTTTTTAATGTTTTGTTATGCCTCGTATAGATATAGAGTAGACTGTTCTAAATGGCAAAAGCATATGGACTTTTTGTTTTTGTATTTCTTGTAATAAGGTTAATTTAAGACTTCTCATTCATATAAGTATTGTAGCTTTTGATCAGCATATAAAGGATTTATAACATACAAGTTCAACAAAGAACAGAAAATACTGTTGAGTAGAGGCTACAACTGAGCTGTAATGTATTTTGTTTACTAAACCAGTGCCCTGAAGAGAATTGTAATTACAAACATGCCATTTGCTGCTGGTATGAAAATGAACAAAGAAAAGTCTAACAAAATAAAACAACAAGTAAGTTAAGGATTACTGTTTTCTTCATCTCTCTTTAGGAGAGAGTTTGTCAACTTAATAAATTCCCTAACGTGGCTTTCTAAAAGCCTTACCTCTTTTTCTGTAAATTATTTATGTTATGTAAGAATTCCCCTTGGTTAATAAAACTCTTTCATTTTAATTTCCTTTTTTGAAATGAAACCACAGCTGAAAGCAGGCAAGATCTCGTAGCCAACATCTTCAAGTCTTGACCTAGAGAGGGAATAGAACAGACTGGCTAAGTCACACCTTTGGGAGTAGAGTCCCACACCTGGGCTCAAATCCTGACCTGTTGTTTACAAGTCATATGACCTTGGCTTGCTCCTTAGCCTGCCTCTCTTGTCATCTATAAAATGGGCATCATAATAGTACTTCACTCACAGAATTGTGTAAGGAGTAAATGAAATAGTGAAAGCAAGGCACCTGCTGAGTATTCCTTAAGCATTAGTGGTTACTTGTTTGTGGCCTGATGGTTTAGACAGGCTAGGTAAGAGCACACGTTGTGTAGGCTCACAGTCTTACTGAAAGTTGAATAGCTTCTTAGAGTTTTCAAACCACTTTTCACACACGGTAGCTCATGGTACATCACAACTGCCTTCCAGAGAAAATGGGGATGATCAGACTTTTGTCTCACTGATGTGTAAATGGAAGCACAGGGACTTGTCCAGGGCCATGTAGCCGTCAGGGGCTGAGCACCAGAATAGAAACTGACTCTTGTCATTGTCAGTTCAGTTCTGTTTCCTACACTGTGCTGCACCCAGGATGGAAGGTGAGAACTATTTGGGCTTTTGGTAAATGTGTTTATAAATATTAATGCCTAAGCTGTGTTTAGGGAAATAATGCATATTAAACTAAACAATACATCAGAATGATGAGCTCCACTAGGGCAGGAACTGTGGCTTATTTTTCTTGCTTTCTCCAGCCTATAGATAGACACTCAGTGCATGTTTAAGTGGCTAAAATTTTGGAATATATTCTGAATTGTTTCTGCAGCTTTGCATTAAGTATCAAACAAAGCAAGAAATGCAGATCAGTCTTCTGCAGTGCTGAAGGTAGTCGATATGTATGTGTAAATATATTCTCTTTTATTTTAAGAGCATCAGAGCTACCTGTGTTAAACCCGAGTGTTAAACCTCTTTCAGATGATAGGAGTCAAAATACACAATAGCTTGACCTTCTAGGTATTGTTAGGTATACAGTCATGCATCACTTAATGACAGGAAGATGTTCTGAGAAATGTGTTGTTAGGTGATTTCGTCATTGTGTGCACATCATGGAGTGTACTTACACAAACCTAGATGGTGTAGCCCTCTACTAACCCAGGCTATATGGTACTAATCTTATGGGACCACCGTTGTATACGCACTCCATCTTTAACCGAAATGTCGTCATATGGCACGTGACTATATTAAGCAATTATGATTTCAAGGAAAAAATCTAACTTCATATGGCAGGTTGGTGGTTTATCTGACATTTCTACTAAAATAGGTCTTTTATTTTTTTATGTTTTTGCTTTTAGTACAAATCAAAGAATTCTAGAAGAGGAATACTTCTCCTGTTCACTTACTCCATTAAAATAAAAATCTTTTTAGTATTTAAAGAACATTTCCCAAAAAAGAAGAAAAATGTCTACATGGGATGAAATTGATCATTAATATTTTCAGCATTTCGTTATTTATTAGGCATGCCAAGGACAGAAAACTGTGTTCTGCGTTTTTGCAGCATTTCTGTTCATATATTTGAGTGACTGTGACATTCCTTTCTTTTCCTTCACAGCTTCTGAAAGAACATGCCTCCTCCATACCCAAAGCAGAGTCTTGGCCAATAGTAGGACAGTTTTCAAGTATTGGCTCCATGGGCTCTGACGAATCCAAATGGTTGTGTTCTGAGTTTAAAGAGAGCTTGGTGACATTGGGGAAGGAAAGCAAGACCCCAGGGAAGGGTGTTGTTCCCCTTCATTTGGTGAGTGCGCCTCCTCCTTGAGTTAATTATTTTTATTCTCTAGTCCAGGAGAATTGGGGATCAGTCTTCCTTGTAATGGGTGTTTTACTCAGTGGTTTTTGGATGGAAACAGCAGTCCATTATCATCATTTGTAATTGAGTGACCGTAGTGTCATCTGGTGCTGGGAGTGCCTCATTTGTTCAGAGCTCCGTTTCAGCCACAGGCTAGCCTGCAATTTTCCATTCCTTCCTTCAGGTGGTTAAGCCAAGGAAAAAATATTTGATAAAGCATTGCCAGCAGAATTATGAGCATTATTAATTATTTAGAGACCTTTGCATTAATAATTAATTTTACATTCAATTCAGTTTTAATTTGGCATTTCAGAGGAAAAAATACTCAAATCAAAATGTAATTTTTTCATCTAATATATATGCTTCCAGAAGTTTAATTACTAGAAGTTCAATTTTTTTCAGTAAGACAGGAACTTTTTAAAATTTCAAGCCCATTTTCTAAGTCTTTAAGTTTTTTTTGTTTTTTGGTCAGGAAGATTAGCCCTGAGCTAACATGCATTGCCAATCCTCGTGTTTTTGCTGAGGAAGATTGGCCCTGGGCTGACATCCGTGCCCATATTCCTCTACTTTATATGTGGGATGCCTGCCACAGCCTGTCTTGATAAGTGGTGCATAGGTCTATGCCTGGGATCCGAACACGTGAACCCCAGGCTGCTGAAGTGGAGCTCACGAACCTAACCACTGTGCCACTGGGCCAGCTCCTAAGTATTTTTAATTGAGATTTTCATTTTCTTAAAAACTAATCATCATTCATTTTAACAAATAGTTTCTTCAACATGGTACATCTCAAGTTTTATTGTCTTTTTTTTTTTTCCTTATTTATTTTTAGATCTATCCTTCTGTGGAAAATGTGCGGACAAGTTTAGAAGGATATCCAGGTAACTGTTAGGGAGACTGTCTCAATTGTATTTTTTGTGTATATTTCATAAATGCCCTGGTAAACTTTTTAAAACAAGCAATAAGAATACCTTCCTCCTGGAAATGAGTACTGGTTAGAAATTTGGAGATGATTTTCTCTTAAGTGGATAAGGATCATGATAAGTAATATTGAGCACTGCTGTGTTCCAGAGATGACACCACGGGGGCAGTGGGGGTCTATTCTTTAATCCTCACAATAACCCTCTGAGGGAGTGATATTCTCCTCATTTCTACCAATAAGGCCGTTCTCACCTCTGCCACCAACAGATTGGCTGTCCAGACAAGATGTCAAATAAAACCAGCTTCCCCTACTACTCCATGCCTTTTCCAGCAATTATAACATGACTTTCTCTGATCTCTCTCTCTCTCCACATCCTCCCTGCCTGTGTCTGTGGTACTCTGTGGCTCTTCCAAGTTTGAATCCCAGATACGATATATTTAAGAACTTATGCTTAATATTGACCTGACACCTTTAGTATGACCTAGTTGATGTATCTGTTCTCTCAAGGGCTTCATCTGTAAATGCCTAGGATTATTTTGTAGACTCTTCCAACCTTGTCCTCTGTTTCCCTATGCTAGTGCTGGACACTAACTTTTTATTTGGAATTTGACATCCCCCCAGATAGTGCATTCAGGAGGTAATATCCAAAAACCCAAACAGTGTATTTTTTCCTCTGGAAAAAAGGAAGTCTGATTGATATTTGCTTATGGCTGGAAGCAGAATGCTCTGAATTAGACTAATTTAGCCCATTTATTTTTGTCCAACTAGATGCGACCCTGCCAGAAAAACCTCAGTAGAGTTTGGAGTGTATTAGCCCATTTGTTGCTTTTTAATGGCAGAGCTAAAATTATTTCATTGAGACTCAGGAACATGGTGATTTTTTTATTTTCTTTCTGTACTTCTAATAGACCAGATCCATTCGAAGCATACTTTTTAATGCAGAAGAACATGATATTTTCAATAAAGCTATTTTATAACTGGTCCTGAAATCCTGAATATGTTTTTTAGTTATTTGCAGTAGGAGATACAATACACCTTCTTTGATAAGTCAGAGAAATGTAAAGCCCTCTTTGGATATAGATTTCTATGGAGAAGTTCCACCCTGTGTTTGGGAAGTGACTGATGAATCTACAGTGGAACTTTCCTCCTTTCAAAGATGAACAGAAATTGGCTTTTAATTGTGTTTCCACTTGGAAACGTATCTTGATTCTTTGCAGGAATGTGGATTTTAGAATTCCTTTTTTAAAACTTAACTGTTTACTGAATATTTTAATTTATTTTATTTTAGTGATCGTTCTGTTCTATTTGTGAGAATCTGTTTAGCTAGTACGAATTCTTTTGGGAAGTGGCAGAGCGTAAACAGCGAGAGAGGCAGGCGAACTGAATTCTCATCCTAGTCTGCCTCCCCATGTGTCCTGGTCTTGGGCAAAAACAGAGGTGTTGCTCCAGACCTCATCTTGCAAAATGTGGCTAAGCATGTCTCACCTGCGTAAGGATGGCAGGATAGGCCCAGATTCTTTCTGTGGTTTCTCTGACACTTCAAATCTGTGCTGTTACCAGTGAATTTCCATCAGGTGTTTTCACATAAGCATCTTTGCCACAAGCAGTTTTTGCTGCAGTTTTACCACAGCATTTTCTGTGCACAACTAATTGGCCGTAAAGGCAATTTTGCCATAAAAGATAACTGGTTAATTGACAGTTTTGGTTTCATTTGGTTACAAATAGTTTTCATTTGGTTCACATGGTTTTCCTTTGGTTACAAATATGCATCCTAGTATTTGTGTGAAATGGGTACCTCTCTTAATGAAGGAAGACATTTTAGCAAAAAAAAGTACGATGCTGAATGAGATGAATCAACAAGCAAAAAAAAATGCACAATACTATGAACGAAAGACTTGGAAGACAAAGTGCTTAGGTAACAATCCACAAAATAACATCAGTTTTTTGCACGGTATTGCCGTGAATCTACACACATTTAAATATTCAAATATTTTTTACATTCATTTTCTGCATTCAAGTCTTTAATTTTGGTATTCATTTTTTATGTTTTATTATGAAAACCATGTAACCAGATGAAACCAAAACTGTGAATCAACCAGTTATTTTATCTTTTACATTAAAATTGCCTTATGGCCAGTTAGTTGTGTGGCACAAATGTTTGTGGCTAAACTACTTGCTGCAACTGTTAAATACCACCCCCAAGTGATTAAACAATACCTTTTTCTTTTCAGATAGTAAACATTTACTATTTAATACACACCCCTAAGAAAGGAAACTGCAGTGAGAGAACATACCTAGTACAGGTATAGACATTTTCTTTCAAAGAACTATTCTGTAAGATGAGTTAGTGGAAGTGGTTTTGTTTTTTCACTTTTACCTTCTCACTATTTACTATAGATTTTCTTCTTAATGAAGGATCCTCAAATTATATTCCATAATTTTAATTTATTTTATTTTTCTTTTAAAAGCTGGGGGCTCTCTTCC
This sequence comes from Ceratotherium simum simum, assembly GCF_057802395.1. Taxonomy (NCBI): domain Eukaryota; kingdom Metazoa; phylum Chordata; class Mammalia; order Perissodactyla; family Rhinocerotidae; genus Ceratotherium; species Ceratotherium simum. Next base: position 15,329,625 of record NC_141923.1, on the reverse strand, counting down.
CTATGGCATCCAGACAGCAGAAAAACAGAATTGGCTCCATTCCTATTTTCAGTAAGTAATTGGTTTAGAATGCTACTGTTGCTTCCTTCTTTAGGAATATGAATATTATTTATGTCAGTCTAATTTTTTTAAAAGAGAGCCTTACATAATATAGCTATAATTTTCCATCTACATATGTTAGTGATAGAAATAATTTAAAACAAGGTTTTGAACATTTTTTTGGAATAGGTTTTTAATACCAAAGAGTAAAATTTCTCTCTGTGTGGTTTCTATTTATATATTGGCATGCAAAGAACAAGGTAAATAAAATAACATGTTGGGTAGTTTAGAATTTACATAAGTAGCATTTTAGTTCATATTTCCGATATATAAAATATAATCATTCTGTCTACAAATGCATACACTGTGTGACTGCATGCCTGCTCAGGGTAGAATCCACAGGATACGGGGTAGAATTTGGCTTGTAAGAGTTCAGTAAATGGTTGAATGGACAGTGAAAGGAGTGTCCTTTGTCGTCCTCTAGCCTCAGAAGTTGCACATCCTGCATGTTGTAGGCCGATCCCAGTTTCATACTTGCTTCAACAGCATTTATTATGCTGGACAGCCAGAAGGGAAGGCAGATTACATTTCACTAGCTTTCGGTCTAATTCAGTATGTCATCCTGGAGCCTTTCTTTCATGCTTTTTTGGGGAGGTTGTTCCTTACAGGGGACATTTCTTGATATTGAGTTCCTTTCAATATTGCTTTGTGTAAGTGACTTGAATAATCTAATGTTGGACCTACCTAATCCCGATTCTATTTGCAGACCATCTGTTCTCTTGAGAGACTATCCTCTTACATTCATAAGTAAGGATTGTTGCCTCATGATATAGATCATTTATTCCCATGGAGCCTTAGTCCTACGGTGTTGGAAACATAGAAACCAAACTCAGATATGTGAATATCAGCCTTTGACTAAAGTATTTCTGAATTATCCTCCTGCTTTTCAGCATTCCATTTTGATATACATACTGTTTGTGTTTTTCCCATTTTGTATTTTGTTTCATTCAACAAGCTTTTACTGAGTCTCTCCTCAGTAGTGCACTAAGGGAGCATGATACCTGCTTTGAAGGAGCTCACAGTCCAACTGGGAGACAAAAGTGCATACGTGCAGTTAAAAGCACAACAAATAATAGATATGTGTGTGTGTGTGTGTGTGTGTATGTATGTATGTATACGTATATATGTGTGTATGTATTCATGGCAAAAAAGACAAGAAGGCTGTATGCCAAAAGTGCTTTTTGTGAGTGGTGAGTGGTGTTTTCTACATACCTCTATTCTAAAATGAACACGTGTCATTCCGTTATCTGACCAGAATTTAATAAGATGTCGCAGGACATGTCACAGAGAACTGTGTACCCACTGTTTTTAAGATTAAAGGATTTTTGCTTTTCATGCAGTTTCCTAATATTAGAATTACGGCCAATTTGTTTTTTCTAAGTAGCGATTTGTATCTTTCCTATCACTAGCAAATGGTCAGCTGAGACATCTGGCCGCAGCAACGCCATGCCACATATTAAGACGTATATGAGGCCCTCTCCAGACTTCAGTCAAATTGCTTGGTTCCTTGTCACAAGGTAAGAAGTCTTTATATTCCTGATGGAAGGAATTTTTTAAATGTGTTTATAAATCTTTCTCTGAATACTGAATGGGTTTCCAACAAGTGAATTTGTGATTTTGTGAATTTTCATTAGTTTTCAGTGTGTGTGTGTCTTATATAAGCCTTATTTAAAGGAGGCTCATGACTAATCTCCTTGTAGACCATGTAATCTCTGCCTGATTTTACTTATAAGTCTAAATGTTTATAAGGTTTGCATGAAGTTTGTGTTTACTTCTATTTTGTAATTCTTCAATAATAGGGATCAGGCAAATTGACATTTGGGGTAAATAGAGAAGAAGAATGAAATGGTGAAAATAATATTTGTTCCTACATTATTTTCTCCTTTGATAATTGAAACTTGAACAATCAAATCTCTTATGTGTCCTTTTTTTAAACTTCTTTATTAAGATATAATTAACATATAATATTTACTATAAAATTCACTGATTTAAAGCCTACAGTTGAATGATTTCATTTATATCCAGAGTTATGCAGCCATCACCATAATCTAATTTTAGAATATTTTTATCACCCCATAAGAAACTCCTTACCTGTTAGCATTTTGAGTCAACTTTTATAACAAGGTAGATTGCTATGCCCTTTCAAAAATCTAACTGGACTAGAAGTTTAGTTCCTAACTTCTAGTCTGAACAAAGACCATTAGGCATCTCTTCAGTTGATGTCAGTAGTAACTAAGGTATCACAGAGTAGAATCATTTCTTTAAGAGAGGAACAGCCCTCACAAACAAACTTGTAAATAAAAGAGCCACTTAGAAACAAAACCAAGTACTTCCCTAATTTATGGAAATTGATGGCTGAACTTTTCACCCCGGCTCTGGATAAGGAGCAGTGACCTGAACACTTTTAGTGGTCTAGATCTGATCCAAGAGACGGTTTCCTGAAGATTTTTGAGGCACCATAGCATAACGGAAAAACATAATTTTGAGTGCTAAAGATAAAGATTCAAGACGCTATTCCATCATTTACTAGCTCTGTGAATTTGGGAAATTTGTTTAAGCTGAGTCTGTTTCCTGTTCTGTAAAATGGGAAAAGTGATGGCTGCCTTTTGGGGTTGTTGTGAGAGTTAAACGAGATGCTAGAGCTGAGGGCCTGGGACTTAACAGGCCCCAGGACATGAGAGCTGTGATTACACTTGTTCAGGCTTCACCTTCAAGACTGTGAAGGATGGCCAGGGGAATTAGTGCACTTTTCCTTGCTGTACATCATAAAAAGAGAAACTTTGGCTTCTGAAAAGGTAGGTTTTCTGATTGTGAGGACCTGAACTATAGATTCCCTAGGTAGAAAAGTCATTGCCTGACACGAATACGCAGTGCCGGGGAGAACAGAGATCTGGAAGGCATATGGCCCCTCTTTGGGCAAGGAGTTCAAGGCCCAGCTGCCTTGGTGACTATGAGACTGTAGGAGATCCCTCCCCCCAGTTTTATTTTAAATAAGAACACACGTGAGAAAGCTAAATTATTGCATCTATTCCTGAATTAAAATGATGAGAAATTAAGTTATCGTGCTACCTAGCCTTCTACAAAGTAAACCAACCAGAACATGAATTTGAGTATAATATGGATCCTTGAACTCTCTCCGAAGGGACCTGGATATTCAGAGAGACCACATTTCAGTGTCAGCTCACCTGTTTGTTCAGTAACTGTCTTTTAAACCAAGTTACAAGTAGAAAAATTTGGTTTTTAGTACTGATTCTGCCACATCCTGATCCTGTGTGTGACCTTCACTTCCTGTATACTCTGATGATGAGTTGATAGGACTAGATGGAATAATCTGCCTGCTTCCAATTCTAAAATGCTACTGTTGGAAACATTGCTGAGTAGTAGGCCATCCCAAGGGCTACTTTTTCACAAGACTTTGTTATTTTATTTTGCGTTGAGCACCTAAAATGATGTGACGTTTTCCTTAATCAAGTATGACAGAATTCTCTAATAGTTTGGGTCATAGAACTCTACCCATTATAATTACATTCTTATAATAGTCAAGGCTCTTACTGAAATCGTGCCACTTTGCATGAATGTTGAATTGAATTTGAAGGCTATACTCCAATTTTGGTTAAAATCCTCTTAACTTAGCTATCTGATTTTTCTCAAAATGTGGTAAGAGTAATGTAGAGCAACATCTTAATTATTGGGTAAAAGTGGTCTTGTCCAGCATCATCATTTTTTCCTGCTGGGAAAACTGGTGCCCAGAGAAATTAGGTGTCCAAGAGCATACAACTCAGCTTTTGTCCATTCAGAGAGAGTGATTGGAAGTGATTTTTCTTTTTTCCTTCTGCCATTGGGTAGACTTTTCCTCCAAGATGTAAATGGATATGTAAGTGTTTCATGTACCAGTTCTCACTGTGGGTGTTTGAGGTTTGCTAGAGATGGAAAACCTGGTGTTGGGGATCCTTGGATAAAGGAGGGGGAAGGCTGTTTGAAAGGCTGGCCTGTGAGATGAAAGTGGAAAGGTTGGGTCCTGAGAAAGCAGGGACAGTTCCTCTTACACTTATGTATTAGTCAGTGTTCTCCAGAGACACAGAACCAATAGATGAGATACACACACACACACACAGATTTATTTTTATTTTAAGGGATTGACTCATGACTATGGCAGCTTGAAAGTTGAAAATCCATAGAGCAAGCCCACAGCCTGGAGATGTAGATGTTGCAGTCTTGAGTCTCTTTCTATTTCATTGGAAAAGTTGAATTTACTGTCTGTTTGGGGACTGTTGTTTCCTCAAAGTGGAGCATGATCATGCGCCGCATAAAGACATTTCAGTCAACAAGGGACCACATATACGACAGTGGTCCCATAAGATTATAATAGAGTTGAAAAATTCCTATCACCTAGTGATGTTGAAGCCGTTGTAACGTTGTAGTGCAGCACACTACTCACATGTTTATGGTGATGCTGGTGTATACAAACCTACTGCGCTGGGGCTGGTCCCGTGGCTTAGCGGTTAAGTGTGGGCGCTCCACTATTGGCGGCCCGGGTTCAGATCCCGGGCACGCACTGACGCACCATTTCTCCGGCCATGCTGAGGCGGTGTCCCACATATAGCAACTAGAAGGATGTGCAACTGTGACATACAACTATCTACTGGGGCTTTGGGGAGAAAAAGAAGGATTGGCAATAGATGTTAGCTCAGAGCTGGTCTTCCTCACCAAAAAAAAAGAGAAGGATTGGCATGGATGTTAGCTCAGGGCTGATCTTCCTCACAAAAAAAAAAAAAAACCTACTGTGCTGACAGTTGTATTTACACTTATATGTGCAGTACATAATACTTGGTAATGATAATAAATGACTGTGTTAACTGGTTTATCTATTTACTATACTATACTGTTTTATTGTTTTGTTTTGTTTTTGCTGGGAAAGATTTGCCCTGAGCTAACAATTGTTGCCAGTCGTCGTCGTCTTTTTTTTTTTGCCTCCCCAAAGCCCCAGTACATAGTTGTATATTCTAGTTGTAAGTCTTTCTAGTTCTTCTATGTGAGCCGCCGCTACAGCATGGTTACTGACCGACAAATGGTGTGGTTCCACACCTGGGAACTGAACCCAGGCCGCTGAAGCGGAGCATGCCGAACTTTAACCACTAGGCCATCAGGGCTGGCTCTATACTATACTTTTATTGTTATTGTAGAGTGTACTCTTTCTACTTAAAAAAAAAGTTCATCATAAAACAATATGCCATGTTACACCAGCAGCAGCCTCATACATCTTGTGTTTACCGTGTCTCTTGATTGCATCATTTTCTCTTGTGGTTGTTGTGATATTGTGTTTTGTTCATCATGGCCTTTAAGCATACCAAATCCATTGCTAATGTTGCCAGTAAGAAGCCACATCGAGTGATTGACCTGGTAATGAAATAAAAAGTGATTAAGGACTACATCGGTGGAAAATCAGTGATGGGTACTGCTCACCTGTCGGGCATGTCACATACCGCCATAGCTACGATCTTGAAGATCAAACTGTCGGACCCTGTTAAAGGATCTGCTTTATTGAAGGCAACGAGACTAACTGACAGAAACTCGAGAGGAGCCTATATCAGACATGGAGAAACTTCTAATGACATGGATTAAAGACCAGACACAGAAGCATATCCCTCTCAGCACCATAACAATCACAACCAAAGCAAAAAGTTTGTGATGTTGAAAGAAAAGCCTGGCCCAACTACGATGTTGAATTTACTACTAGCTTTGGGTGGTTTGAACCATTCAAAAATCGTTATTCATTACATAATCTGAAAGTGGGTGAAGAGTCTGTGAGTGTTGATATGAAGGCAGCTGAAGAATTTTGGGAAACTCGAGATAAGCTGATTGAGGAAAATTACTTACTAGGGGAAATATTCAATATGGATGAAACCTACCTATTCTGGAAACAGATGCCTGAAAGGGCTTTCATCCATAAAGAGGCCAGGCCAATGCCAGGTTTCAGCGCTTTTAAGGACAGAATAACAGTCTTGCCTGGGGGTAATGTTGCAGGCTACAGATTGAAACCCCTTGTGATCTGGCACGGTGAGAACTCCAGGGCCTTCAAGCATATCAGTAAGCACACACTGACAGTGTACTACAGGAGCAGTAAGAAGTCATGGACGACCCAGCTCCTCTTCCAAGATGCCCTCCTGAATTGCTATGCCAGCAAAATGGAGAAGATGTTTGTTTGGAAAATAACATACCTTTGAAGATTTTGTTTATTATGGATAATGCTCCCGGACATCCTCCTTTTATTGGAGATTTTCATCCCAATATCAAAGTGGTGTTTCTCCCTCTAGACACCACCTCTTTGATCCAACAAATGGATGAAGGAGTTATAGCAGCTTTTAAGGCCTACTACCTGAGGAGGACTTTTCCCAGGCTATTGCTGCAACTGAGGAAGTCGCTGATGCAATTGTGGAAGGATTGCAACTCTATGACTGCATCAGGAACCTTGCTTGGGCTTGGGGTGAGGTCACCAAGGAGTGTATGAAAGACATCTGGAAAAAGACACTCGAGGTTCATCCATGACTTTGAAGGATTTGCCAAGGATGAGGAGGTTACAAAAACCAACAAGGCTGTGGTTGAGGTGGCAAACAACTTCAACCTGGGTGTGGATGAGGATGACATTGAGGAGCTCCTAGAGGTGGTTCCTGAGGAATTGACTAATGAGGAGTTGTGGGAACTAGAATAGGAATGCATAGCAGAGGAAGAGGCAGGAGAAAAGAAGGGCCGGCCCCGTGGCTTAACGGTTAAGTGCGCGCACTCTGCTACTGGCGGCCCAGGTTCGGATCCCGGGCGCGCGCCGATGCACCGCTTCCCTGGCCATGCTGAGGCCACGTCCCACATACAGCAACTAGAAGGATGTGCAACTATGACATACAACTATCTACTGGGGCTTTGGGGGGCGTGGTGGGAAGGAGGAGGATTGGCAATAGATGTTAGCTCAGAGCTGGTCTTCCTCAGCAAAAAGAGGAGGATTAGCATGGATGTTAGCTCAGGGCTGATCTTCCTCACAAAAAAAAAAAGAGAGAGAGAAAAGGAAACCATAGGAGAAGAAAAACAAGAACCTCTTAGAAAATTCACAGCGAAGGGTTTAGTAGGAGCTTTTGCAGTCCTCAACAGGCTCCTTAAAAAGTTTGAAAACATGGACCCCAACACTGAAAGGTTTTCATTACTAGAGAGGAATGTTCATGGTGCGTTATCTGCTTACAGGCAAATCTATGATGGAAAAAAAACAAACTAAGCAAACCACCGTAGACATATTTCTGAAAAGAGCGACACCTCCTCAAGAAGAGCCTGAGGCAGGTCCTTCAGGAGGCGTTCCAGAAGAAGGCATTGTCATCATAGGAGACGACAGCTCCATGGGTGTCATTGCCCCTAGAGACCTTCCAGTGGGACAAGATGTGGAGGCAGAAGACAGTGATCTTGATGATCCTGACCCTGGGTGGGTTTAGGCTGTAAAAAGGTAGATGTGCTTCACAAAAGTTGCATGAGTATTTATTAATCCTGTTTCATGGGCATTAAGGGAGGTTGACATTAAGATAACCCTGTGAGGGCCGGCCCCGTGGCTTAGCGGTTAAGTGCGTGCGCTCCGCTGCCGGCGGCCCGGGTTCGGATCCCGGGTGCGCACCGAGGCACCACTCCTCCAGCCATGCTGAGGCCGCGTCCCACATACAGCAACTAGAAGGATGTGCAGTTATGACAGACAACTATGTACTGGGGCTTTGGGGGATAAATAAATAAATAAAATCTAAAAAAAAAAAAAAGATAACCCTGTGAGTACAGTCACATGCCACTTAACAATGGGGATACGTTCTGAGAAATGCATCGTTAGGTGATTTCATCGTTGTGTGAACGTCGTAGAGTGTACTTATACAAACCTAGATGGTATAGACTACTGCACAACTTGGCTATATGACACTAATCTTATGGGACCACCATCGTATATTCGTCGTTGACCAAAACATCGTTATGCAGTCCATTACTGTAATCCTCCTCTAAAGGCAAAGTTTTCATAATAGGGTTAAATGACAGCGTGTGCTCTGCCCTGAGAATAGGACCAGGGAAAAAGAGCAAGGCATGACTCCTGCCATGCAGGGGCTGCAGGAAGAGACAGGACACTGTACCCTCATTGTTCACCTGTGTAAGGACTGTAGTGTTATAATCACATTGGGGTGGAGTTAGGGGCGGTGAGAGACCAGCTGAAGCAAAGGCAGTTGGTATTTCAAGCAGGCCTCAGGGTAGACTTAGATGGATTGGAAGGGGCATCTGAGTAGAGGGCTAGGGGACAAAGGCCACGGAGCTGGGAAAGTACATGGGGTTTTCAGGGGAAATCTGAGTGAGTCCGTGCAACTTGATGAAGGAAAACACAGATTCAGATACCTTCAGAATGGATTTTCTCAAACTAGGGCACCATGTGTTCTTACACTGAAGTCCCAAAAGCATCCACTGTCAATTTATTCATTTCATAGTTGTTGGTTGTTTCGTACTATGTGAATGTCTGCATTAATAATTGACTGGCTGTTACTAAATTAAATAATTCATAACTGAAATTAATTTATTTTAAGAATTTGAAATTTGTCATGGATTTGTGGCTTCTAATTTTATTCCAGAATACCTAGACTGAAAACTATGTCTACCTGCCAAAAGGTTTAAAGGATAATAACAACTAACATTCGGTGATTTTGATATGCCAGACACTGTTCTAAGCACTTTATATGTGTTTATTCATTTAATTCTTACAGCAGCTTCATGAGGACTCAGAGAAACAAGTGGTTACATAGGCTGCCCATGGTCACACAGTAGTAAGTGGTGGAAGCGGGATTTGAACTCAAGGAATTTGGCTCCACAGGTGTCACTCTTCACCTCTAACGTCTCAAACTTTCCTTTTCTAATGCCTGAAATTACCAGGTCAGATACCCCCTGAACTTCTGAAATGGTCACCTATCTGCCGTCCCATCACACAGGTGGTCCTCTTCCCAGGCCTCCTATCCTAGTTGTCCCTGAGCATTCACCTTGCAGGAACACGGATTTCCCTCGTTGCCCCGCGTTCGGAATCCTCCCCCTTCCTGTAGGCTGAAGTCCAGAGTTCTCAGTTTGGCATTCAGCCCTAGCCACACCATTTTCACCTTTCTTATCCTGTATTCCCCAACATGAAATTCCAGAAGCAGCCGGGCTGGCCTCCTTTGCCCCTGAGATCCTGCTGGCAGCCCGTGTAGTTCCCTCTCCTGATCCCTTTGTCCTTTCTCTCTGCCTCTCCAGTTGCTGCTCATCTGGTAAGAATTGTGCTCGGGTCTGGTCTCATCTCCTCCTGGAGGCTTTGCCAGCCTCTGCTTCTCTCGCTTCTCCAGATCCTTAGAGCACCATGCATGTAACACCAATGGAGCTTGTAGCTCCTGCTTCACTATTTTGTCTCATCTTGTAGAGAAGAATGAGCATGACTTTAATATCGACAGACAGGACTGGACGAGACTGTCGTGCCTATCATTGTGCAAGTCTTTTGCCTTGAACAAGTTTCTTCGTCTCTCTGAGCCTCAGACTCCTCATCTGCCCAGCAGCTGTGAGGGTGTGAGGTGCCACACGGAGTGACTTGACCCACAGGCTGAAAAAGTTAGTCTCTACAGTTATAAGTTCAATGCGACAAATTCACTGATAAAGTGTAATGAGGGAACTAGACATGGAAGAGTAAACTCTTAATATAAGTACAAGGGTTACTAGTGATAATCTAGCAGGACCACTCTGTATTACCTGCTCAACCATTAGAATGAAAGGTTTTATCGGCTCATGGTACATACTTATATTATCCATTACTCTTTCCAGACTCTACTCTGTCCAGGTGGGGCTGTCTCTGCCACGCCCCTGCATGCTGCTTGCTGACTCCACTCAGTGCCTTTGCTTATGATGTTCATCTGCCTAACACACGGCCCCTCCTCCCTCCAAGGATCCTAATTCTGTTCCCTTAAAGGCTCAATTTAAAACATACAGCCGTAGAGGAATTTCTGGTCCCCCTTGTGATAGTATCCTTGCTCTGAAGTGCCTTCAAAACAACCTACCTGGTCAGTTTGTGTGCCAGTGTCACATACTTGCTCTTCTCCCACTAACTAACCAGTTAAAAGCTCATGCAGTTCAGGGACCAAGTCATCATCGTTAGTACTTCATTATATTGGCATGTATTTCTTGATGCCAGTGATATGCTGGGCAGAGAGGACACAAGGATGATACAGCACGGCCTCCATTTCTTCAGTCAAGAAATCTAGTGAGCCCTGAATACAGGTCCTATGTGAGATGCTGAGAATCAAGAATCACATGGGACTAGTCCTTGTGGCACTCAAGGACTAGCAATGCCTGATGAAGCTCAAGACACTATGGATATTTTCACTAAATGCTTGAGAGGATGAATGAAGTGCCCGAGACTCATTCTGTAGTCAACAGACACTGTATATAAGGCGGGGAACAAGAGAGACAGCCTATTCTAACAATTTTCCTTATAGGGATAGGGGAGGCAGACAGTATACAAATAAATAAGTGTGACATATGAGACGAGGGCTGTGAACAGCAAGGTGGGGTGATGTGTCATAGCACATCTGGAGGGGTCAGAGAAGGCCTCCTTTAGGAGGTCATGTATGGGCGGAGTTGATATGAAGGTGCCAGCCCCACGAAGAACATTCTGGGTGGAGGAAACATCTGGGGAAAGGCCCTCAGTTGGAGAGCGTGTGGAATGTTGGAGTGCTCCAGTGTGGCTGTGCTGAGGCTGGCCCAGGTCATAGAGGACCTTGAAAGGCAGAATAAGAATTTTATTCCAAGTGTTGTGGAAACCATATGAGTTTTTAACAGTGGAGTGGCATCATCTGATATGTGTCTATAAGAGATAGCCCGGGCTGTGAATGGAGAGTGGGTCATTGGGAAATAAGAGTGGATGTGTGCAGCCCAGCTGGGAAGCATGGAGAGATTACGGGGGCTCAGAAGAGGGTGATGACAGTGTTGGTGGGGAAGAGCAGGTTGATACAGGCTATATTGGGTTGGGGGGTGCTATCTGTATAGAACATATCCCAAAAACTGTCTCTCAAGGAAAGACAATTGGAATGGTGGGAAGAGCACGAGTCTGGAGTTAGGCAGACCTAAGTCCAAATTTCAACTCAACCCCTTATCATTTGTGAGTCAGTAAACCTCACCAAGCACCAGTTTCCTTATATATTAAAGTAGAATGTGAAGTTACACTGTGAGTTTTGTTGAGAAGCTTGAGACCAGTTATACAGAACACCTAACCCTAGGGAGTGGTTGATACTCAACAGATGCCACTTACCTTCCCTACTTATGGAGGCCTAATTCTGAATATTTATTAGGTAATGGTATTTGTAATAAATATTTCACTGTAAGCACATGAAACATGTGTGACAAGTATAGGGTAATAATACTTCACAGTAACAGCTCAACCTGTAAGTTCACACAGTGACCACAAGAACTCTGGAAACCTCAGAATCCACCCTGAGGCCCTTGAACCAGTTCCCTGGTGCTCCTCAGACTTTCAGTCTCCTGGGCAATCTCTGGTAAAATGTCAGGGCCTGGCCAGGACGTTAAACAAAGGTCATTTCTGCTCTGCAGGGGTAAGAGGAAAAGGGACAGGGGAGAGACTTGACCTTCATTAAGTAGCTACAATGTGGCAGAAAGTTCTAGTGCTTTATCTGCATTGTCTTATTCAGTCATCACAGGATCCTGTGAGGTGGCGTCGTCCCCTCCCACAGATGAGGGATAAGGCTGCAGAGCTGAGGCAGCTCCATCCATTACCCAGCAAGTGTTTGCCCACCGTGGGCTAAGCTGCTGACTCAGGGAGCAGGGGTAGAGTGATAAGCAAAGATGAGATCCCTGCTCTCGTGGAACTGACATTACATTAGAACAAAAGAGGTTTTCTCAAACAACTCATTGTACATGTATTTGATTGCAGTTGTAATGTTTTTCTCACTATTCTGCATAAGTAGATTTTCACCCAGCAAGGCCTTAACTATCTTTCAGTTTAAAAACTGAGTTGAGCTCACTTCTCAGTTAAACATCACTGAGAGACTCTTCTTGCTTCTTTAGCCCAGTGGCTTCCCTCACGCCCTGGGCTTCTGCAGGGTCAGTGTTCTTTCCCTTTTCCCTGTGGTTGCTTGTGTAATCATTGGCTTCCCCTCTAGGCTCTGAGCCAAGTTCATGCCTGTCTTGTTCTGCACCCCAACGCCTGGCATGTAGGGGCGCTCAGTACAGATTTGTTAACGAGAAAGCTAACAAAGGCCAGGATTGAGGCTGTAACAGTGAAAGCACTGCCTAGACTTGGTGCATAACTGAATGTGGGAGATGCTTCAAGGTGATTCCTGGGTTTGGGATGTGGCTGGTAGGGAGAAGGAAGGTCGGCATTGTGATCAATAGAGAAATCAGGAAATGGAATTGGTGTCCGTGGGAAGATGGTCAGTTTGATTGCAGATTGATATGTTATGGAGGGAACTTCAAGTAGAATTATTTGTTGGAGATGATGTACTCGAAAGTTTGGTGTACATATAGTATATTTTGGAATTCTCTTTAGAACTGATTATCGACACTCTGAGCCTTTGTGGCTTTTTCAGGGTAGAGTGTAGCAGAAGGTTAATGCCTGGGAGTTGAGGAACATAAGTATCAAATGGGCTTTTTGTGCTTACCAAGTATCCCTCTGCCAAACAAATGAATTGGATCCAAGCCTTTCCTCCTGAGTTAAAGAGCAACTGGTCACTGTCTTCTGTGAAATAATCTTTCTAGCTAAGGGAATTGTTATACGTTTTATTTTGGATGTCATAAAATTTAACCATTTATTCAACATAAATTTATTCAGTACTTACTATGTACCAGGCACTCTTCCAGGTGCCAGCGGTACAATCGTAAAACGTAATCCTTGACTTTATGTTGTGGTGGTGGGAATTACACAAAAAACAAACAAGTAAGTTGATTTGTGTCAAATGGTGTTAAGTGCTACAGAGAAAAATAAAGTAAATAATAACTTAGGTGCACAATCCGTTACTCAGAATCCTTAGAACCAGGTGTAGTTCAGTATTTGGAGTTTAGAAAGATAATGTGGTACATGGACCATCTACTAACATCCTTAGTGGTGTTACAAGTAGCCTCATGTCAGCTTAGGTCAACTTTTGTCACCCAGTGAGCTAAGAAGAATGCTGTTAAATAAAATGAGTTAGGTAAAGCTTAATTTCGAAGTTTAGGTTTAGGTTGTTTTTAGATTTTCAGAGCTAACATGTGGTGCTTACTATCAGTTCCAGGCACTGGAATGTTCTAAGCACATTTCATACATACACACACACTATCTCATGTAATCCTTATAACAATTCTACAGTGTAGCTGTTCTTCCCCTTTACAGATGGGGAACTGAAGCACAGAGAGGTTAAACCAAGTGCCCAGGAGCCCAGGCACATCCTCAAGCACGGTGCTGTAGGTAGTGAGTGCCTGGGTTGGGGAGGGAGGCTGCTCATTAAATAGGGTGGTCAGAGAAGGCCTCACTGACGTGGTGACATTTAAGCAGAGACCTGAAAGAAGGGAGGGAGCCATGTGGATGGATAGCTGGAGGAAAGCATTGCAGACACAGGCAGAGGCGGGGAATATGCTCACTGTGTTTGAGAATAGCAAAGTGGGTGTTGCTGGAGTGAGTGGGGTTGGAGCGCAGGTGAGGTCAGAGTGGTAGCTGGAGGCCAGACCTTGCCTTTTACCTGCTTTAGGGGCAGAATTACCATTGCCTTGATGTCTTCTGGGTTTCCTGAAGCTTTATTAGGCATGGGTCTATGGAAGGCAGTTCTACGTAATATATTTTATAATTCAAATTGATCAGAATAAGTGCTTTTTAAAATACTTGTTACATGAGGCTTTCTGGAATAAGACATTGTTTTAATGTAGTTGGCTTTAGCTTACACTCAAATTGTATGTTTCTCAACAGGGTGCTAATGGCATTTTGGTCAAGATAATTTGTTGTGTAAGTTTGTCTCATGTATTATAGGATGTTTAATAACCCAGCCCTCACATACTAAATGCCAAGTCATGGTGAAAGCCCCCCAAATGCCTCATACATTTCTAAATATCCCCTAGATTATCTGTCCTGGTTGATAATATCGTCATCTTTGAGAGTAAGCTCAGAACTTTGTGAACAACTGTTTTATGAGCGTCACTATCCTTCCATTTAATACACTTTCCTACTTTGGAGTGATGAGGCAGGGTTGTAGAGAACCGTGGGTTCTAGTCTAAATGAAGCTATAATGCCTAGCAAATCTAACAATCCATCAACAAAGTGGCAGACGTATTGTTTTAAGAATTGGATTTTAGCAAAAGATAAATACTTCAAAAGCTACATAAATTTAACTCTCTTTTTGAAACTTTTCTTTCATTTATTATTACTGATCCATGTTAATGTTCATGTTTGGGATGAATAACTACTTTTTATTAAGTGCAACAAAATTAAAACAAATTCCCCAGAAAATGTTGTAACAGTAATAAGATGGATGATAAGGAATATGAATTTGATAATGATAACGACACTTGTTAAAAAATAATCTAGATCTGCACATCCAATGAAGTGTTGTCCTTCAAGGTGGTCACCTCTTGAAATTTGGTACCAAAAATACTGCCATTGCTCAAATCTTTTTGCCACTCTTGGGAATTTCCTTCAAAGTGAGTTTATGTGGCACATGTAAGTATTGTGCTTTAACAAATAAGTATTGTTTCTTAATAGACACTCTTCTGTTTGGGGCCTTGTATTCGTTTTCTGTTGCTGTGTAATAAGTTACCACAAGCTAAGTGGCTGAAAATGATGCACATTTATTATCCCACAATTTCTGTGAGTCGAGAGGCTGGACGTGGGTTAGCTGGGTCCCCTGCACAGGATCAGAATGTTGATCAGGGCTGCAGTCTCTGAGGCTCAGATTCCTCTTCTAAGCTCACTGGTTGTTTGCAGAACTTAGTTGCTTGTGGCTGTAGGACTGAGGTTCCTCCTTTCTTGGTGGCTGTCAACTGGGGGCTATTCTCAGCTCTGAAGTGTCACCTCAGTGCCCTGCCACGTGGTCCTCTCCATGGATAGTTCACAGCATAGCTGTTGACTTCTTCAAAGCCAAAGGAGAATCTCTCTCCTCAAGAAGGACCCAATCCCTCTTTTAAGGTCTCACCTGGAGAGATCAGGCCCACCCATGATTATTCTAAATCTT
Organism: Ceratotherium simum simum; assembly: GCF_057802395.1. Taxonomy (NCBI): domain Eukaryota; kingdom Metazoa; phylum Chordata; class Mammalia; order Perissodactyla; family Rhinocerotidae; genus Ceratotherium; species Ceratotherium simum. The sequence continues at coordinate 15,314,305 of NC_141923.1, read as the reverse complement.
TTGATTGACTTAGCCAGCTGATTGGTAACCTAATCACGGGAATGAATCACATCATATTCACAATTTTTGCTCACATTCAAGAGTAGGGGATTATATAGGGCGTATACACCAGGGACAGGGGTAGAAACTTGGGGGCCATCTACCAATTCTGCCTTCCACAGGCCTCATTGGTATTTATTACTCAGTTTGGTTCATCTATCTTATTCTCCAACCTTGATTTGAAATAATTTCTTACTCTTTTCAAAATTGAGGTTTATTTTCCATAGTTAGGCAAAACTACCTTGAACTAAAAAGTCTGAACCTCAAGCTCCAAAGGCTGTTTGAGAAGAGAAGTTCTATAATTATCTGGAACCAAAGGAGGCAGTTTTACTGGAGTGAGAGAAGAACCCTGCAGCACGATTGCTTTGGGGAACCACATTCAGTTGAGTTTGTAGCATTGTTAAAAATAACAAGTCTTATAAAAGATAAGTAGAATCTCAAAAGATCTAATTTCCTAGTCTAAAAAAACCTTCATCACCTTAGAAGTGTACCTCACATATTTCCTATAGTGTGGGCATAATATCTTATTACCTGTCATTTCTCTGCCCATCACAAGTAGAGGACATTGGCTTCCTGGTCATGGGGACTTTGTTTTACCAAGTTGACATTTCACAAATGTGGAAACTTGCTACTGAAGACCAGGGATTGAAATCTTATAAAAATGCTAGCCTTAATATAGTTTTCATCTTCTATTTTATTTTTCCTTTTAAATACACATGAATCACAAAGTTTTCATTTCCTCTCTTTCATTATGTGTTGTGATTGGGCTTCTGACTGAAAACATTTTTTATAGATCCTGGGTTATATTTTAGTATGTAGTTGCCACATCACCGAGAATTGTAAAATCTGCACTGAAACCATTTTTAATGAAATTTCCATTGTATTAGACTGTCTGCATTAGAAGTTTTTGTTCTACTCCAAGAGAAAATGAGTTTGTAATTCCTACACTTCTTTTCCTACCAAAATACTCATCCTGACTATTGGTAATTGTTTAATGTCTGTGTTTTATTTTTCAGACCAACAAATACAGTGTCTACCTTATGGTGGCTCAGAAAATTTTGAGTGAATAAACAAATGAATGATGTTCCTCTTATTCTAACTATCATTCATTTTCTGACTGCTTCTCAGATCTTAAGCTTATGTTTTTGTTTTTGTACTATCCAGAACAATTATGCTTATGCTTAAGGTCTATCTCAGATGTTCTCCTTTGAAACATTTTCTTAGCTCAGCAGACGTAATTCATTGTTTTTTCCTTTTTGTTTTTGTAGCACTTTTTGCTTGGTCCTTTTACCTCTTCCTTGTTGGTTCCTTATGGGTCCCTTTTCTTCATGTATTATGAGCTGCTTGAGAGCAGGTGCCAGGTCTTACTCATCTTTATATCCTCAGCATCTAAGTGACCGATACATGTGTGAATCAGAGCCCTTTAAAAAACTTTTTTTTCAAATAGGTAATATGCACACATAATTGGAAAGGGGTATGCAGAACAAGTTTGTCTTCCATACCCCTGTTCCCCAGCCATCCTGCTCCTCAACTTCAAACCACTACTGCTAGTGTCTGGGGTTTATGACTTTGACCCCATCAAGATTTTCAAACCCAGGCACCTCAGATAGTGATATTATCCAATCAGCCAACACACCATGGAGGAAACAGCACTGAAGTAGGGTCTGAGTGTCCATATCCTAATTCGGGATTGCCACTTACATTTTGGAAAAGTCATTATAATCTGGGCCTTTATCTCACTTATGAAATGCTCTGAGGATGATGATAGAAAATAAATGTGGAGGTCACCTATTAAACTGTGTGATGTATTGAATATTAGTTAACTGTGTGATTTTTAGTGGCTGCTAATAACCATGTGTTATTATTAAGCTCATATTCATTAGGTCTCTTGGGAGTCAAGAAAGCAGCTTATAAATATATATATATCTGTTTTGTTTATGTAACATATGGATGTATAATATGTGACCTAAAGATTTGTCCATAGATAGAGCCTTTTCTAAACTCCATAGGTGGTTAATTTAAAATGTGATTAACTTAAAAATTGGTCAAGTTATTCAGTGTAATCAAGACAAGTACATTCAGCCAGAAGTATATGTTCAAAGAAACTTAAAACTCACACTTTAGCTTGAACTTATTAGAGTGTTATGTTGACTGGCAATTTCCTCTTTGGTCTGGTTGCTTTTATGGAAAGCTATTTATAGTTTTTGATCCTACCATGAAATCATCCTGTGTTTGATGGGAAGCTTGTTACAGAAACTGCTGGAACATGATGACAAATACAGCATTTAAATTTTACTACAGGACCAAGCAGGCAAGAAGATGAGCTTGAAGAAGAAGCCTTGGCTGAGAAGATAGTGCCTAGGAGTAATTGGCAAACCCAGTGAGAACAATTACAAAAGCTGTGCATTGTGGGTGGGTAGAAAGCAATCGGTGTTATGGTTGCCTAGCAACTGACAGGCATTGCAGGATAGTGGGGATGAGCAGAAATGTTGGTGCTGCCACTATGGGGGAAAATGAATCAAGTGCTTAACTACAAAACCACTGTGGCTTTTTGAGGAAACATAAAAGACTTTCTGCCTTCCTCTGCTTTTCAACATCGCTGTGCAATACTTCTCTAATGTCTGTTCCTTTGATTCTGGGACAAATAGTCCTTTTCTTCCTTCATCTGAGTTTTTTGGTGAAAATCAAATTGGATCACACAAAAAAATACTTGTAGATGTCTTTGAGTAGACTTGGTTGCCTGGCACTGTGGCTCCAAGATATTGGGATTAGTTGGTATGCCTCGTGGACTTTGTTACAAATAATAGTTATCAGCACTACAGTCTACAAATGACTTCCTTTATATATGAGAGATGATTCAAGGTCATATAACCACCCTCGCTCTCTTGCATTCTGGTACAAGTAGGCCAAAGACAGAGCATGCCCCTTGCCTCATGTAGGCAGTTCTCATGGAGCATTATCACTGAGGAAAAGGCTTGAGACCCCCTGACCTAGGGTCTCTTTGTACAATGGCATTGCTAGTGACAAGGTGTATCTGTGGCTTGAGATGAGGAGGTGCTGTTAGGAGTCCCTCGCCAGGAACTGGCCCCCAAAGGAAACCCCTCACAAATAATAACAAATACCTGTATGGTGCTAAGTGCTTTTTTATACTTACTCATTTACTCTTCCAAATTAGGAGCTAGGTACTAGTCTTATCCCCATTTTAGAGATGTGAAAACTAAAGCATAGAGACTTTAAATGCCCCACGTGCCCTAGTTGGTAAGGTGGTAGAGCTAAGATTCAAACCCAGATAATCTAGTGTGACTATTTCTTGCCTATGTGTGAGGCACTGCTCTAGGCTTTGGTTATGGATGATGGGCAAGACAGGGTCCCTGCCCACAAGGAACTTGTATTCCAGTTGGTGTAGCCCTGTTGCCCTGCTTTGGGATCGACACTGCTGACTGAGGCTCCGCAGAGAACATACAGCTCCGAAACTCACTGTAGCCCTCATTTCCCAAAGTAGCAACTTCCAGGTCTTTCCTCTTGCCTGCTAACACCCTGCTAGGCCAGGCCTCTCCCTGGCTCCTCTCCAGCCCTTCACCCAAAATGCCCTGACTCCCTACCCATTGCTTTGCCATTGCATTGCCCACCAGTAAAAGTTTTCATTTCTGCCACACTGTCGTTTGTGGCCCTTGCTGAGCAAGCTCAGAAAACTGTGTGGCTGGCAGTGAGTGGCCTGATACTGCTTTTTTCAGCCTTTGTGTGTTCTGCCTCTGTTAGTTCATTGAACAAGTGTTTCCTGAGTGTCCATCTGTGCCAGACTTTGTTAGGGTGCTTAAAGCCCCAGGGCTCTCTTAAAACATTTCTTCATCCTGGTCATCCAGTTCCCATTTGCTGGTCAACATCCAGGCAGCTGACAGATTTCTTGAGCACTTAATTCCTCCAGCTTCTGCCCATCTAGTCTGTTCATACTAAACTCAGCCACGTTGCGTAGTGGTTAATGCCACCTAGATCCTGCATCTTCTGGATCTTTCTATTGCTTATAAGTCTTATATTATCATTCAGTCTTTTACTCATCTTTTCTGCCATTTGAAAACAAACACTCACTGCATATTCCCAATACTGTGCTGGGCCTGTGGGCCTGCAAATGTCCCTGAGCTTGGGATATTAATAGCTAGGTCTGCAAATCTACTGAGAGCCTGTTCAATATGTAGTTAGGTGTTTGTGTGTGCGTGTTCAGGGGAATTTACACTGTAGCAGCTAAGGGCATCCAGGGTGGTACTAATAAGGTGTATGGGGGGCAGGGGGGATTCAGAGAAGAGAGAGATCACTTATGCATAAAATAACCAGATGAAACTTCAGGAAGTGGTACATTTTGTGTTTGATAGGCCCAAATGAGCACTTTAAGTAGAAGAAATCGTGTCCTTGAAGTCCTGAGAGAAGGTGGCTGGAGGAGTGGAGAGATCATCTGGACTGGCACAGAGTGTTGTGTGGGGAAGGATGGGAGAGAAGCCTGACCAGTGGATGGGGCCAGGCTTGTGGAGCTTGAGTGACAGTCAGACCACTTGAGACTTTGTCATAGGGATCACTGGATGTTTTTGAACGAGAGACTGAGACGATCAGCAGTGTTAATGTTACTGATAATGTCTTATTATTCAAGGCTTTATAATTGACATACTGTTTTCATGATAATGCTGCCATGTACTCTCTGAGATCTATACAGAGCAGATATTGTCATGGCTGTGTTATGAATGTAGAAATAGGTACAGAGTTGAGGCTGCTTAGCTAGTAAATGGTTGCGCTGGAACTTGAACTCAGATCTTTTGTTTCTTCCAAGTCATATATTCTTTCTGGAATTGGTTTATGGGATAGATTAGAGGAAATAAAACATAGAGGCAGGAATACCTACTGAAAGACAGATGCAAAATTCCAAACATGGGATGATAAGGTGGCAGTAGAATAGAAAAGCAGAGGCGGTTCACATAGAGACGTCATTATAGAAAAATCCGAAGGACTGTGCAACAGGCTGAGTAGGGCAGGAGGAAGTGGATTGCCTGCAAGGTTGTGAACGTAGCTCTCTAGGAGAGTTACAGGCACCCTCAGGCTCGTGGAGCTGGTCACTAACCCTGAGAAGGCTGCTCCTCAAGCTCTCTCAGTGGACAGCTGTCTCAGTGGAAACCATCTGTTTGTTCTGCAGCACCAATAGCTGGTGCTATTCGCTGTGAGGCTCCAAAAAGACAGGAAGGTTCCCAGCAGGCTGCACCACTGTCAGACGCAGGGAAACAAAGGCAAGGCCCCTGCCTTCACAGACTCTGTTGGGGGATCAGCAGGGAGTCTTCTTCAGAGAGTGTTTCAAGGTCTCTTAGGTAAGTTGACCAAATTCTGGCTACACGTCGGACCTTTCAGTGTAACCTGGCTGTACAAACAGTCCGCTGTCTGCAGCCACACCCTTGCTTCTAGACAGTCACTTCAGCTCTCTAGGGCTGTTTCCCCAAGTGTAAAACCAGGGATTGGGCTAAATCAGGGGTTTTCACGTCACGTTCCTTGGAGCCAAAGAGTTCTGGAAACTCCTTTCAGAGCCCTCTACAACAATGGGTAGGAGGAGAGGGGTGCAGGTAATTCCTGGTTCACTTAAGAACACTTGCCTTTTGTCTACTTGAAATGTTTCCTTTGAACAAAGACTCTCCAGGTTAAAAAAAAAAAAAAAATGTTAAAAAAAACCCATTATAATAGATAATCTCCCGGCCTATTCTAACAAACATTTCATAGTTCTGTTAAAAGTATTATACTTTCCAAACATTACCTTTGTCTTTTGCTTTACAATTTACTGAACATTTTCACGTAGATTATTTCATTCGTTCCTTGTTATAACCCAGTGACCTGAACAGATGGTGTTAAACCCATATTATAGATGAAGAAATGGGTGCCCAAAGGGCATAACTCCAAGGTGACAGCTGGCCAAAGCCAAAACTCAAGTGTTATGAGTCTGTTGCTCACGTCCTTTATTGCCTTTCTACCATAGGAGATGGACCAAAATAATGTAACATATCATTAGAAGATGGAATAATAAGCAGTTTTTGGTTATCAGGTTGATTACTATTAAATACATACTAAAATTTTTTGATATGGTGTTCTAAATAGCAATTTTGACCTGAAATTTGAAAAACAACTTCTGATCCTACTTGACAGTATTTTTTGTCATTTTGGATTCTGGATGCTGACGTGATGGCTTCTAAAGCCCATGTAATTCCATTTGTGGGATCAGGATAGGCAGATGCTTTTAAAGACTAGGTTGACAACTAGGCTGGACTATGCTGTAAAAGGAAAGCCACCTTTTCTAATTCAGTGTGGATTGGAAAGAGTTTGCTTGAGGTCACAATATGCCTGTGACTAAGGAACAAAGTGAGGTTGCAAATAGATTTCTCAGAATCTATTTGGTGCTTTGTCAGAGTTGTGACTTGTAAAAGTCCACACCCCACTATCTAATCTCCTGTTGTGCGTTGCTCTTGCTTATCTGTGGGAAAACATGTCATAATCATTTTTACTTTTCTTTTCCTGCTGGCATTTCTCTAATATACTATATCTCTAAAACGTGATGCCAGCCCCCAAAACACAGCTGACGTGCTGTGTCTCCTTTGGTACTTAATCTCACAAGATTGTTGGACATCTGCAGAATTGGTTTAATTTTAACCATGCTGTTAAATTCCTGGCACTTGATCACCCATATCTATATTAAAAATTGGGGGACGTATATCTGTGTCAAGGAAACCAAAATCATCTTGACTTCCTTTACAAAATAAAATGGAAGCTCACTATATTTCTGCCTTGGGGACTTATGCAAGGCTTATGAAATCAGTGAAGCAATCTGGTGAATAATTTTTAGACCCGTCTACCACCAAAACTTTCTAGGATTAGGAGGCCTGGATGGACCTGCCTTTTGGAGAATTCCATTGCTTGATTAGTCACACCAGAGAGAAAGACCAGAGTCACCCTCCCATAAATTTAGCAAAGTATTGGTGATGGTAATAGCTAACATCTATTAAGCTTCATTCATATGGTGGGGACTTTACACACCTTACCTGATATAATCTGCACATCACCTGTATGAGGCGGGTACATTACCATTTTTATAGGTATGGAACTTGAAGGTCAGCAGTGTTAGCACTAATTGTGATTGAAATGCTTTAGAGCCCAGATTCTGCTCTGACCCCGTACCCTACTGTACCTTTCATGCTTAATTGTCAACAATTAGACTTTTTCTCTAGATTTTCTGGTTTAATAGTTTTTAATTCTCTGATCATAATGAACAAAATAGTCTTGATAAATTGTGTCTTCTAAGCCTTTGTGTATTAGTCTCTTTTCTTGAATTAATTAGATGTGTCTTGCCTACGTAACATCTGCAGGATTCAGTTGGGAGACATCTGTGGGCTGGAATAGCCATAGACAGCTTCTTGAAAGAGATGGGGTTTGTGGGGGAGGAAAGGGCTCAGATATCCACAGGAGTGGGTGGAGTGGAAGGCATCATGGACAAGGAAATGATGCTTGCAAGGATGTGGAGGCAGTCAGTAACTCAATTCAGTTAAGAGTAGAGGAGTCAGGAAAAGGCATAATGAGAAATAAGATTGAAAAGCATAATCTTGGCCAGACTGTGGAGGGTCCTAAATGCCAGGCTGTGCATTTAGGACCCTCCACAGTCTTTATGTATGTTTAACTAGAAAAGACTTACTGATACTTGGAGAGCCACTGGAGGAAGATGTAGAATGAGAAACCAGACACAGGGCAATCATTTGGATCTAGAGTCTGGGTTAAAAACTGCTGAACTAGGGAGATCTTACTGGGAATAAAGGACGCTACAAAGGTAAAATAGACAGCTTGGTGACTGGCTGTACATAGTTGCCTATGGAGCGGACAAGTCCAAGATGCCTGAGATTTCTGAGACTGACTGAAAGAGACTGGACAGAGGGGAATTCAGGAAAGAGCTGATTTTCAGAGGGGCAAGCATGCTGATAGGTTCTGTTTTTGGAGTATTGAGTTTGGGGTAACAATGTGACATCCCAATAATGAAATCCAGCTTATGGTGGGAGATGCCAGTTTGCTAATTTGATGAGTGATCAAAGCTGGAGAAGTCTAGAAGTCATCTTTGTCGAAGTAGTTGGTGAGCGGGAAAGTCCTCAAGGAAGAAAAGAGGAAAATAGAAAGAGCCAAGAACATAGCATAAATTTAGAGAGTACAGAGGGGGAAGGGCAGCAAATGAGAGACAAGCTGAATCAGAGAACTGGGAGTAGTCAAGTGGAGGGAAAGCCAAGGAATAGAGATGCAAAGAAGGTGGAGAAACCGTATTAGTGTAGCAAAGAGGGCTAAAACAAGACTCAGCCGTGGCACTATTGACGTTTGGGGCCAGATCATTCTTTGTTATGGGTGCATTGTTGGACATTTAACAGCATCCTGGACTCTACTCCCTCGATGCCAGTAGCACTCCACCCTACAGCTGTGACAAGGAAAAATGTCTCCAGACATTGCTAAATGTCCCCTGGGGCAGAGTTGCCCCCAGTTGAGAACCACTGGTATAAAAGAATAGGGAATGTAAAAAGACCGCTAGGTGTGGCAGTTAAGGATACTGTTTGGGTGGAAGTCAGACTGCAGAGAACTGAGGAGGGAGAAAGGGGAGGAAAGGGAAGCTGCGGAAGTAGACAGTTCACTCACTGCATCAGAGAGGAAACAGAGGCCGCGTTCTACAACAGACGCTTGAGCTCCAAGCTTCATAATATGTTTTTGTGTGGTCAAGCCAGCTTTTCTCCCCTGCTCTCCTTCTGGTAGATTTTCCTGGCTATTTATTCTTCCATACAAACTCAATAATAAGCTTGTCTTGCTCTGGGAAAATAAAGTAATGGTATTTTTATTGGGATTATGTTAAAATTACAACTAATTTGTCTTTTTTGTGTGTAGTAAAAGTTTGTTATTTTAATATACTATTTTGAACAGTTTAAGTTTAGTGAAAAATTGAGCAAGAAGTACAGAGAGTTTCCATATACCCGATCCTCCCCACCCCTCTTCCTCTATTATTAACATCTTGCATTAGTGTGGGGCATTTATTATACTCGAGCTGATATTGATTCATCATTGGTAACTAAAGTCCATAGTTGACATTAGGGTTCACTCTTGGTGGTGTACGTTCTATGGAGGTTAACAAAAGTATAATGATATGAATAGTTTCACTGCCCTGAAAATCCCCTGTGCTCTGTCTGTTCATCCCTCCCCACCCCCATCCCTCAACCCCTGGCAACCACTAATCTTTTTACTGTCTCTATAATTCTTCATTTTCCAGAATGTCAAATAGTTGGAATCATACAGTATATATCCTTTCCAGATTGCTTTCTTTCACTTAGCAATATACATTTAAGGTTCCTCCATGTCTTTTCGTGGCTTGATAATTCATTTCTTTTTAGTGCTGAAGAATAGTCCATTGTCTGGATGTACCACAGCTTGTCTGTCCATTCACCTACTGACGGAAATCTTGGTGACTTCCAAGTTTTGGCAATTATGAATAAAGCTGCTATAAACATCCGTATGCAGGTTTTTGTATGTACATAAGCTTTCAGATCCTTTGGGTAAAGATTAAGGAGCACGGTTGCGGGGTTGTATAGTCGGAGTATGTTTAGTTGTAAGAAACTGCCAAACTGTCTTCCAAAGCGGCTGTACTGTTTTGGATTCCCTCCAGCAAAGAGGCTTCCATCAGCAAATGAGAGTTCCTGTTACTCCACATCCTTGCCAGTATTTTGTGTTGTCAGTGTTTTGGATTTTGGCCATTCTAATAGGAATGTAGTGGTATGTCATTGTTTAAAGTTGCAGTCCTAATGACAAGTGATGGGAGCATCTTTTCTTATGCTTATTTGCCGTTTGTATATATTCTTTAGTGAGGTGTCTGTTCAGATCCTTTGCCAGTTTTTTAATCAGGTTGTTCATCTTCTTAGTGAGTTTTAAGAGTTCTTTGTGTATTTTGGATACCAGTCCAGTAACAGGTATGTGTTTTGCAAAGATTTTCTCCCAGTCTATGGCTTTTCTTTTCATTCTCTTAACAGTTTTCTTATGAAATCCAACTTATCAATTTTTTCTCTCATGGATCGTGCTTTTGGTATTGTATCTAAAAAGTCCTTTGTCTTTTAATGTTTCTTTATCCTCCTTTTTTAGGCATGTCTCTTGTAAATCTAATCTGACAATCTCCATTTTAGTAAGTGACTGTAACGCATTTGCATTCAGTGTCAGTACTGAAATATTTCTAATTTTCTATGATGTTACTTTATGCTTTCTAGTTTCCATGTTTTTCTTTCTTTGCCTCTCCTTTTTCTCCCCATCTGTTGGATTCATTAAGTACTCTTTATTCCTTTTTCTTCTATTATTTGAAAAGTATGGTCAATATCTAATCTTAAACTTAAAATTTTATTGTTTAAGAATCTCAGGTTAATCAGTGTTTTCCTCCTCCCTAGCAGCCGAGAAATGTAGATCTAATTCCAGTCACCTTGTCTCTCATATGTTGTTCATTCTCCAGTATTTTCGTTCCATCTTGTTTTTAGGCCTTTGAAATTCATCATTGTCGTTATTGTTTTATACAAACTGTTCCTGTTTAGAGTTACCCACACGTTTGCTAATTTCTTTGCTTACTTTTCTTCCTAGCAGTCCTATCCTTTCAAACAAATTCAGTTTTCTTTCCTGAACTATATCCTTTTTACTTATTTCATCAAAGACCTCTCATTGGCAATAAGCTCTCTGATTTGTTTTTCTAATACTACCTTTGATTTTGCCCTTATTTTTGAGTGATAATTTAATTGGATTCAAAATTCTAAGTTGACAGCTATTTTCTCCCAATTCTTTGAAGAATTTTTTTCATTTGCTTTTGAACTTATTTGTTACAGTTGAGAAATTACTATCTAATTGTCGTTCCTTTATGGGAAATCTGTCTTTTTTCTCTGTCTGCTTTTAAGACTTTTATCTTTTCTATTCTGTAGTGTTACTACAATGGATAAATAGATATGGATTTATTTTTATTTAGTCTCAGAAGGATTTATTGTACTTCTTCAATCTGAAGATCTGATTTTTCAACAGTTCTCTAAAATTACTAGCTACCATCTCTTAGGGTATTGACTCACTTTTTTACTTCCCTTTTATAAATCTTGTTAGATGCATGTTAGACCCTTTCAGTCTTCAGCATGTTATTTTCCATTATTTTGCCTCTGAGTTGCATTCTACCTAATTTCTTCAGATCTCTCATCTATTTCATTAATTTTGTTTTCAGCTGTGACTAATGTGTTAATCGTCAATTGAGTTTTTTTTTCTGTAAATTCCAAAGGTTTTTTTTTTTTAATTTTTTGTTTATTACAGTAACATTGGTTTATAACATTGTATAAATTTCAGGTGTACATCATTATACTTCTATTTCTGCATAGATTACATCATGTTCACCACCTAAATGCTAATTACAACCCATCACCATACACATGTGCTGAATTATCCCTTTCACCCTCCTCCCTCCCCCCTTCCCCTCTGGTAACCACCAATCCAATCTCTGTCTCTCTGTGTTTGTTTATTGTTGTTGTTATCTACTACTTAATGAAGGAAATCATATGGTATTTGACCTTCTCCCTCTGACTTATTTCACTTTGCATAATACCCTCAATGTCCATCCATGTTTTTAATTTCAGTGACTGTATTTTTCACTTTAGGGCCTTCTAAGATACAGGATCCTTTATGGTTTAAAGCTTAGACCAGAGTCAGGCTGCCTGGGCTTAAATTCTTGCTCTGCTTCTTACTACCTGTAAAATTATGGGCAAATTACTTAACTTCCATTTTCTCATCTGTTAAGTGAAGATAATAATAGTATATATATCTAATAGTTTAGAGTGAGGATTAACAATTAAAATACATAAAGGGATTAAAACAGTGCCTGATACATAGTAGGTGCTGTATTTTAGCTGCTATTATTGTCAAATTTGCTTTTTTCTTGTTTTGTGATTTATTTTGTACTTCTTTTACTTTTGAATCATTTCAAATATACTTATTTTTAAATTACTGTCTAATTGATCAGTTATCTGAGGTTCTTGGAAGTCTAATCCTATTTTCTGTTGATTTTTCCTCATGATAGATTGGGATTATTTTCTATTGTGTTCTGAAATTTTAGGTTATAAGCGTCTCTTCATTGAGGCTTTAACTATAAGAATCCTCGGTGGTCTGAGTGGACCTCTGTACGTCCAGATAGATTTTATTTTTGCCAGTCTCTTTAAGACTTGGAACCAATATTTATGTTAATATCTTGATATGGGGTAGGACAGATTCCTAGCACTCCAATATTTAGAGATCAGGTGGAAGAAAAGAAGTGACCAGAGAGTTTAAAAGTAGAAAGAAAACCAAGGTTTAACAGAAATCATAAGAAAATATCTCATTTAACAGGGGCTCATGTTGGGATAGTGGAAGTCACATGCTGCTAAGAGATTGAATAAGATGAGGTCAAAGAAGTTTCCCTTGGATATGATAATGTGGATGATTTCTGTGACTTTGAGTGATTTCAGTATATGGTACAAGGATCTAGATCTTATTGAAAAGATGAAATAGATTGAAGAGTAAATGAGATTTTTTGTAGTGTTGTACTAGAGGTCATAGCCAGTGCCATAAGGCAAGAAATAAAAATTAAAGGGATAAAGATTATAAAAGAAGAAGTATAACTTTCATTACCTGCAGGTGACATAGTTGTGTATTGAGTGCTAAGAAGTTTAAATAAAATACCATCAAAATCATCAAAGGCCTAGAAATAAATTTAACAAAAGATATGTAAGACAGCTACACTGAAAACTACACGTAAAACACTGCTGAATGAAATTAATACATAGAGTAATACAGAGAGATATAACATGTTCATAGATTAGAAGATTCAATATTAAGACATCAGTTGCTCCCAAATTTATTGATAGATTTTATTTCAATGCCAGTCAAAGTCTCAGCAGAGTTTGTTATAAAAATCAACAAGCTAATTCTAAAATTTATTTGGAAATGCAAGGTATTTAGAATAGGCAAGGCAACGTTCGAGAAGAACAAGCTGATTCCAAAATTCACATGTATATGCAAAGGACCTAAAACAGCTGAGACAGCCTTTAATTTTTAAAGAGGAGTTATAGTACCTGATTTCAAGACTCACTATAAAAGCGCAGTAAAACTGGTATTGGTATAATAATAAATAAATTGCTCAATGGGATAGAATAAAGTCCAGAAAAGGACACATACGTAATCAAAGATTTTTGACAAAGGCACCAATGAAATTCAGTGGAGGAAGGATGTTCTTTTCAATAAATGGTGCTGAGGCAATTGGATATCCATGTAGAATAAATAAACCTTGGCCTATCTCAGGGCATAAAATTAATTTCAGATGGATTATAGATAGACATAAGTAAGAAAGCGAAAACTATGAAGAACAAGAACATCCTCATGACCTTGGAGTAGGCAGAGATTTAGTAGCTAGTACACAAAATGCGCTTGACCATAAAGGAAAAAATTGATAGATTTTTGGACTTTAAGAATATTTTATAAATTCGGCTCGTCAAAAGACACCATTTGGGGGGCCGGCCCGGTGGCGCAAGCGGTTAAGTCCGTGCTCCACTGCAGCAGCCCGGGGTTCGTCAGTTCGGATCCCAGGCGCACACCGATGCACTGCTTGTCAAGCCATGCTGTGGCTGTGTCCCATATAAAGTGGAGGAAGATGGGCACGGATGTTAGCCCAGGGCCAGTCTTCCTCGGCAAAAAGAGGAGGATTGGCAGATGTTAGCTCAGGGCTGATCTTCCTCACAAAAAAAAAAAAAAATTAAAAAAAAAAAAAGACACCATTTGGGGAGGGATGAGGAGGACCTTTCTAAAGAAGACCTCACACTCAGAAGCAGTAAAGAAAAAAATTGCAACTTGGATAACTCCTCCCCACTCCAAAAAAGGAAGAAAGCAAGCAAGAAAGAGCTTCTAGACTATGAAAGGTTTCATACACAACTTTAACAAACTAGGAGAACATTTGCAACATAATTGTAATAGATATGAAAGGCACCATGTGGTAGGCAGAATAATGGCTCCTCAAAGGAGCCATTTTCCTGATCCTTGTCCTAATCCCCAGAGCCTGTAAATGTGTTACATTACATGGCAAGGGAGAATTAAGGTAGCAGATGAAATTGTTTGCTAATCAGCTGACCTTAAAATGGGAGATTATCGGAAAGAGCCCAATGTAGTCACAAAGGTACTTCTAAGTGGAAAAGGGAGAAATCAAGGGTAATGGCAGTGTGGAAAGGACTCAGGTAGCCTTATTGGTCTTGAAGATGGAGGAATGGACACACAAACCAAGGACTACAGGTGGCCTCTAAAGACTGGAAAAAGCAAGGAAATGAATTCTTCCCCAGAGCCTCCAGAAGGAACATGACCCTGCCAACACCTTGATTTTAGCCCAGCAAGACCCACGTCAGACTTCTGAGCTCCAGAAGTGTAAGATAATAAATTTGTGTGTGTGTGTGTGTGTTTTATTATTGAGGCAACGTTGGTTTATAACATTTTGTAAATTTCAGGTGTATATCATTATATTTTGATTTCTGTGTAGACTGCAAAATTTGTGTTTTAAGCCACTAAATTTGTGGCCATTTGTTAGATCAGCAATAGGAAATGAATGCATACTGCATATCAATAAAAAAGACAAATAAAAAAGGGATAATTCACAGAATTAAGAAACATCGATGTCCAGTAAATATGATTAAAAATACTGGACACCACTAGTAATCAGAGGAATCAAATTTAAATGAGACATATTTTGCCTAATTAACAAAAATTTCATAGCTGTTATCCACCCAGTGTTCTCAAGGATCCAAGAAAAGAGTCTCTTATACACTGTTGGTGATAGCCTGAATAGGAAAGATATTTTAGAGGGCAATTTGACAGAATCTATCAAAATTAAAGATTATATCCTTGTATACCTGTATACTACTTGAATCTTTCACAGTGAGAATATCTTGCCATATTACTTGTGAAACTTTTTTTCAATACATAAAAAGAAACAGACCAAGGGTAATAAGAAAACCTACAGCAACTGCGAAATGGAAGGAAACTTACAGTGTCAGGTGTGTGTGTGTGTGTGTGTGTGTGTGTGTGTGCGCGCGTGTGTGACAGACATACTGCTGTGGAGTTTTAGGAGAGTGACAGCAGCATTAGCCGGAGCTAATCATTTCCCTCCTCGTCACCCCAGCTGCTCAGTCTGCATCTTCTCTCACATCCGCTGTCAACGATGTGTTTATTGCATCTGTCTATGAGAGTGTCTGCGCCCCCTCCCCCTCGGTCCTCTAGGACGTGTGGCTAACGGCTCAGTCTGTTAGTCATGTCTGCACTGTGTGCAGCTGCTGCCTAGATTAAGTACTAATGATGAAAAGAAATGTTTTATCAGTAGACACATGTTCTTATAACATCAGTCATCCTTGAAGATTCCTACACCTTCTAAGAAAATCTTAAAAATAAACTCAATCAGCTACTCAAGCCAAGGTTGGAGGTGGCAGATGACGATACTACTGTTACCAAATTTTAGACTTTTAAGATGCACGTAGCAAGGTTTATCCCAGAGATCACCTTCGTTGCTCCCTTCTCCTTCCTTGCGTGGCTGTTGCTCCAACATGTTATCCCAAACATTCAAATCAACACTCCTGGGTGGTAAGCTCCCAGTGAAAATCATGATTTTCTCTTTGTGGTTGGAATACGTAGGTGAAGGGGAGCTATCTAGTTAGATGTGGACGTGGACGTCTCTAGTCATTGTGGACTGTTGTCTGGAAAGGGATTTTTGACCTCATCGACCAAAACCTCTCATTTTAGAGACAAGACACTAAGACCTGGGAAGAAGAGGAGTGCCTTTGAGTGTCGCAGTGGGGAACCCGGCACAAAATCCTCTCTCTTGATTTGGAGTCCAGAGATCTTTTCTCAACACTGGCCTTCCTTCTCCGTGTACCTTAGATGGCATTCCTAAGCTTTCTTTGAGGAATTTTTTGTTATATGTTATTAGTTGAAATTTACTGTTAAATGTTTAACCTTTGGGACAAAATTTCCATGTTGTGGACTGAAATGGGGTCTCTAATTAGCCACGCTGTGGAAGCTGTGGCAGAGTAATCTACCACCAGTCCATCTCCTTGTTGTTAAGGGGCCTATTTGAATAACTGACCGTTGGGCTCAGGAAAAAACATCCCCCTGTGGTGGCCTTGTAATATGTCAGTTTGCCTAGGCTGAACAATGTTTTCCAGAATCGCCTTGCTTGTATGTTTCCGGTTAAGATGGGCCCCAAAGGAGATTATTGTGGAGAATTTCAGGGCCAATGTGAAGCAGCAGCCATTTTTGTAGGCCACACGTTGTCACTTCGGGCTGGCTCCCCTTGTTGGCATGAGGCAGCAGCCGGACCTACAACTGCGCCCTGCCCTGGGTCTGCTTCAGCTTCTCTAACTCCTGGGCCTCGCCAGGTGTGTGTGTTTAGCTCCGTGGTGAAGGGCCCCAGCTCCTACAGCACACCCACTCCCCTAGTGCCAGAGGCAACACGAACTGACACGGTTTAGACATGATTTTAGTCAGTATTTATGGCTTCAGCTCATTGCTTGTGGTTCTGGCTTGTTGCTTTCCTCCACTTTCTACTGCATCCATCTTTCCCTGGCTTCTGCCCACCCTGGAGACTTTAAGCTGCAGCATCAGGGCCAAGACAGCAGCGTTACAGAGCTTTCTTTACCAGTTCCCACAGTTACATGATGTCAAATTCCTATAAATATTTATCTTTAACATATATACTTATATATGTACACACACCCACACACACACTCTCTCTCTCTAGTGGTTCTGCTTCTCTGGTTGAACCATGACTACCACACACCTCTGTCCCCAAGAAGCCACTGTTTTATTCACCAATTCTTTGTTAGTGGCTTGAGCAGAGTTTCTGGTGGACAGTATGACTTAGGACATCTGGAGTCCTACCCTCTGGAATTCTCCAACTTACAGTCATTCCATACCCTCAAAGAATGTGAAGTAAATTAAACGCCCCCCCTCTGGTGATGAACCGTCATTCAGTACCCAGCAACAACAACAGTAACAAAGTAAACCACAGCACCGAAGGAGAAAGCAGCTCAGTCTAGCAGGAGACAGAAGAAAAACAGAAGAACAAGGGCAAAGGGAACAAGATGGTGGACATGAGCCCGAGTAGCGGCAGTGGCCACAGCCAGAAGCCAGGACAGGCAGTGGATGTAGACCCTGAGCAGAGGAGACAAGAAGCTAGAACTCCTTTGGAGTTTCAGGAGCAAAAGAGCTTATCCTGAGCAGCCCTGTGGTGTTGCTGTGCCTCACGAAAGACACTTGTAGATGCCCATGTGCACACACACAGCAGGCGGGGTGAGGGTTCAGAAATATATACCCCATGTCCTGGCTGCCCTGGGTACCAATGATTCACAGTGTAGTCAGAGGGTAAAGAATTATTTAAAGATGCTGTTTCAAGGAATATTGATTTATCACCTAGACAGCCTACAGGTAGCTTTCAGTCTCATTCAGGATAGAGTTTAAGGTTCCAGATGGTTGGAATTCTGTTAGAAGCCAAGCACAAAGGAGGGATTGGAGGAAACCATCTGAAGAGGTGTCCTCATGGTCTCCATCAGTCTTTACCTCGGAAGCCCTCAGATCTTGGAATGTTGAGGAAAACACGACTAGTGAGGAAAGAGTGAGAACAAGCCTTCCAGAAAGTACCTCTGGCCAGTGGTGGTATCCTGACAAGTCAAGGGAGTTATCAGGAAGGCAGTAATCTAGAAAGTGGGGAAGATATTCATAGGAAGACTGTTTCCACCTCATGTTCTGGTTGGTTTTGCACATAGACCTGTTGATGTCCAGGAGGTCACCTTATTTTACTAACAGGTGAGAGACCTAAAGGCAAGCTGTCATCTTGGGCAGTTAAAGAAAACATTTTCCTAGAGTCATAATACCACTTTATTGTCAACTTCCCACTTCCTCTGCATTTTGTGTCTTTGTGACACATCACAGGTGGTGATGTTCATGATTGTGACCCTTGGGCATCAAAGAAAGGTTCCTTGCCCTTGGTATGATCTATGTAAGAAGGCAGGGAGGTCTGTAAATACACTTTATTTTTTTAAGTTAGCTTAATTGTTCTAGGAGTTGCCTTAGCTCTGATTTCCATAATCCTTCATGTCTGTTCCCATAGAAACCTAAACCAAGACCATTCTTTTCACCTTACTTGGTAACTGTTTCTGTTTGACTCTCCCGATTCCCACGACAGCACTTCCAGAGAATATTGAACGATATTCTGAATATTCTGAACTTGGTTCAGAGGAATACTCAATGCCCCAGTGAATGAATCTTGAAATAATTCCGTTATCCATGAAGTCAGGCTCTAAGGGTCTGAATAGCTGAGGTTTTATTCTACGTTCTAAAGATGAAACAGAATTTGAGTGCACCTAATTGAAAAAAATGTTTACAATGGGGTTACATTAATTGGTCGATGAGAGTTCTCAGCCTGATTTGCTGCAGGGGAGAGAGTCTCTAAGGATGATGCCTCAGAGCTTAGTCATCTCTGTTCCTGAGCGTCCTGATTGCATCTTGGTGCCTCCCATTGGTCAATTCCGAGTCTCCCTCATCCCACTGCATCGTGTGATTTTTAGCCATGTCCACAACTCTTTGTCCGTATAAAACATGATTCTGAAAGCACCGTTCCTTTCGGGATACAGATGCCAATCCAGTGCTCTCAGAATTCTTTAGATTGAAAGTAGAAATTAGCACTACCTGGCCAAAAAAAAAAGGCAGAAAAAGGGAATGCGAAGCTTAAGATACTACTATATAAGATTATATTGACATAGTTTTTTCTTAAATACTACTTTTATTTACAACAAAACCAGACATACTGGCTACACCAGGGTTGTGAAAAGAAAGAATTTTGGACAGAAAAAAAATACTTTCTAAGGAAGGATAATGATTTTAATAGCTGCCCTCAGGGGAAGACGCAGATGAGGATGAAGCTATCCCAAATCAGCAATTAGATAAATCTTGAGGATTATAGCACAACAGGATTTAAATTCCATTTCCAAAAATTCGCAACTCCTCTGGAAACTGAATGAACATGATTGCGGCTATCTGTGTTTTTGACCGATGCTCTTGCAGCTGTGAAATCTTGACCCGCACTGAAATGCCTCGCTGAGTCAACCCTTTCTGTGTCCTTGTCCCTGCAGCGCGAATCTGTCCAAGGCAGCCTGGGGAGCGTTAGAGAAAAATGGCGCCCAGCTGATGATCCGCTCCTACGAGCTTGGGGTCCTTTTCCTTCCTTCAGCATTTGTAAGTTCACACTTGAGACTGCCTGATGGGTCACGTGTGAAATGAATTGGGTTTTTATGTTCTCTTCTTTCCTACCCTCTGCCTGCGGTCGGGAGGAGGCAGAGCCCCCTCTAACCCAGAGCCCGTGCTCTCAACCACTGGCCAGTGCTGATGAACTTATTCAACACTCACTATTCTGGGAGTGGTGGGATCGCTGCTCTCAAAGAGTGGACCTGATTAGAGATTGAAGATATTGCTTTGGGTAAAGTTAATAGCAATGTTTAAATACTGTGAAACACGACATGATTTATTACCAAATGGTAAGTGAGGAGTCACTGAAGGAATGACTCAGCCAAGTGCGAGACGTTTTAGGTTGGGCTGATTGGAGGACTTTGGAAGCAGGAGGGCCCATGGGGGGTGGGTTGAAGCATGCTTAGGATTTAGAGGAGTGGGAGGAGTATCCCACGTTGGGTGACATGGCAGGAGCACAAGCCAGGAGGCAGGGAAGTTCATGACATCTGCTGGAGAAGGAAGTTCAAGGGGTCGCAAAGGATGCGTGTGATCAGACTCACTGGTGCGCCCCCTGGAAGGACACGAAGTTGGAAGCCATGTATCTTTCTTGAGACGTCCAGCACAGCCAGCTTGTCTCCCAGCTTTGGAACAGCTCTCAATTTCTGCTGCTGCTGAACACCAGACACAGTGGCTGGTTTTTGTGTAAGGACCAGGTTGTACAAGCCATGTGTTTCTCTAAACACTGGACTCCACTCTTGGACCAGAGAGAACGTTCCCCCTCCACCGCCTCCAAGAGGCCCATGGGCCCCGAGACCTGCCATCTCACCCCCTCTCACGCACTCTGGGCACATGCTCATCACTGGAATGCAGGCAGAAGTGCCCACACGATGAGGTGGGTATTTTTTTTCTTGCCACTTGCTATAGTTGAGTTTGTGATACATATACACATGATGCAGCCCCACTGTAAACCACTTGGACTGGGCGAGAAGATTTAGCTAAGGGAGTGCTGGGTACTTGTCCTTAGGCTTAAATCCAGACCCGTGTAACATGTGGGCATCGTCTTAAAGTGTGCTGGAGAGGGTTCTCCGCCAGCCCACTGCTCCTCCTTGCTATTTCTTTTCTCACGTGTGCTCTGGTGAAGAGCTCTTTTCTGCCTTTCTCTCTCCTCCCCTAGCCAATCTTGATCCATCTTCTCCATCTCAGAGGGTTTCACTGCAAACTAACAGACCTCTCCTGAGAGTAGTATCATAAGATTCCAGCACTTTTTGTTTCTTCAGTCAAACAGAGCAAGTACTAACACTGCTTACAGCTGAGGATTTCCACTTCCACAGCTCTGTGGGTAGATGGTTACCTTGCTTTCTATAGACAAGGATGTGGCTTCCCTAAGGTTCCACAGCTGAGGGGGTTCCAGTCTCTAACTGGTCCCTCCTGTGATCTCTCAGCTTTATCACAAGGAAAGAGTAAATTCGCAATGCTAAGGTAATATTTAGTAATTGGGTGTGATTGTAGTGACTGTAGCTTTGAACTGAGGCTAGAATTATCTCCCAATAATAACTTAAGTAATGGAATGAATTCCATGCCACTGTTGTTTGGCTTTTGTTGTCAGCATTTGCAAGATTCTAGTCATTTCTAACTGTTCTGACCTGCTTCCTCATCGTGAAAATGATAATAGGAAAGAGACATATTGTACTTCCAGGTCCTCTAGACCCTTCTAAACTGCTAATTTTTATCTCCAATATGGTTTCTGACTGTGCGTTAGAGAAGGCTAATAGAGAAAAAATGGGCGTAATCGTTTAGAAAGCCGAAATTGATTCTATACTAGACTCTTATTTCTACACTTTTGGAATAAGAAAAAGCCCCACTGTAATGCATTCTGGGTAAAATAGAGATTCAGTTATTTATAAAGACCATCGGGAAAGAATGTAAAAAATGGATTCCAAGGCCGGCCCTGTGGCATAGCGGTTAAGTGCATGCACTCTGCTATTGGTGGCCCAGGTTTGGGTCCCGGGCACACACCACCGCACCGCTTGTCAGGCCATGCCGTGGCGACGTCCCACATAAAGTGGAGGAAGATGGGTACAGATGTTAGCTCAGGGCCAGTTTTCCTCAGCAAAAAGAGGAGGATTGGCATGGATGTTAGCTCAGGGCTGATCTTCCTCACAAAAAAAAAAAAAAAATGGATTCCACTCCTTCTATGTCAGCAGATTCAAGAGCAAGGTCCCAAGCAGGGTGACCGTGTAATTAACATATTGACTAAGAAGATGGCAGGTTCTCCAACAATCAGAGTTCCTGGCATGTCTCAAGATACAGATCCTAGAACAGTGCTTCCCAGCAGGCTTCCTCCATAACCCTGATAAGGACCCATGGATTGCCACTAATCTTGTCAACAGACATTCTCCCATCTGAGTGGATTGTCTGTGTCCTTCAGGGAATCATCAACGACTCAGGCAAGGTGCTGAAATTAGGCATGTGGACGATACACAGAAGTATTTGACCTTGCCCTCTCAAGGAGCTAATAGCCACGTTGAGCAAGAAGGTCATAAAAGTCAAATGGACACCTTGTTTGAGAGACATCCTAGGTGTAAGTCGGGTGCTAAGACATGTGAGGAAGGCACGTGGGAGGCTCTTAGTAAAAGTCTGTTAGTCGACGTTGCTTCTTTTAAGTCCCTAGAGTATGCACTGCCCTTTCTGTGAGAAGAAATGTGCGAGACAGTGGCTGTGGAGACTGCGTGGATTTAGTCCAGTGGGTGTTGGGTGTGGTAGGTGCTTAAATATGTTCACGTTATCTTGTTGTAAGCAGTTTGCAGTATGGAGTAGCTCACCTGTAGCTGTCTTGTTGAAATTAAAGCGTGTGCGCGCGCGCGCGCGCACACACACACACACACTCTCTTACGAGTCTATTGTATTACTTAGAAATGCCAATCCCTATATATTCATTAATGTCTTAAAAATTTCTCAGTCATAATCTTAAAATGGTTACTGACAATAATGCAGTTTGTTGTAAAATGAGGCCCAAAGTTATTTCTTTCTGTAGATTTCCCTTTCAGTACTATCAAGACATGCCTTTTAATATTTTTAGTTACATATTTGCCAAATAGACTTACTTAATACTGAGTTTTGTAGTCATTCTTCTGACTGGACATCATCCAGAATCCGGTTTCTTGAGCTCAGCCTACCTTCGTGCCTCTTAGGCAGAACTCCATGTCCACAACACCCCCAATTCTGAGTTATCAGCAACTGGAGTTTCCACTTTTGTCCTTCACCAGTAGGCCATCCTGATCACCGTGTTCCGGAACGCTGGCTTGAGGCCAGCGTTGCAAACAGTCAAGTTTTGTACCCAGAATGGCAGAGTCTTAAACACTGCAGAGTCAGTCACCTAGAAAGAACCCTGCAGCTCTCTGCTTTCCCACAGCCATGATGAGGACCTGTCACTCAGAGCCAATGGCCGTGTGAAGTCACGCTCTGTGTGGCCTAAAGACTATAGTGGATGGAGAGCCAGCATTTCCCGTTCACAATAAAGATGCCACTTAAAACCTCTGGGATTGATCTGGAAGCTGATAAGTCCTTGGTAACCAAATATTTGTTGCCATTTTTTCTGCTGCTTTTAAATGAATGAATCAGTAAACACATCATTTTGAGCTCAGGCTAACTTGCCATGAGAGCGTGGAGTCAGTAGCTTTCCCTTTGATCAGGAGCACATTCAGGAGTTTGGGGATTTATGTCAAGGGACATTTGACTGTGTCCCCAGCACTTAGCTATTGTTGCTACGTAGGAGGTGCTTAATAAATGTTTTTTAATTTAAATTGGAGACTTTATTCTTTTGAGGTCTAATACCAGTTTATTAAGTATATGATTTTTGTTGGATTGTCCTTTTAGTTTAGATGTGTTTAACTTTTAGATTAGACTAATTCATTTAGGTTCGGAAAACCTCAATATAGGAAAGTTCTGCTGATTTCAAAGATTCAGTAGCTGTACTCCAAACCCTAGGGCATCTGTGAGTATATCAGGGAGACAGGAGTATTTCTCTCTTTCAACTTCATGCATTTTGGTGTTTACTGAGCACGTACTTGTCTGATGCTGACTGGGCCCCTGACTTGAGCCTGCATAGCACAGTGTGGCTAGAATGCCTCCTACCTCTGGGAATAATGCACATAACCATCTGAGAATCACGGATCAATGTCCCAAGCTGTTTCCTCCAGACGAAGGTAGCCTGAGCTTCACCGCGCTGGTGGTGGAGCTGAGAGCCATCCCAGCCCCTCCTGAGCCCCAGGTTCACCTGCTCCTGAGATGACGGGTTCTCTTTGCTGTGATCAGATTCAAAAATGCTTCAAGGAGAGCCAGCCCCGATGGCCTGGCAGTTAAAGTTCAGCACACTCCACTTCGGCAGCCCGGGTTCAGTTCCCCGGCACGGAAGCACACCGCTCATCTGTCAGTAGCCACGTTGTGGCGGCGGCTCACAGAGAAGAACCAGAAGAACTTACAGCTATACACAGCTGTGTACTGGGGCTTGGGAGGTGGGGGGAGAAAAAAGGAGGAAGATTGGCAACCTATGTTAGCGTAGGGTGAATCTTCCCCTGCAAAAAAGAAAAAAAGCTTCAATCAAGTCCCCAAGAACTTTCAGTCTTCAAGTCTCTACTTTCTCTTTTCTCTGTTCTGGTTAAACTATTTCATTGTCTTTTTGTTGTTAAAAATGGCAATATTATTATGACTGTGGCTCTGGCTAGAAGAACTAATAAAATTTACAGGAGCCACCATCTCAACCCTCCCCACACGCCCTCTGACGACCTGTCTTGGGCCCAGCCCACGGGCTGGGGGCTCTCAGGGTTTCCCAGGAGGCCACAGCTGGGCAGCTCTGTTTCAAGTGGCATTTAAAGCCACTTCCTCACATTCTATGCCTTCCTCTTACCCGTCCACCTCCAGTCGTCACATCCTGACTCCTCTGCCCTGACAAGAGCTTTGCTGCCTGCTGCTGCAGGTCGTCGTCTTCTCCCTCCCCTGGACTAACTGATCCTGTCTCTCCCCTCCTTCCCCATCTCAGCTACCACCCTACTTCTGAAGCTGTGTTTCTGCCCACCTGTCAGGGTCTGTATTCCCCTGCCTTTAAATCTTTGGTGGCTCCTCTTGGCCCACGAGATGATGTTCAGTGTCCTTTGTGTGACATCAAGACCCACTGTGAACTGGAACAGCTCCTCTCCCGTGTGCCCCAGGGCTCCGTCCCCTGCGAGTACTTGGTGTATGGGTGAGGTGGGCTGTGGTGGCAACCACCACTTCTAGTTGTGTGATCCTGAGCTACTGTTCTTCGCCTCAGTTAGAAACTCTGAAATAACTGGGAAAGAGAATAGAAAAGAACACATTGGACAGATTCCAAGGACCAAAAAAAGGAACTCTCCTGGAGCACAGTTTGAAGATTTAGGGACCTCAGATCTATAGGAGCCAAAATGACAGAGAGTGGAGTTGGGATCCTGCTTACAAGCTGTCAGACTTTGGGCCTGTCACTTCTGTAGGCCTCCTGTTTTTCAGCAATGAGATGGGGACAGTGTAGGATTGTTTGAGAATTCAGAGCTGTTACCTGTAGTGTTCACAGCAGAGCCTGGTACTTAGCGAGTACTGAGCGCGGGTTGCAGTTAATATTAGCAGTAGCAGCAACAGCTTGTAAACCAAGCAGTTCCACAGAGGGTGGAGGCAGAAACTGAATTTCAAGCAAATCAAAGTCTTCACGTCACACCCACAAGAATGTTGTGCTGGGGGGCCGGCCTGGTGGCGCAAGCAGTTGGGTGCGCGCGCTCTGCTTCAGCGGTTCGGGGTTCGCAGGTTCTGATCCCGGGCACACATCCACGCACCGCTTGTCAAGCCATGCTGTGGCGGCGTCCCATATAAAGTAGAGGAAGATGGCCACGGAGGTTAGCTAAGGGCCAATCTTCCTTGGCAAAAAAGAGGAGGATCAGCATCGGATGTTAGCTCAGGGGTGGTCTCCCTCACAAAAAGAAAAAGAATGTTGTGCTGTTATTTTTTCTCCTTCCGAAGTGCACTCCATCACACTCACACAGTCAGCCCTTTGCTTATCAGAAACCCATCCTTCTCGGCCCTGTTGGGTTTCCTCTCCTCCATGAAGCTTTTCCTAAGCCCTTAGCTGGAAACGCTTGCAGTTGTTGATCGTATATGGCTTTACAGAAAGGACAAGACAGCCACCTTCTGTAACTCACTTCTTGTCAGTTAATCCACCTTCGATTACATGTGCTCCTTCTAGAAGGCTCAGCTGTCATTACTCTTTACCTGGGAAAATGTGATGCCTTGCATAGGGTTTTACTGCCTGAGGTTGCTCCTCGGTTAGATGCAACTGAAAAATAAATTACATCTCTAACTGGGATTTGGGCATGTTTCTGGTGCTCTGTGATTGAGCTAAGCTGCTAAGCCTAACCCGTCAGTGATAACCGGCTCTTCTACTCCCAGAGCTGATGAGGGAAAGCTGGTAATTTCTCGTGTGTGATACATGTCCACCCTCTCACCTGGTGTTTTGTGAATGTATTGTCTTAACTGTCTGTTAAGTATCTGCCTGGGAGGACGCCTTCCTCTGTTTTCTAAAACGCCAAGTGATACGACTGTGACGTACAAATAATGATAATTAGAAGACAGCCTCAAATTATTTGACATCCAGATTGAAGGGAAAAGTGGTACTTTTTTTATATATATAATACCCAAGAATTTGGATCAGAAGTGGCATTCAAGAGAAAAACATATTGCTTCCTGTCAGACTTGGATGGTTCAAAGCTTCTTGTATCTGAAGTCGGAAAATGGAGCCGAAACATGTGGGGCATCAGATCTGGGTCTAGGCGATAAAGACTGAATCTTCTTCACCATGACGCATTTGAAAATACAGAAATAAGCTGGGAGCTAAAGAAGAGGGAAATCATTTTACCTTAAATTCCATAAAGTATTTAATAATCATTAAATTGGCATCACTTCCCAACCTCTGGCCTCTTTCTTTTTAAAAATGTCTAGAACCAAGGTTTCCAGAATTTGGCTCATCCTGTCTTGGCCTGCCTTAATAATGCCTCTTAAATTTTCAAGGAATTCTTCCTTTTATCGTAGTTCCTGATGGGTAAATGTCAGACTGTTTATTTGCTTAGTGGAAAGAACATAGGATCAAGAATCAGAAAGGCAGGGTTTGATTTCCAGCCTTGCCATATGATAGCTGTGTGGCCTTGGCCTATTTAACCTCCAAATTTATTTCCTCCTTTGTAAAATAGTAATTACAGCACAGAGAACACCCTGAATACTTACAGGTGATACTAATTTACATCCATGTGCCAGTTATTGTTCTAAATAACTTATTTAATAGTTGAGAAAACTCAGGCCCAGAAAGGTTAAGTAACTTGTGTAAAGTCACACAGCACATAAGTGATATACAAAGGTAGAGATTAAGATTATCCTCAGATCCACAATATGTTGAGGTAAGCCGTGCAGAGGGACACCAGTGCTGACTGTTGAGATGGCCCAGCAGCCCCCTGCTGAGTGGGAAGAGGTGTAGGGGAGAGGGCAGGCTGCAGTGTCCTTTTTCACGTGTACTCGGTCTCCCTGCTCCCTTCTTCCTCTGCCTCCAATACATATCTGATTTTTATTAATTTTTCTTTCATTCTCTTTCAAATCCCCCTTTCTGTTTCCACTGACCCCACTCTTATCCAGACGCACCTCGTTCATATCTCCACTTTTGTTATGGTGATATTACTCCTTGTCTCTCCCTCACCATTCACTAATCCATCTCCCGTTCCCTTTGCAATAGCTCTCAGTCTTCTGGCTCGAGCAATTCTGAGTCTGATCCATTCTCCATTCTGTGCTAATCTGCTTTTATAGTAGAACTTCTCTGTTCAAAAGCCTGCAACTCCTCACTGTGTATAGAAGTAAAGATCATGCTCTTTAACTGGGGTCGTATGATGCTTTGGGTTGTGAGTGAAAGATAACCAACTCGAAAGGTATAAGGGGCCAGCCTAGTGGTGTAGTAGGTAAGTTTGTGCATTCTGCTTCGACAGCCCAGAGTTCACAGGTTCGGACCCCGGGCGCAGATGTACACACTGCTCATCAAGCCATGCTGTGGCGGCACCCTGTGTACAAAATAGAGGAAGATGGGCACAGATGTTGGCTCAGGGCCAGTCTTCCTCGAGCAAAAAGAGGAAGATTGGCAACAGATGTTAGCTCAAGGCCAATCTCCCTCACCAAAAACAAAACAAAACAAAAAAATGTGTAAGAAAAAAGGCAAATACAGAGGGCAAGTTGCTCACTTCAGGCAGGGCGGAATCCAGGGGCTTGGGACATGTTACCAGAGTTCAGTTTGATGCATGTGAGAGCCCCCAGTAGCTCAAGGCTCACAGCTTACTTAATGAGCTCCCCACAGAAGGATGGCCTCTTCCCTGACACCTCTGACTTGGACCACATGCCCATCCCTAGTCACTTGGGCTAAGGGATGGGCCTGTTGAACAGGTACAAGCCACAGATGTCCACACTGCTTCCCATTCAACACCCTCTCCAGTCTGGCTGATTCTCCTCTCCAGTGCCCCGCAGCTCTCCTCATTAGTTCATTCACCCTCCCCACAAGGGGTCTGCTCTAAGCTTTTCCAACTCTGCCCTGGGTTGTGCTGGTCTCCCTCTGATGTTCTTCCCTGACATCTCTCTGTTCATCAAAATTATACCAATTTTTCAAGGCCCAGCTAAAATATTTTCTACAAAGCCTTTCCTTACCCTGCAACTGGTAAAAGGTCATTTCTGCCTTTTCTGTCTAAAGTTGGTGCCAGGCATCTATCGTACGCTTCCTTTCACTGTCTTATTAGCTGCCGTCTTGAACCCCATGCCTTTCTATAGGTCTTAACGTGCACGAAGCAGTTTCATGCACAGTATTTCAGTTGCTCTAATGCAGAAGCCTGTAAAGTCATCAGAGAAGGTACTTTAATCCCATTTTTACAGCTCAGCATTTCTTGAACACCAACTATGCACCAAGACTTGTGCTAGGTGCTGAAGTGAAAAACATGAATGTGATAACGTCCAGATGCTTTACTCTTCCGATTTTACAAATGAGGAAATTGAGGCCTAATAAATAAGTGGCCAAGTGTCCCACTGACCATCTTTTTCAGTTCCTGGAAGATGCAAGCTCTTTGTCACCTCTGGGCGTTCGCAGATGCCATGCCCTCCACCTGGAACATTCTTTCCACTCTCACCTGACCAAACCCTACTCATCTGTCAGAGTGTAATTAAAATGTCACTGTTTTAGAGAATTTTCCATTGACCACCCCTCCCCTAAATCTAACACAGGTCTACTGCTCTCTCTCCCAATACTCCTCTGTTTTTCCCCATAGTGCTTATCACAAATTATAGTTATTTTATTTTTATAAAGGCATTTGTTTAATGTCTCCCCACTAGACTACACCCCACGAGGACAGGAGTAATGCCATTTTTGGCGACTCCTGTATACTCAGTGCCTGGCACCCATGCCTGACACAGAGGGGGGACTCAGGAAATAATGTGTTGAATGAATAAATGCAAACATCAGCCGTTCACGCAGCTCAGTAAATGCCAGAGCAAAGGCTAGAACTCAGGTTGCCTGAAGCTCAGGTCAGCATGACGCCAACTCTTGCTGTGTCCTACGTTGTGCCCTTGAGCAGCCTCCCCTGATGAATTACGTGATCACCAGGACTCAGAACTGCAGTCCCGGCTCTTTGTATGGGTTCCTAAGACGTTAGCACTGTTTGATATGTGGGTGTTTAAGATATGAAGGGTGGAGATGTGTTTGGATGGGTGGACAGAAGGAATGAGAGACAGATGGACAGACTTGCAAACAAGATGCCCGGATAGTCCACAAAGGAGATGATCAGTGTGTGGGGGCGTGGGGAGAGCAAAGCTAACATATGACACCCCTGCCTTCCTGCGCAGGCCCTGTGTTAGAAGGCACTGGCGGCCTGGCTTTAGGAGCTTCACCTGCACCCTGGTTAAGATCTAAAACTAATACTCTATTCTGGAGTTCTTGGAATAAACCTTCTGTTTTGGTGGGTCTTGAAGAGTTTTCATTTTTATATTCTTATCGTGTTATATTGGAACACTTTCATTATACATGAAAGCAACTTTTATTTCCTCACCAGAGTGAGCAGCCTGTTACTATAGCAATATCGAAAGTATTTTGAGGTATTTTTATACAGTGTCTGCAAACTGTACATAGTGGTTAATAGAAACAGGCTATAATATCCAAAATTGTTTTTCTCTTGTATCTTTATATTCTTCGTTAAACTTTTGCAAATTTTGCTATAATTTAATTCCTGAAATTTAAACCTATTATTTTTAGGAAAGATTAGTTTAGGGGAGTTGTTAATATATTTGACCTATTGAACATTGAAAATAGCTCTGAAATAACTTGAATTTTGTTGTGAATGCCATAAAGATAGAGTTGTTTCTTGAGATCTGTCTTTTTTAGAAAATGAGATGCAATCATAGATTCCTCCTGTGTGTCCGTAGGGCCTGGACAGCTTCAAAGTGAAACAGAAATTCTTCTCAGGCAACCAGGAGCCAACAGCCTCCTTTCCTGTGCCGTATGATCTGCCTCCAGAACTGTATGGAAGTAAAGGTGAGATGAAGGAAAACCACGGGTGTATGTACCAAAGCAGAAACAGTACCCAGGGGAAGCCATTGGTCTCTCAGTGGGAGGCTGGCTTATGGGACATTCTGGAAGCACAGGTTTCCAGAGGCCCCTTTACTGCCGTGTCTGGGACCACTAGAGCCACAAATCTCAAACTGGTTCGCCTTGGAACCCCTCTGCAGTGTTATAATTATTGAGGATCACAAAAAGCTTTTATGTACATGGGTTTTTTTATCTATTGATGTTTACTATGTTAGAAATTAAAACCAAGAAATTTTAAAATATTTATTAATTTGTTTTTTAAATAACACTAATAAACCATTATAACATATATATTTTTATGACTTTAAAACAAAAAAGAAATTTATGAGGAAGGTGGCATTGTTTACATTTTTTGCAAACCTCTCTACTATCCAGGTTAATGGAAGACAGCTGGATTCTCATAGCTGCTCTGTTGTGGTTTCACGTGTCACGTAGCCTCTGTGCACTCGTGAGAAAGTGAAAGTGACAAATCATGACTTAATATTATGCTGAAAGTAATTTTGACTTCACAGACCCTTCCCCTTAAAAAAGAGGTCCCCAGGTCACACTTTGAAAACTGCTGCCCTAGACAGCACTAGACTAGGACTTTCTTAAGGGCAGTGACCAAGTATTTTTCACAATAGAAAGTCGGTGGAATATCAGTTCAGGTTCAGTGTTTTTGGAGGAAGGCTGGCTGGCTGGTGTCGGTGGCTCCACCATCATCCCAGGTCTGACCCAGCCCCACAGGCTGGCAACACTGCTTTTCTCAGCTCCTGTCTTTGAGGCAAGTTCACACTTAGCACACTCACACAGAAGGAAATGTATAATCAGGACACGATTATTTATTTTTAATGGCAAATGCCCATATCACCACAACCAGCATATTTTCCCCAGGAAGGTAGAGACC
The DNA here is from genome assembly GCF_057802395.1 of Ceratotherium simum simum. Lineage (NCBI taxonomy): Eukaryota > Metazoa > Chordata > Mammalia > Perissodactyla > Rhinocerotidae > Ceratotherium > Ceratotherium simum. Next base: position 15,283,397 of record NC_141923.1, on the reverse strand, counting down.
TACACGGGTAGCCAAATTATAATCTACAGGTTTCTGAGTGCGTGCTGAATCTGAACGGGGAAAATTCCTTTTTTGATTGAAAAGTTGTAATGATATCACCCCATTAATATTCCAGACTCGCTGACCGCCTAACAGAGTCAGCCTTGGGCAGTGAGTCCCTTTCTTCCCTAGACCATGCTGGGTGGACACCAGCTACTTCCCCACCCACACTCACCCTTTAAGGCTTTCCTGGTGAACCAAACCTCCCCCTTCTGATGGACCCATGTCTTTGATTGTATTGGTACGTCTAACAGTTAATCCTCTGTCATGCTCTCTGGTCTGCCAGCCTGCCTCTTGCAGGTGACTTTATAGATCTCTAATCAGTTGTGTTGATACAAAGTTTCAGAAGGCATTCTTGTTCCCATCATTTCCAAGCTATGTACATTTTTTTGAATCCTCTGAATTTGTTGAGTCCTCTAAATTTGTTGTATATTCATTTCTCGCTAGCAAGATTATGTAAGTTTTATCAGAATTTCAAGGAATCTGTGACTCCCCCCACCTCCCCCCACCTCCACCCCCGAAAACACTGCTTTAGAACCAGGTTGTGTTTAGGTGTCAACCTTACAACTTACTAAGTGACCTTGGGCAATTATCTGCTTTCTATAGGCCTTAGTGTTTCTATCTGCAAAATGAGAAAATAAGAGTGCCTGCCTCATAGGGCTGTTGAAAAGAGTAACTGAGATGGCATCTATGAAGCACTTAACACAGTGTCGAGCTGAGAGTTAGCAGTCAATAAATGTGGGCCGTTGTTTCTGTTATTCAAAATGTCCAGTTCAGTTCCTGGCATGTACTAGTGGGTCTCCCCTTCCCTTTGGTGAGCTGATGATGAAAAGAGCCTAAGGCCTGTGCGAGACAGTCCCTGAACCTGCCCAGGTCACAGGACATGACATGATAACCTCTCCTTCCACATCTGGCTTTCGGCTGCACCTTTGTCTTTTCTCCCTTTCTTATTCTTCATGTTTTGTTTTGTTTTGTTTTTTTCCTTAACCTGAGTTCTCCTGAATAAACACATTGAAAGTGGACACTGACTGTGATTGCCTTGGGCCTTACCTACTGGGGTCTGGCCTTGGGCCTTGTACTTCCACCCCCAGGTGGGAACCTTGGCTGGAATTCCACCCCCTCTCTTTAATCCTAATCTCCAAAGGACTATGAAAGCAGAAATGGAAGAGATAGAGGAGCAATAAAAATATCCTGAATTCCCTTCAGTTCCAATAGACAAAGCATTCCCAAGAACTTAAAAGTTTACAACTGGGTAGTGTCTTAGACCGTGTAAGGATAAATCTTTTATTTTGCCAACAAGTAGAATGCTTTCCATTGTTTAGTTTCCTCTTTGGTATCCATTTCCTTTGAAAGATATATACAGGACAGACTGGAGCATTTTATTTTTTTATCAGTACAGTTTTACCTTATAGACTGCTTCAGTAGCATGTAGAATAATGCCAGTGATCCAGATTTCACCATTTCATATATAGCCAACATTCAGGGGGGTCATATGAACTATAAAAAGGCATCTTACCAAGATTTGGAAAAGTGAGTGGCTAAGAACATTTCAAAAGCACTTCATTTGAAAAAGTGATTTTCAAGCCACTGGAACACATATAAGATCTTGCTAAATCAGAAAACTGTACAAAAACCTTAGCAAAGAAATAACACCGCTGTGAGCAAGTTACAGTTCAATACGAGAGACCACCAGACGTCCTGAAACCAAGAAACTGATCAAATAAAGCAAACACGAAGACTCAGCTGCAGCATACCTTGCTTCGTGCAGTGCTTGCTGCTGATTCATTCTCTACAGGTACATTATTGAGAACCTACCGTGTGCAGACACTGTCTCGTTCTTCCAGATGTCCGTGAACCAGACAGACACGAATCTTTGCCCTCATGGAGTCGACATTACTCTTCTCCTAAAAAATTGTACTTAACCAAACTTATTTTACTAATAGGAGCTGTAGTTTTAAAAGAAAATTTTTATAAAGCAAATTTTATAAAGCAAAGTTTTAAATCTAACACAAATTATTTCCGTATGTCCCACTTGCTGTGTGACCCTGAGCCTGAAGAGAAGGTGACATAGATGAGTGTACGATCTCTCCTGGGTGTTCTCCCAAGGGCCTCTGCTCTGCACTCCTTTTTAGCTTATATTTGTATTATCTGATGTACTGTTGAGAGAGTAAAATGAGGTGAAGTTATGTAAAGCCTCTTATTTGGACTTAATAAGTTATCTGTCAAGTGTAAGGAGTAAGTGAACATACCGAACTTCAGAGGTTTTAGTTATTTTATTTAATAAGTGGCTTTTTTTAAATACACATGGTATATGTATAGTATTCTTTCAAATTTTTGACATAATTTCTGATTTACAAAAGGTCACAAGAGAAATACCAAGAATTCCCATATACCCTACCCAGGTGACATTTTATCACATTTGCATAATCCTCCTCTCTCTCTCAAATGTTAGCTTTTTTCTAATCCATTTGAGAGAAAGTTGCAAACATGATGTCCCTTTATCTCTAAATACTTCAATATAGATTTCCTAAAAATAAAGACATTCTCTTACATAACCACAGTACAGTTACCAAAATAAGGAATTAACATTGATTCAGTACTGTCATCTACAGAACTGATTCACATTTCATCAGTTGCCCCAATAACATCCTTTATAGCAAAAGAGAAATGCAGGTTACCAGTCACTTTCAGTCATCACGTCTCTTTACTCTCCGTTAATTTGGAACAGTCCACAATGTTTTTGTTTTTGTGTTGTGTGATGTTGTCACTTTGCTGAGCACAGGCCTGTTATCTTATAGGCTGTGAGGGACATTCTACATTGGGTTTGTCCATTGTTTTTTCATAATTTGATCCCGATTATGCACTTTGCCAAGAATACCACAGAAGCAATGTTGTGTTCTTCTTGGTGCATCATATAAGGAGTCACGTGGTATCGATCTCCCTGATTAATGGTGAAATTAACTTTGATCAGCTGGCTAAGGTGGTATCTGCCAGGTTGTACATAATCTCTTGCAGGTATATTTAAAAATTTTTAAAGTTTTAAGTGTCTAGAACTAAGCTAGTAACCTGGATATGTAATTGCTCAGTAGAAGTCCTTAAAACCTGCTTGGCACATGACATATGCATGATATGGATTTAGCACATCTATAGTCTATATAATCCTTAAAGGGCTTTAAAACTATTAGTTCCCAAATGGTTTAACCATTCTTCCTACTGTTGGATTAATTTAAAATAATTCCTCACATCTAGATAGTATAGGAATAAACTTCAGTCTAGATCTATCAGAATTATTGCTAAATAGTAGAGTCCAGATTCCTAAAGTATTTTTGTAAGGGAAACAGAAAGATGATTCAATTTTCTAATCCAGAGATAATACAAAAGAGGTAGGTTGCTTAAAATCATTGTTGATATGTTTCATTTTAATTTTTAAGGACTTGTTTTTGAAAGCTCTTTAGAAATGAGGTTTTTTTTTTAATGAGGCAGCCAACAGGTTTTTTTGATAATTTCCTTTAATAAAATCTATGTTTGTTTCATAGCACAAACACAAGGCTGAAACTAAACTTCCAGCTTAGCTTTTAAAATTACTTTGTAATCAGAAAGCTTAAGGAAATCTAGAATTATCAAAGTAAAAAAGAGTAATTTATCAGATTACCTTGAAATAAATAGCTACTTGGTTTTTAGCAATTTGAATTATTCTTCCTCCCACTAGATAGATTGTTCTGTGTATATAGTTACAGCTTAATATGGGGGGTTCTTCACTGAGAACGGTGTTAGTGGGTCTCAGATAATACTGATACTGCAATTACAAATAATTACATTTCTCCTAGGTTGGGAACCCAGTGCAAAATATTTTGGAGCTTTCCTTCCTATTGCCAGCTGGCAAGTCTCTTATACTTTCCTGGATTTCAGAGTAGGCTAAAGTAAAAGAGCATCAGAAATCTTATGCTAGTTGGTTCTTCTCTCTGGCATCACACATGCATGCACACACCCCACACACACATCCCCACCACACACACTCCTGGTCTGTTTGTGCTGATATGAGGAAAGAATTAAGTTGTTGACACAAATAATCAATAATCATTCTGTTGTAAAAGAAAAGGGGAGAGAGAGTTTTATTCAGGCCAAAACTGAGGGCTGTAGCCCGGGAGCCACAGCCTTCGTAAAGGAAGAAAGCACAGTTATATACCTTTTCCAAACAGAGAGACATACACCAAGCATGACGGGTGCATTCTTTCAAGGGTTCAAGGAGATGTTTGTTACAGATTAGCAGGTACACAGCAGGCCAACATGACCCTGAAATCGTGGGAAGGGAGACTCATCTTCAAAGAATTCTGGTGTCATAGGAAGGGAGGCATCAATTCTTCAAAGAGTACATTCTTTACTTAGGATAAGGATTAGAGCAGATGTACAGTGTATGTTTGACAAGCCAGAAGTCAGGCCTCTTTGGTTTAAATGAATTTAGGCCAGATCAGGTTTAAACCAGAATGGCTTCCCCATCACCTCAAGATATAAAAATTTCTTATATCAAAGGGATTGCTCAGGTGACAGACAATGGCTTATGGAGGTATATCAAGTTCCCCTGGAAATAAGACAGTGGGAAATGTACATATTGGTGTGTGATCCTGGGAGTAAGTGGGGGTATAGTCGTAAGTCCTTAACCCAAGGGCCGTTTCTTAGAGGATTAGAGGAAAGAGCTTATTGACTGGCTAAAAAGAACAGGATTTGTACCGTACTTGGGTTTGTCTGGTTTTTAAAAAACCTGTTAGGACCTATGCAGCACATAGGATAATGGCAATCCATGTCCTCTAGGAGTCGAGGGTGGTGCTAATTATAATAATAATAGCAGCTAGCACTCATTAAGTACTGATTATGTGCCAAGAGCTGCAATGACACTTGACATGAATTAATTCATTAAATCCTCACTACCCTGTGATACAGGTACTAGTCCAAACTGTATTTCTGTCAAGATCACCTTTAGAACTTGATAAAAAAATGCACATTGCCAGGCCCTAGCCCAGATCTACTGAAACAAGCTCCCTAGGAGTGGGTCCTTGGAAAATACCAGCGATTCTCATGCCCTCCCAGTTAGGGAACCACTACGCAGACATGGTGAAGTTCAGAATTCCAGCACCATGGCATGCCTGCTTGTCTGTCTGCCCCACTGGGCTGTAAACTCTGAGAGGACCTCAGCTTTGTCGAGCTTTTCCCCCTCTCCACCCAGAGCACCTAGCAAAGTGCTGGCATCTAACCAGCACTCAACAAATATTTCAGATACATGCATGACTATATCAGAGGCAAGTTGTCCTCTCGTGGGACAGTTTAGGAGGATTGCTTAAAACAGGCCTTCATCTCAACTGGTAAGTGTTAATGCTGATTTCCAATCTCAGTGGGTAAAAAGACACAACAGAATCACAACCACCCTTTTTTCACCTCCCTGTTGGCTTTTTTTTTGTGGTGGTGGGCCCTTCAGCCAGCATGGGAAGCAATCAGCCGGTAGTGCAGACATTTGCTCATTTATAAAGCAGAGCGGCAGGGGATTTGCCAATAGGGTAGTTACCAGGTCCTTATGTGGTCATTGTTGGCTAATTTTGAGGGACAGGAGTCAATGCAGTGGTGGTCCTGAAGTTACTGGCTGACTGGCAAATGTTTGCATCACAAATCCTGCATTGGTGAAGAATCTCTCTAATAGCTGTTCATACAGCAAGAATCGGGGTGTCCTCTGCCTTGGGGATGAAGGAAAGCCGATGTTACCCAGCAGAACAATATGCAGGACAAAATGGGTAAATCGGAGAAGTCCATTCACAGAAGATGGTGTTTCCAATGGAAGAGAGCAGGTGCTTTGGTAAGCCCAGTTAGTCGCCGTGTGGAGTCAGGTCTCCAGCCCTGCTAGTTCCTCGCCTTTTCTGAAACAAACATGTAACACAGGCCCCGGTATATGGCTCTCTAACAAGCTTGTTAATTAACAAAAAGTGTGTGGTTTCATGCTGTCAAACCATCTCAAAGCCAAAGACAAGAGAAGAGGGTTTTGATAACTTGTTGCCATCTTTGGCATTCTTTTCCTGCACATCCTGCTAAGCGCTGCTGTTTTCAGGCTGGCTCAGTGATTATTCGACACTAATAGTGAGGCTGCAGGGAGGGAGCAGCAGGTACCATTGTTTGCCAGGCTGTCCTCGGAGCTACCATCTGCCTCTGTTCAGAAAAGGGAAGTAGCCTCCCCCAGGGGCAGTTGGCAGTGCTGAGCAGCCGCTTCAGTGGGATGGTCCGTCTCAGCAGACCTGCCGAGTGGCCAGTTTACTACAAGCACTCAACCCTTCAGAGTTGTTCCATCTCTCAGACTTATCAGGACAATAAATGGGGATTTATTTTTAATCCTTGTGATGTGTTTACACCCTACCCATATCATTATGGTTCTTCTGAAATGATTTGACTCTAGCAGTAGCAATGCGTGCTAGAGGTGATTTGTTCTGATTTTTTCAATTTCTGAACATCGGTTGAAGGAAGAAAAGGTCACATTTATTGAGCACCTCCAACATGCCAGGTGTTCTCTCATTTATGCTTCACAATAATCCTGGGAGGTTGCTAATGTAATTAATTCCCATTTCCCAGATGAGGAACCTGAGGCCAGAATCCAAATGCATTCCCCTAGGGTGCAGACAAGGATGAAGGTGGGATTTGAACACAAGTCTTATTTCCATTGTACCATGCCAAGGAGTGTTGCTTTCTTTGACAATTGTCTGCAATCCTTATACAGAAACCCTCATCCCTTATCAATTATTAACCTTAAGGAACAGAACAAAAACATTACATGGACGTGACTCTGGGCCTCTTGGTTGTATGTGACCTTGACCAGCTGAGAGCAGAACAATGGCCCTTGACTGTACCAGTTGTTACTGCTGGTTTCTCCAGCTTCTTAAAAGAAGAAAATAATGGCTGTCCTTTGTTAGGTTCTCTCTGTGCCAGACACTGTCTTGCACACTACATGGATTTATCTCCTTTAATCCTCATGACAGCTGCATGACATAGGTACAGATAAGGAAACTGAGGCTCAGAGAGTGGAACTGACTTGTCAGTGTAAGTGGCAAGCCGGAAGGCATCCCTGGGTTTCTGCTTGCCTGCTTCAATGTTCACTCACGCCATGTCTTGACACGAACCTTTGCTGAAAGCCATTGTCTGAAATAGGCTATCGTCTGGGCTTGGTTCAGAAAAGGTTCTTCACAATTTGTAGACTCCAGCACATAAGTGATTTTATCCTGTTAGGTGAGTGAATTTTTGGTAATCCTGTTCAAATACGTCATATATTTATGTAATGTGTTTTTTCCCCCTAGATCGGCCCTGGATTTGGAACATTCCTTATATGAAAGCACCAGATACACATGGGAACATGTGGGTTCCCTCCTGAGAATCTTAAAGCACTGTGAAATTTATGTGTAAGACGTTGAGCCATGAACATTGGATGTTTTTGTTTGTACTGGATGTTCACTTCCCTTAAAGTTTTATCTGCACCCTTATGAAACTCTTTGCAGAGGTCAATTTTTGAACATGGATGTTGGTTATACTTTTTAATGGTCGTTATTAACATTTCTCACTAAACAAAACAAAGAAATATTTTCTTAGTTCACTTTTCTATGCTTTGGAACGAAAGCTATTAAACTCACAATGTTAAAAGACTACATAGATATGAAATTATCCTCAGAGTGATGTGGAATCTCACGTGGTGTCCGCTCTTCTGAGTTGAAGGTTGACTTTGTGTGTTGTGCTCCATCCATCGGGAAAGGTGCTCTTCATTCAACTGAAACTTTTCAGAGGAACAAAGGGACCATTAGCTTTCTCACCCAGCTCACTCTCCGCTTCCTGAATGTGTCTCGGACCACACTGGACGTGAGTCTGCGGATTCCTGGCACCTGTCGCCGAGGCTGGTGTGGCTGCCCTTCAGAAGCGATAAGTCAGGTTGACTGTCATCGCCTTGCAGCTTCACAGGATTTTTCATCCTCCCCAGCACCATGCTGGCTGCCTCACTCTTACGGAGGGGTCTCATGGGACCAGACCACCTGCCATTTCCTCACTTATTCCCCAGGCTGCATGGGTGTCTCTTCCATCCCCACAAATTTCCAGACAAGACAGCTCACAGAATCGTACAAAAGCACACAAGTATTTTGCTTGGAAGAAACCCTGAAAGGGGACCTGATTTGGTGCTTGAATTCACAAGTGAGAAAACTGAGGCCCAGAAAGGTTCAGGATGTCCCCGGGGTCACACAGCTGGCTGGGATCCGAGCTGAGTGTCTTTCTGCCTTGTGTACCTGTGTCCTTCGTACTTATGAATGGGTTCTCCTGGGTGACGTGGACCCTCTTTGTTTTCTTCTGCACAAGGCTGATTTCCAGTTTACCACTAGCCTCTTCATCTTGTAATTTAGAACAGAGTTAAGTGTTAATTTTAAAAGATTTTTAAAGATAGCTTTTCAAACTGTTCCTCAGAGGCCTAGGATTTTCACCTTAGCAACCTTGAAGGGTGGGGTGGGGGTGCTGTGATAGAAGAGGAGGCTAGGAAGACAGGGCTGCTGGCCCTCTTCCCATCAGAGAATCTCTGCTTTACCTGTTTTGTATATAGGGATTCTATAAAGGAGAGTATCTGGGATTTTTTTTTTTTCTTTTTTTAGTGATCTGATTTTTTTTTAAAAGTTGAATAGCCACTAGAATTAGATTAGCAGGTTCATTCCACAGGTAAGAAAACTAAGGTTTAAGCCTTTTCTGACCCTGCCTTCTACTTCCTAGAACATGTAAACGCTACGTCATGTGAGCCCAGAAGGCAGTGGGGAGGGTGCCCTGGGCTGGCAGTAGAGGCCAGCGTAGCGAAGGGGCCGGCCCAGAGCGGGTGCCCAGCAGTGTGACCTGCATGTCCAAAGGTCTGTGGCGGGGCATCCGAGATTCTCACCGGCACGGTGGTCCCATGCCAGGTGGGGGGGGGTGGAGGCAGCATGAGCTGCTTGGCAGCACCAGGCAGGCCTCTCAGTCAGCAGAGGCAGTGTCACGATGGCTGTAAGCAGTCAGCCTGCCCTGGAATGGGACCCAGAAAGCCTGGGCTGCTCGGGGCCCAGCCAATCAAGATGCCAGTGGCAGGGGGACAGCAGTCATGGCGGCCTGCCTGGCAGGCACTGTGTAGGGTCGCACAGTCCATTGCTCATCTGAGCCGCATAACTGCAGAGTGGGTCAGAGCTCAGAGCTGGAGTCAGGCTGCCGGGGTTTGAATCCCAGCTCTGCCACTTACTCGCTGTGTGGCCTGGACCAGGTTATTTAACTTCTCTGTGCCTTGGTCCCCTTAACAGTAAAATGGGGCTGGTAGTAACAATACCCATTGCAGGGGGTTATTGAGTGTCTGGTGAGTTAGCACATGAAAGTGCCTGGAGTGTGTGCCCACACAGAGTGAGAACTGTAGAGTGATTGCTATGGCAGCTGTTACAGTTGTGCATTAAGATTGTCCTCATTTTCCTGATAGGGAAACCGGGACTCAAAAAGGTAAGTGCTTGTTCAAGGTCACACTTTTAGAAAGTGCTCCTATCAGTATTTGGACCCAGGTCTGGCAGCACCCAAAGCCTGTTCAGTGCTGCCAGGCAGCCCAAGCTCCGGGTATCTGTGGAGGACAGTATCTGTGAGGAGACGGACCATCTTCCCCCCAGTCCATTGTGGACAGATCCTTTTATGGAATGCAGAATCAGGTGCTTGGGTGTCACAGCGCTGTCAAATGGCTATGAAAGTTTCTAAATGCTCCCCTTTACTTTCTGTGCTCATCACAGACCAGCCCTGGTCCACAGGCCACGGTTGGAGTAGCACTCCTCTGGACCCAGTGGGGACCCAGAGGACCATCTGGAAACAGACAAGTTCTGTAGAATGGGCTGGGTAGTCCGTGGTCAAAGGGTGTGTACTCAGTAGGTGCCCAGACCCAGCCCCTGACAGCAGCCTCCTGTGCCCCTACCCTGGTCAACATGGGCTCAGGGAGGGCAGGGCTGAGCCAGGCCAGCACAGGTAGGGGCGGTACCATGAGCTTTCTGGGCACAGTTGATGGCACACATGGGAAATAAAGTAATGCCCCTAGAATGGTCAACATGGAACACAGAAAACAAGCAGTTCTACCCCATCTGGTCCTTTCTCAGGGAGATTGGCCAAATTACCTAAAGTGCTACAAAAAACATCGTCAAACACACTTGTTAATGTTTTTGAAGAAACTGCTTCCATTATTCTCAGGCTCGGGTTTAACAGTTATTTCTCCCTAACTCAAGAAACCCTCACCTCCTGTCTGCATGAAGCTGCATTGCCACCTTTTATCCCTTTTTTCCACCTCCTCCCGCCCTTTTAGATCTCACGGAAACACTGTCCAGTGACTTTATACCTGCTGAGGGCAAACCTCCACATAAAAGAATCCGACCTCTTGCCTCTTCATAAACTGTCAATATAGGAGACTTCAGCTGATTAAGGAGTTTCTCTGCATGTGGACAAAAGGAACCACTGCCTTTGTTTCATAAAAAGTTTTATCTTGTTTTGGAATCTTACCTAACATCCTTTTCTAGAGATGGACATGGAGCCAAAAGTCTAAATGAGGTTTTCACACCAGATGATGAATTTCAATAGAATATTTTGAATGAGCATTTAAGAGAGCTAAAAAATTTTTGAGGTCATAAAATTGTCTAACACATGGTGACTTAAAAGAAGTCACCTGCCATTTTGACAGGAAGACTTCATGTCCCTTCCGTTTCCCACGCATTCTCGAATGAAGAGGGGGTTGGTCTGCCACCAGCCTCTTTCTTGGGGTAAGGGAGGGAGATAGGATTTCTAAATTTTTTTTTTTATCATCACACTCCTGGGAAAAGCTGCCTGGTTTTATCCATAGTGTGATATAAGTCAACCTTCAAGTTCACTAATTTGGGAGGCTGCCTTCTTCCACATGATAATAGTAACAGCCGATGTTTCTTGAGTTCTTCCTATGCTTAAGGGCCTTACATTTAATCCTCATGTCAACCTTCTGTTAAGTGACATCCATAAGGTCCCACAGTTAGCAACAGAGCCAAGCTTCATTTTGCTGGGTTCTTGTGTAGAAGTTACATAGTTATCCTTAACAGAAGTTATTAACATTACGTGTCTTTTCAAATGAATGTGGTTTATGCTTCAGATTCAGGATGCTTAAAATGAGAATCTTGGATTTGATTTTGTCACGACTTTTTTTCCGACATGAAATTAAAAGTTCACTTTCTAGGGAAATGACATCTAATATTTGATCCATTGTGAAACCAATTTTTGAGTGACCTAGATGTTTCTTTGATTCAAATCTTAGGATATTTGACTTTCTCCCTTGTTACTAAAAAATTGCTATAGCTGGAACCCTTTCCTTTCTCAAGCAAGAGAATTCCTTGAAAATACTTGCTTTAGACTGATCAATACCTCAGAGAAAGTGTTTGGATAGGCATTCTTATTTACATTCATAAAACGTGGCAATTGTATTGATAGATGAATGATATTGTAATGACAGTATGAAAAAAGTCTGTACAGGAATTCAATGACAGAAATAAAATAGCTTACCTATTGTATAGGATTAAATCTAAAATTCTATTGATGATATGCTAACTATGCATAGATCAGATCCCATTATGACAAAATCTTTGACAAGTTTTCCAAGTTTAGTAGTTCACTTATTTCAAGCATTATCCAGGACAAAAGTGTACTACAAACAAAGCTACAATTTCTTACTGCATTTTTCTGGGTATGAGCTATATTCCTTGTTTTACAGGGTTCCAAGCAAGTCTGTCTATTTCTATTGCATTTTATCTTATTGCATTTTATAGCTAGTAAGTTATATGTCTTAAGTGGCCGTTGCTTATATAATGGGATTCACAAAACAAAAGTTGAGACAGATCAGAAAGAGAGGTTACATGCAGCCATTTGCTCCTGGGAGATGCCAGCGATACAACCAGGACCCCAACGTGGAGGGAGGTGACCACCTCTGAGCCCAGTCTCTGTCCACTAGTCCCTAAGCAATAACGTTAACTGCCAAGTATTGACTACTTGCTATGTGCCAGGCACTGTCCTATGTGTTTTATGTGTATTAACTAATTTAATCTTCATAATAACCTGATCAAGGAGGTACCTTATTCCCATTTTACAGATGGGGAAACTAAGATTATTTGTCCTAGGCCACACAGCTGGCGAGTGGCAGAGCTGGGATCTGAACCCAGGCAGTACTGCAGTGAGGAACCAGACAGCAAGTGTGGCAGATGTTCCTGAGCTCCAGCCAAGGAGCAGGCCTTGTGTATATGATGTGTAACTGTAACTACAAACCAGGTGCGCTTTCATCCACTGTCACAGCAAATCATGGTTGGCGTGACAGAAGCAGCTAGCGGCGCATCAAACCAACCACTAAGTGTCGCATTAGCATGCAGGACTGAGCTGCTGAATTCTTAAAGCCAGATGCTGACGGTGGAGTAGGTTCCTTGCGAGTGAGAGCATCGAGGACTGAAAACTTGGCCATGTTAAGTATGTTCTCTTAAATTCTGGCTGAAACCTGCTGTTTCCATGGACTCGGTAGATCTGAAGCACAAAGCAGAAGGGATCAGGCCGAGTGTCAGAAGAGAAGGCAGCGTAGAAGATGCTGGAGAAGGAAAGGGCGAGAGGCAGCCCAGAAAATGGAGTGCTGGGTTATGACAAAACGAGGACGCCTCATCCAGTAACGGGGTGGCGAGCAAACCCAGTGCCCAAGCATGGAGAGTCTGGGTACGAGCTGCATTCCATGTTTTACAGGGCTTCAAGCAAGACTGTCTCAAAGCGGAATCCAATTTCTGCGTCTGTCTGCTTTTATGGGACTGCTCCTGGGCGGAGGGGGCCAGTGCAGAGTTCTCCCAAGATAAGCGGAAAATGCCTGAGGTCCACTCCCGAGCAAGAACTCTCTCTAGGTGAAGCATTAATATTGTGCCAGAGCAACCTTTTTATGCCTTGTCCTTCAATAATGTGTGCAAGCACATTATTTAAATGCAAAAGGAAACTAAGAAGGAAATTTTAAAATCCAAGTTTCTCGGAAAAGCCACGTAAATAAGTGAACTCTTGTAATCCGAGTGTTCTAGAACAGTGGTTTTTCAAACTGCAGATCACAACCCTTTAGTGAGTCATGAAATCAATTTAGGGGGTCATGACCAGCACTTTGAAATATAGTAGAATATATCTGTGTGTAGCACAAAGTAGGTTATTTTTATTTCAATTTATATATGTGTGTGTGTGTTCAGGGTTACAATATAAAATGTATTCCTTCCCAGGTTTGCTAGTTCATCCACTCTGAAGACAGATGCACTGGGTGATGGCTTGAGATTTGACGGAAGCCTAAGGAGGTGACTCACTCAGGATTCATTAGAATCATCTAGTCCCAGCTCTGCTCCCTCCACCATATGAGACCTTAGGCATGTCATGTGATGCCTCTGAGTCTTCATTTCTCGTCTAAATAAGACTAATACTTATCCTTCCTGCCTCCCGGGGTGGTTGTAAGGATCAAATGAAACCGTGCTCTTAAACTCTGGCAAGAACTCCATAAATATAGATTGTAATGATTCTTATTCTCAGTAAGAGTGCTTGGAACCTGCAGTCTCTCTGGGGCACTTAGGGAATGGTAATTCAAGTGTAGAAAATAAAGCCCACGCCTTTTGAAAAAGTAGTGGTTTTCCACGAATATTCCTTCCAAACTATAAAGTGCAGGTTGTGTCTGGAAGACTGGGGTAGATTTTAGAGTCCTGGCTGCAGCAGGGTGGCCGGTAGGCCTCCGGATCCCACAGGAAGGGGGCTATGTTCACAAGGAAGTCTCCATCCCTTGGCCCAGGCTGTCACACACTGAACGGCCCTGCAGAGCTGACCCATGTACTTCCTGCCCTGAAAGGACTGCATTCGCCTTGCCTGCTGCCTCTGGGGAAGAAGGGTCCTTGTGGTGTCAGGTGGGGCTGAGGGTAGAAGTGAGGGTCTTAAGGGATCTGACGAGCCTTTAGGTTTGGGGAGAGAACAGCTGGGCTTGCCTGTTAATCACCACCATGAAGCCCCTCATGCAGAGTCGTTCTTTCTTACAACTCTGTCTCTCGTCCTGCAGTCCTGGGAATCGCTGAGAATTTCATTCAGGTGTCTGATATAAACTCACTGAGGAGACGTGGAAGAGTGGTCTGAATGGGCTGGGAGGAAGCAGGGAAGGTTGCTAGGGCGGCTGCGTTCTGAGGCTTGTCTGTCTAGAAGGAAGGGAGAAGCTATGATGTGCTATGGGGGCACTATCCCAACGGCAGAGCATGCACAGTTGGTTAGGGTGTGAAGAAGGGGCAGGTGGCTTAAGGAGAGGGGTCTCCTATGTGGCAGATGGGGTAGGATGAGTTTAAGACATTATGAGAATGTCTAAATTTGACATGAGAAGCTCCTAAATTTGCAAAGAAAAGATGTATAATCACCCCCCTTCAATGTCAGAAACATGATGGGGATTAAAAATAATTACTTGACCAACAGCTTTACCATTTACAAGATGCATTCATACAGTAAATATTTGAGTGTTATGTGCCAGGCACTCCCCACTTCACCCCTGGGAAGAAGTCCATTTTACAAATGAAACTGAAGCTCAAAGTATGTGAACCTGCCTAAGGTTGCATTCTTGAAGATCATGAGAATAAGCTCCCACTTCTTGAACCCTTCTGATACCATAAGAGGCTCAAGAAATGGGCATCTTTAATTGTGCTCAGATTGGCAGAATCTGCCTTTAGGTAGGGGAATGGATCATGTGGTCTCAATGAGCCACTTAACACCTTTCTAGAGACAATCTGGAGACTCTTCTAAAGAGCCCAGCCTGAGCCCTGGCTCCACGTTTCCATTCCTTTCTTCTCTGGAACTCCAGGACACAATTGGCAGTGGGCCTCTCCCCTTGGTCTCTAATTCCCATTCTTGGAGTGGCACCCTGGCTCCCACTTAGAGCAGAACTGGATGGCCTTAAAAAGAAGTGCGGGGGTTGGGGGAGGGAATTGGCTGCATGAGAGGGTGATAGAAATGTTTCTATCATGATTGTAGCATTGGCTACATTTTACAAAACCCCTTGAATTATACCCCAAATTGGTAACTTTTATTGTATGTAAATTATAGTTCAATAAAGTTGATTTTTAAAAACTTAGTGTACAGTTCAGATATGTGTATTCATTGTATGTAATTCTATATCAAAAAACTAAACAATTGTTGAACTCTAGTTAATGTTACATATGGCTGAAGGGTTTAGGGGCAAATGTATTGATGGCTGTGGTTTACATTAAAATGCATAAAAGCGAGGCGTATTAATGGATGGTTATGTGTATGAGAAAGTATAGGAAAATTTAATTGTACAATCTAGGTTGCCACTGTAAAATTCTTTCAACTTTGGTGTATGTTTAAAAATGTCATTATAAAATGTTGCAGAGGAACCAAGTACCTTCAGGTTTCTGGCAAGGCCAAATAGCTCCTATTGGACCAATTCATTCACAAATAAAACGTATAAGCTTTGGGGAAAATGAAAACTTTAAATACCAGCTACTGAAAGTGACCAGAAGCAGGAACTAGAGGGGATCAACAAGCAGAAGATAGGCATGGTGCTGGGTGAGTTTCCTCGTTCTCCCCACCCCGCCCCCCGCCCCACTACTTGGGGCCTGAGGTCAGGTCTCAGTCTGCGCCATGCACAGCAGGTCAACCTGAGGGAACACAGGTCAATTGAGGGAACACAATGGGTTTCATTTGCTTTAATATGAAAATAACTGAAAAGTCCCTCAATGTTGAGTTTTCTTGCAGTGGAAAATCTACAGTCTTGCTGGCTTGAAGATCCAAAGTACAGGGTTTGGAGCACCCACAGCCCCTGAGAGTGAAGAGAGAAATAACAGAAGAGAGCCAGAAAGGGGATTCCCAAATTCTGCATACAAACTCGGCTCAAGTCTCTGGCTGACCACGGAACTGTGCACACACAGCTACAGCTAAAAGAACTGAACTAAATTTTGACCTACTTCCCACTACAGGGGAGACAGTTTTGCAGTTGAGGTCAGGCAAGTTCAAGAATGTAAAAAAAGATTCTCATATTGAGTGAAAAGACAGTAATCTCAGCAGAGTAATAGAAATTATTTTTAAAGAACTAAATGGAAATTTTAGAACTGAATAATACAATATCCGTGTATTAGGGGAAAAAAACCAGTTTTCCCCTTCTATGTCTCTTTTACTCTCACACTACCACACTCACAACACTTCTGATCACCAGGTGTGTGGGAGTTTTTCCCCCACCAACCAATTCTGCAACACCAGCTGGGTGTCCTACAATTGAACTCAATTCTGACACTATCTACCTGGTGATAGTGTCAGATCCCACAGGTTAAGGGCTCAGTCCCACAGGCTACCCCACTTTAGATGCCAGTTATAAATCCAGGTTGCCACTGTGCTTCTGACAGATTGGCGATAAATCAGAGGTTCCCATGACCCACTCCTTGGGTTCAGTTAATATGCTACAGTAGCTCAGAACTCAGGGAAACACTTACATTTACCCATTTATTAAAGGGTATGATAAAAGATACAGATGAACAACTAGATGAAGAGCTACATAGGGCGAGGTCTGGGAGGGTCCCAAGTGCAGGAGCTTCTGTGCCCCTGGAGTTGGGTTGTGTCACCCTCCCAGTACATGGATGTGTTCGCCAACCTGGAAGCTCTCCGAACCCCATACTATTGGGATTTTCTGGAGGCTTCCTCACTTAGGCATGATGAATTATTAACTCCATTTTCAGCCCCTCTCCACTCTCAGGAGAATGGGGGGCGGGTGAGGCAGAAAATTCCAGCTTCTAATCATGGCTTGGTCCTTCTGGTGACCAGCCCCACCATCCAGGAGCCACCCAGAGTCACCTCGTTAGAACAAGAGACTCTCCTAGTGCTCTTATTCTTTAGGAATACAAGGGTTTTAGGAGCTTGTGCTAGGAACTGGGGCAGAGACCAGTAAATATATATATTTTTTCTATTTCACAATCTGAAATTAAAAGCTTCACTAGATGGGCTTAACAGCAAAATGGAGAGGACAGAGGAATCAGGGAATTTGAAGATAGGTCAATAGAAACGATCTAATCTGAAGAACAAAAAGAAAATATTGAACAAAAGGGAGGGGCACTAGGGACCTGTGGGAAAATATCTAAAGTTTTAACGTATATAATTGAAATCCTAGGAGAAGATAAGTTGGTATGAGGCAGAGAAAATATTTAAAGAAATAATGGCTAAAAATTTCCCAAATTTGGTGACCGACAAAGTGACAGACTCAAGTTTAGTGAATAAGCAGCAGGATTAACACAAAGAAACCCCCACTGGATGCATCCTAGTCAAACCACTGAAGACCAGGCTGGAGGAAATCTTGACAGCAGCTAGAGGAAGCGGGAGCAATGATTTGAATGACTGCTGACCCCTCATCAGAAACGTTGAAGACCACAGGGCAATACAACATCTTTAACATACTGAAAGAAAAAAAAAGTCCCCTCAGAAATCCATATCCAGTGAAAATATCCTTCAAGAATGAAGATGAAATTACCACATTTTCAGATAAAAGAAAACTAAGAATTTGTAGATCTGCAGTACAAGAAATGCTGAAGGAAATTCTTCAGAGAGAAACTCAAATATTCGGGAAGTAAAGCCATTGAAATAGTGAATATCTGGGTAAATATAAAAGACTACTTTTTTTCTCTTCTTTAAAATATATATTATGGTTTAAACAATAAAAAATTGTCTTGTGGGGTTTTAGCACATGGAGATGTGATTTGAATAGCAACCATAGCATAGGAGATGTGGGGAAGAAGGTGGGAATTGAACCTGTACACTTGCAAGGTTTCTATATTTTACACAAAGTGATACAATATTAACTTTTAGGGGGCTGTGAAAAGTTAATCCCTAGAGCAGCCACTTAAAAAATAGTGCAAAGAGATAGAGCTAAAAAGTCAATAGATAAAATAGGATTCTGTAAAATATTCAGTTAATGCAAAAGAAGATGGGAAAGGAGGAACAGAGGAAAAAAATACAATGGGGGCAAACAAAACAAATAGTGAAATGGTAGACCTAAATTCAGTCATATAAATACTACATTAAATATAAATGGTCTCAACCTATGCTGTCTACGATGGTAGCCACTAGCCACGTGTGATATTTAAATTACTAATATTAAATTAAAAAGTCAGTTCCTCACTTTCACTCAAGTGCTCAATAGTCACCAGCATATTAGACTACTATATTGAACAGCACACTTATAGAATATTTCCATCATCGCAGAAGGTCTGCTGGGCAGTGTTGGTCTGATCAATCCAATTAAAATGTGGAGATTGTCAGAGCTGACCAAAAAAAAAAGAAAAAGACCAAACTGTATGCTGTCCATAACAAATCCACTTTAAATACATAAAGACACAGATTAAAGTCCATGGAAAAGATACCATGCAAGTATTAAGTAAAAGAAGCCTGTGGTGACTAAATTAATATCAGATAAAGTAAACTTCAAGGCAAAAGGTATTATCAGAGATAGGGAGAGACATTTCATAAAAGTAAAAGGGTCACTATATCAGGAATATATAATAATCATAAATGTTTATACTTAATTACAGAGCTTCAAAGTACATGAAACAATAATTGACATAATTAAAGGGAGAAATGCACAATTCCACAATCATTGAGTTGGTGAGTTTAATACTCCTCTCTCACCAATTGATAGAATAACTAGAACAAACAGAAGATTTGAAAGAGAGAAGATCTGAAAACCACTATCCACTACCTTGACCTAATTGATATTTAGAGAGCACTACACCCAACAGCTGCAGATACATATTCTTTTCAAATGCATATGGTGCATTCACTAAGATAGACCATATGCTGGACCATAAACGAAGTCTCAATAAATTTAGAAAGACTGAATCATATTGAATATGGTTCTCTGACCACATCGAAAATGTTAGAAATAAATAATGTCTCAAAAAACATATTTGGAAATTAAACGACACACTTCTAAATAATTCTCATGTCAAAGAAGAAAAAATTAGAAAATATTTTTAAATTATATGAAAATAGAACATACCAAAATTTTTAGGATGCAGCCTGCACAGGGCTAACAGGGAAATTTATAGCTTTAAAATGCTAACATTAGAAAAGAAGAAAGGTTTAAAATTGCTGATTTAAGCATTCACCATAAGAAGTTGAAAAAAGAAGCAAAATACACCCAAAAGGAAGTAGAAGAATGAAAAATAAGAGTAGGAACCCCAAGTGGAATTTATCCCAGAAAGACAAGGTTAGCTTAACCTTAGAAAAGCAATCAATGAAATTCAACATATTAACAAAATAAAGGAGAAAATAATATGATCATTGCCCTAGATGCGGAGAAAGCATTTGACAAAATTCAGCACTCATTCATTTTTATTTAAAAACAAAAGCTTGGGCCAGCCCCGTGGCTTAGCGGTTAAGTGCACGAGCTCCACTACTGGCCGCCCGGATTCGGATCCCGGGCGCGCACCGATGCACGGCTTCTCTGGCCATATTGAGGCCGCGTCCCACATACAGCAACTAGAAGGATATGCAACTATGACATACAACTATCTACTGGGGCTTTGGGGAGGAAAAATTATTAAAAAATAAATAAAAATAAATAAATAAAAACAAAAGCTCTCAGAAAGCTAGAAACAAGAATAAAATGACATTTCCTCAACCTGATAAACGGCATCTATGAAAAACCCACAGTTAACATCATACTTAATGGTGAAAAACTGAAGGCTTTCCCTAAGATCATGAACGAGACAAGGATATCTGCTTCCACCTCTTCTATTCATTATTATACTGAGGTCCTAGCCATTGCAGTAAGACAAGAAAAAAAAGATAAACATCAGAAAGGAAGAAAAGCAAAACTCTATTTCAGATGACATGATTATTTACATAGAAAATCCTAAAGGAATCAACTACTATAACTAACAAGTGAATTTAGCAAGGTTGTAGGAACCAAGTTAATTTGCAAAATCATTTGTATTTTTATATACTACAGCAAATCATTGGAAAATGAAATCTTGATATTACATTTACAATAGCATCAAAAAAATAAGATACTTTAGAATGAATTTACAAAAGATGTGCAAGATCTCTATGTGAAAACTTGCTAAGAAGACTGAAATAAATGGAGGGATACGCCTCATGTATGAATTAAGATGTTAGTTCTCCCCAAAATAGATCCAACACAATCCTACTCAAGATCCCACAAGGCTTTTTCTGATGAAATTAACAAGCTGATTATACAATTTTTATGAAAAGGTAAAGGTCTCGTAATATCTAAAGAAAATCTTAAAAAGAGCAAAGTTGGAAGACTCACACTTCCTGACTTCAAGACCTACTATAAAGCTACAAGTAATCCAAATACTGTGGTATTAGCATAAGATGGACAAATAATGCCCAAGATACAGATTCCTGAAATAAATTCACTTTTGTCTTTTCAGCAAATGTCACTGAAATAACTGGATATCCACATGGGCAAAATAAACCTTGACACTTACCTCACACTATACAGAAACATAAACTTAAAATGGATCATAGACCCAAATGTAAAAGCTAAAACCATGAAATTTCTAGGGGGAAAAAAAAACCCAGAAAATCTATGCACCTTGGAGGTAGGTAATGATTTCTTAGGACACAAAGAATACCAAACATAAAAGATCGATAAATTGTACTTCACCAAAATTAAGAAGTTACACCCATTAGAAAATATCTTTAATAAACAGGCAAGGCAGAGACAAGTAGAAAATATTTGCAAGATCTGAGAAAGGACTGGTCTCCTTGATATATAAAGAATCCCTACAACTCAATAATAAAAAAGAGAAAATTTTCTTAATGGGCAAAATATCTCATCAGGGAAATACAAATTAAACCATGATGAGATACCAGCACACATCAACCAGTCTGTGTAAAATTAAAATGACTGATACTGTCAAATGTTGACAAGGGCGTGGAGCACCCAGAACTGTTGTACATGGCCGGGTGGTACAGCTACTCTCGGAAAATGCTAGGTAGCTTCTTATACAACTAAATACCCACCTCCCCTACAGCCCAGCAATTCCACGCCTAGGTCTTTACCCAGGGATACGAAAACATATCCACAAACACTTGTACCAGAATGTTCCTAACAGTTTTATTTACGAGAGCCAAAAATTTCTAACAGTCCTGGTTTCCATAAAGGGGAGAATGAATAAAACGATGATATATTCAAATAATCAAAAACTAGGAATACAAAAGGAACAAATTACTAAGACATATAACATGGATAGATCTCAAAAACATAAAGCTTTACACAAAAGAGTACATAACGGTATAATTCCATTTCTATCAAGATCTAGAACAAGCAAAACTGAGTTCTCTTATAAGCAAAACCAACTGATGGTAGAGAAATTCAGAACAGTGATTTCCTCTGGAGGAATGTGGGTGGGGAATTTGCTGGGAAGGGACTATGTGGGAACTCTGACCTGTTGATGGTATTTGGTTGATAGGTTGAATAGGTAGAAGTTTAGTTTGCAAAGGTGTATGCATCTGTCAGAATTCATCTAATGGTACACTTAAGATTTATGCATTTCATTGTAAATTCTACCCCAAAAGAAAAAAATCGGTAAATAAATATTGAACTCTAGTTAAGGATATGCAGAAGTATGGGGGGCGGGGAGCGTACTGATGTCTACAGCTTACATTGAAATGCATCCGGGCAGGCCCCATGGCTTAGCGGTTAAGTGTGCGCACTCCACTTGGAATCCCGGGCGCACACCGAGGCACTGCTTCTCCGGCCATGCTGAGGCCGCGTCCCACGTACAGCAACTAGAAGGATGTGCAACTATGGCGTACAACTATCTACTGGGGCTTTGGGGGAAAAAATAAATAAATAAAAATTAAAAAAAAAAAAAAAGAAATGCATCCAAACAAGATGGGTTGATGGATGGAAAGAGGGGCGGATAGACATGTAATAAGTCAAGTACAGTAGAATGTTCATTGTAGAATCTACAATGAGTATATGAGTGTTCGCTGTAAAATTCAACTTTATGTTTGAAATTTTTCATAATAAAATGGGTAGTGGGAGTAATTGCAGGACTCACCCTGGGTGGATACAGAGGCCCCCATATGAGCTATCCCCCCTAAAGCTCTTGCCCCCAGTACGCTGGATAAAAGAGGGGCATCCGGGAGTGGATAACGGAGCTGAGAGCCACAGCAGAGCATCAGGGCTTCTGATGGCAGATGTACTGGAATCCAGAGCTGTGTGTTGCTTTATTCTCTGCTTCTGGCAAGTCGAGGTGGGTGGGTGGGCTCTGAGCCTGGGATCATTCTCTCGGGAGGCAGGGAAATTCTACTTAGTTCAAAGATGCCCACGCATCTATTCCTTTATGTATCCACATTCACTCCCGCATGCCTGGGTCTGGTCATTCCGGAGGGGCCATGTGTGGCTCGGTAGACAGGTGGGGCGAGATGTGTCTGAAGGGGACGGAGCGCCCTCTTCTGGCCCGTAAGGGGCCCACACAGGTCCGCTAAGCACCTGACCACCACTTTGGCGCCCACTCCCCGAATCTGCGGATGGGAGCGCCGAAGCCCCCGGGTGGGCCCGCCGAGAGCTGGGCGTCTGAGGGCGGAGACTAGCGCTGGGGGCGGCCCCGCGCGGCCGGGAGGCGGGGGACGGGGTGGAGTCGCTGCCGCCCGCAGCCGCTCGGCTCCACCTGTTGCAGCGTCGGAGCGCGCCAGCCAGGCAAGACAGAGCCCGGCGTGGACGTCTGCTCCCCGCGCCGCTCTGCAGGGCAGGCCTGCGGCTAGGAGGGGACCTGGGGCAGATCGGCGCGGAGGGGGCGCTCCCTGGGAGGTGAGATCGGAGCGCGGCCGCGGCGCCAGCGCCTCTTGAAAGGCGGGGTCTCGGGGAGGGCCCCGGGCGGTTCGCTGGGGAGTCTCGCCTCTGGTCTGCCTGGGGTGGGGGAAAGCACTCCGCGCGGAGCCCTGTAGGCGCGAAATCGCTGGAGCGCACCGAGGCAGCCAAGCCCGAGTGGAGGAGATGGAACTCTCCGGGGTCACGATCTTCTGGCCGCGGGCCCCTCAAGCCCCAGGTCCTTGACAGCTTCCCAGGGAGCTGGGGCCGCCTCGCAAAGCGCGCTTCGCGCAGGCAGAGCGGACACGTGGGGGCGGAAGACGCCCCCGCGCAGGACCCAGAGGCCAAGGGCGTTCTGGTCTGGGCAAGGCGAGGGACACTGCCCGGGAGAGATGCCCCTAACTTCCTTCACTCCCTCATTTCAACCTCCCTTTCTGGTTTCCTCCTCCAGCTGGTCCGCCCGCTGGATGCCGGGCAGCTTGGGGGCCCGGCGAGAGGTCAGAACCTGAGGACGCCGTTCCGCACAGTGCCTCTGTCCGTGCGCCCGTCCGGGACCTGCTCCAGCCTCAAAGCCCGGCAGCCGGGTCGGGGACCCGAGAGGCCTGAGGCTCCGCGCGACGCCGAGACTGGGACCCAGCACCACGGATCCATCTGGGGAGGCACCTCCAAAGCCAGGCGACTGAGACCGCGCGTCCTACCCGTCGGTACTTGAGAAGCGATGGTCAGCGAGTCGGAGACCGCGGGGCTCCCCTTACCCGCCAGCCTCCGAGGCCCACCGACCTTGGCTTCGGGGGAAATTCAAGCTCGCCAGAGTTAGCCTTGAAGACGCGCCACGCCCCCTCTCCAATCTGAGCGGGGCCGGGCGCCACGGTGGAAACAGCGCCCGCATCCTCGTGCCAAGCAGAAGCCGACTCTGAGCCTGGTCACTCGGACCTTCAGCGTTTAGGAGAACTCCAAGGCGGGCGGGGACGGCCGCGAAAAAGCGGATTTGAAACCAGGAATCAAGGCGGACGTGGGGAGCTGGCGCCGCTGGAGCGCCCGGGGCGGCGGCCCGGGGAGCCACGCGGCCGGGGGGAGCGCCCAGTGGTCATGGGCCTGCCGGCCATCGGGCGTCTGGGGGCCGGCTGAGCGCCCCGCCGAGCCCCGACCTCCCGGGGGCCTGGGCGAGAGTCAGCCCGCGGCCACGGCCGTCCGGCGCGGGGCTGTCCCCGGGGGCCCGGCCATGGCTGGCCGGGGTTGCGGCTGCAGCTGCGGCCCAGCCCACCTGAACGAGGACAACGCGCGCTTCCTGCTGCTCGCCGCGCTCATCGTGCTCTACCTGCTGGGCGGCGCCGCCGTCTTCTCCGCGCTGGAGCTGGCGCACGAGCGCCAGGCCAAGCAGCGCTGGGAGGAGCGCCTGGCCAACTTCAGCCGCCGCCACAACCTGAGCCGCGACGAGCTGCGGGGCTTCCTCCGCCACTACGAGGAGGCCACCGAGGCCGGCATCCGCGTGGACAACGCCCGCCCGCGCTGGGACTTCACCGGCGCCTTCTACTTCGTGGGCACCGTCGTGTCCACCATAGGTAAGTGGGCCGGGCGGAGGGGCGGCCGGATTCGCTGGCTTTCCTGGCTGGCTGCTTCTCAACCTTGCATACGTCCGTCTCTGCGCTCAGCCCGGCTGCACAGATGTGAGTTGTTACCTGATCAACAGGTGTTATTGCCTCCCTGCTTCTCGAAATGCGGTCCACGGACCAGCTGCCTCGGCACCACCTGGGAGCTCCTTATAAATGCAGTCTCAGCCCCTCCTCAGACCTCCTGAGTCACAATCTGCACGTCAACAAAGTCCCCAGGGGATTTGAATGATCCTTAAATAATTGGAGACGCTCTGCTCTGGGAGATTTTTCATCTAGTTAAGGAGAGAGCTTGTGTTCATTGAATTTTAGGGAGAAGGCTTACAAATCGGGACAGGAACCTATAAACATTCATTGAGTTAGTACCATGCACAAGGCACTGGTCGGGAGCGGGGGGGGGGGGGGGGGGGGCAAGTTTAAAAAGACTGTGCCGGTTACTTCAAATTTGTAGAGAGAAAATCAGATTGAATACCAGATTGGAAGGAGGCAGAAGTGCTAATGAGGATAGAACTGTTTCCTACCAGGATGGGGGCCGGGGGAGAAGTGCCCTTTGGGCTGAACCAGTTGGTGTTAGGTAAGATTTGGGTTTGATGACTAAAAGTGCTTTGCACTCTGGAGGAGGAGAGAATTGCATTCAGGGGCGCCGTGAGCTACCTGATCTATGTGGTGTAGTGGAAGGAAGGCTAGGAAAGTCTTCTGGCTAACGGGGTGGCGAGGGACATTTACCGTCAGATTAAGGAGCTAGAATTTATCTAAAAGCAATTGGGAGCCATTGAGAGTTTTTGAGCAAGAGTGTGGCATGGCTGCTGTCAGTTATGCCTTTATTCCCAGCGGAAGGAAAGAGTTGGGAGTCTTTGCACCACATCCCTAAAGGTTGTTCATTCTTGAAGCATAATTGAGTGATAAGGGGGTTGGAGAAGATGCTGCAGAAATTCCGAGGTAAGCAGAGAACTGGAGTGAGGAGAGAGAGGCTATGCAGAAAGGAAGCGGCTCCCAGCTGCCAGAGCACCAGGAGCAGCAGCAAGGCTCACGGTGGCAAAGAGCACAGGGTGTGGCCCCTGTTCTTGCCAGCAGAGCTTGTCAATGAAGCAGGGCTACAAGGCAAACTTCCGTGAAGCTTCCACGCATGATTCTCTGAGGTAGACATTCTGCCAGAAGGAGCACAAGGCATAATAGGGATCAGCCTCAGGCCTGATTAGTCAAGAAAGACTTCCCCAGGTTAGTCTAGAAGTCAGGGCTCAGTTGGTGAGTAGGAGGCATGCCCCATCTGAGGGCCATTATGACACGGCAATAACTGGGCATCTGGCAAGAAAAACTAGCACAGCATTCTCCGTGATAACCAGAACGTGGGGCCCTGGCGGGGATGGAGAAGGAGTGATACCCTCCATGGTTCTCTCCCCCAGCCCACATTCTCTGCTGGACTCTCTCTTAGCACAATTCCTCAAGTCCCTCATCGTGTCACCTTCTGTGTCTCAGAAGACAGGTCCAGCGTTTCTCTGTAAGGAGGGCTTGGGGCGAACAAACTGATTGGGAAGCATTGCTTGAATCTGCTGTTTGCATAGAAAGTACAGAGTTTTTTGTTTTTTGGTGAGGAAGATTAGCCCTGAGCTAACATCTGTTGCCAATCCTCCTCTTTTTTGCTGAGGAAGATTGGCCCTGGGCCAAAACCCGTGCCCATCTTCCTCTACTCTATATGTGGGGCGCCTGCCACAGCATGGCTTGATAAGTCATACGTAGGTCCACGCCCGGGATCTGAACCTGCGAACCCCGGGGCACCCGGGATGCCAAAGCGGAGCATGCAAACTTAACTGCCACGCCATCGGGCTGGCCCCGAAAGTACAGCGTTTTTATTTAGGTTGAATATTTATTTGAGGTAGTTTTGGTGAGATATTGGGGGGCTAAATCCCCCTCCCACAAGCCACCCCTTGGCACTCCCCATGTACACGGAAGCAGGAAGGAGCACAGTGTGTCCATAGACGTGAACATCGATGCCGTGGGAGCTGAGAATGTCATGGGTGGGTGGGCGTGTGGGAACATAGGCTTTTGTAGTGCAAATATAGTAATGTAGCCCAGGGAATAGAAGGAAACCAGAACTGAGTCTGGAGTTGGAGCTATCGGTCCTACCTCTGTAACTTGGGCAAGTTTCTTAACTGTTCTGAGCCCCATCCTTCTCATCTGAGATGTCTGCAAAGTGCCCACCTTGGTATCTGGCACATCATAGCTGTTCAGTAAATCTTAGTCCTGTCTCCTGCCCACTCCCCTCCCCTAAGTCTGCCCCTCTTGCAGGGTTCTTGTGAGGAATAATGAGCTCATGTAAGTGAATGTTCTTTTAAAAAATGCAAAAACGATGTAAGTATGGGCTTATTTTTACTTTCTCACTTCTAACATTTGCTTTTAAATTGTTTCATTACTTGCTGTTGTAATAACGGCACCTGCTACCCTGTATTAGTGTACATGTTGGGCACATACTGTGATTAATATGTGAATATGTGATGCACCTAATTGCTACATGACATTCACACTTAATTGCAGTCGACACAACTCCATGAGGTAGGTGTGATTATCCCCATTATATAGATGAGGAGACTAAAGCTTCGTGTTCTTTGTAAAATAACGTATAAAGAAGAAAGAAGTTAAACCATCTATAAAGATAACACCCCAAGTTGACCATCGTTAACATTTTGGTGCATTTCTTTCTATTATTTTTTCCCTGTGCATACACATATGTGCATTTGTATTTTTTAAAATTGGGATCATATTCTAGAAACCATTTATGTCTTGTATTTTATTCGTAACATTAAATGATGGTGTTTTTCTTCTAAAAATTAGTTCCACCATGCTTTATTCTAAGACTTTGAGGTCACAAACAACAAGAAAGCATACAGTGAAATAATTATGAAATGTAAATAAAACTTCAGCACCAGAGAAAAGAAGAACAGAAATATGGAAAGCAAATGTATCTGGGAAGTTGCTAGAAGCAGACCTTGAGCCAAGAATTTGAGTGCAAACAGTTTACTGGCAAGGGATATAGGCAGGTGAAAAGGAAATAGGTCAATATAGGGTGTGCTATTAGGCAGGAACCACAGTGGGTAACTGGTTTAATCCCAAGGGGAAAGTTGAAAACAATGCAAAGCTCATGACCCAGAATTAGCCCATGCAAGGGAGCTGGGGTATTTATACACCCACACCTGTCAGTAATTGATTAAAGGCTGTTTGGAGGGTGGGAGAAGCACAAGGATATAATTCCCAGGTACTTCTGGCCTGATTTTCATGGACAACCCAAGGGTAGCCCTCTGACAAAGATATTGGTATTGGCCATTTGAAGATATAGGCATTCGTTGCCCTGAAATGGTAAGAGGGATCCCGAGGGTTGTGGGCAGGACATCAACAATGACTATTCAAGCTCCAGATTTGGTTGCAAGCACCGTAGCAGAGTCATGATCCATACTGGAATTCTTATGATCAGAAAAAATGAAGCATAAACCATTTTCCAGTACGTCATCCTCAAAAATATTTCCCCCTTGGGATTTTATATAGGAGACACTGCATAGGACCAGTGAATGATGTTCACGAACAACATTTTCCTGGAAAATGCAATTAAAGATTTCTTGTAACTGTTGTCTAGTTGAGACCTTTGATTTAAAAGTCAGAGCAGAGTGGAAAACAGTTTGGCAGTTTTCTCAAAAGGTTAAACATAGAACTACCATATGATCCAGCAATTCTACTCCTAGGGTATATATTCAGAAGAATTGAAAGCAGAGACTCAAACAGATATTTGTACACCAAAGTTCATTGTAGCGTTATTCACAATAGCAAAGTGGTGGAAACAACCTAAGTGTTCATCAACAGATGAATGGATAAACAAAATGTAGTACATACATACAATGGAATATTATTCAGTCATAAAAAGGAATGAAATTTTGATGTATACTACAACATGGATAGACCTTGAAAACATTATACTTAATGAAATAAGCCAGACACAGAAGGACAAATATTACGTAATTCCACTCATAGGAGGTACCTAGAATAGGCAAATTCCATAGTAATGGAAAGTAGAATAGAGGTTACCAGGGGCTGGGAGAAGAAGAGAAGGGAGAGTTATTGTTTAATGGGTGTGTAGTTTTGTTGAGGATGATAAAGTTCTGGGTATAGAGAGTGGTGATGGTTATATAACATTGAATACTATTATATGGTTATATAACACTTAATACCATGAATACATTTAAAACCATTGAATTGTATACTTATGGTTAAAATGATAAATATTGTGTATATTTTACTACAATTTAAAAAGTCAGAGCAGAATATTAAAACTTAGGGGTGTGGATTCTGGAAGAGGTTGATGATTAGGCTAGAAACAAGAATAAATTTGAAATAGGGAAGTAGATTGACAGTATATCCTGTAAATGATCTTCTATAAATATCTTTTCTCTCAAATAGGCTTTTGCTAGGAATTTATTCCTATGTTTGCCTGTGTGTTTATAATTCAGCTTCCGTCCAAAAAGGATTTGAGGTATTTTAATATGATATGGTCAGGGCAAGCTTAGATTATGCCATGGTAAGAAGCTACCCCCAAATCTCAGCAGCTTAACACAACAAGAGTTACTTCTTACACACACACAGCCCACTGTGGGCAGGGACTCCCCAGGGCAGTTGTCTCCTGTGTTGGCTCAGTGTTCCAGGCTTCTTTTATCTTGTGGCCCCTCTTCATCAGCAGGCGTTCCGAGACTGCCCAGGACGGGGAGGAAAGGACTGAAGACTGGAGCACCAGCAATTAAACGGACACCACCATGCATGTCACCTCCGTGCACATTTTGTTGGGCAGATCAAGCCACATGGTCTCACCCAACCTCATGGACTTTGGGAAACACACTTCTCCCATGAGTCCAGAGGTGGATAAGACTCGATATTGGTGAACAGCACGGGTGTCTTTCACATATGCGTGCATACAGTGCACTAGAAATGGATACTAATGGATTTAAAACAATGGAGAGATGAGAAAACATGAGTAGGATAGGACAATTAAGCCACAGATTGCTAATACACAGAGATATATGTCAAAAGGACCTGTGTAATTGCCAAAAGTGAGCCCCAAATTTGGCTGAATTTTCAGTTGTCAAAATGAACACAAAAACAACCATGAAATGGTTCCCCTTATCCAGGCTGGCTGCTTGGAAGACACCCAGCTTTTACAGACGTGAATAAAAATTTCTCCTACAGATTGTCATGAAAGGGACAAGATAATGTGGTGAATAATCTTCTCTCCAGCATCTGAGTCATAAATAGGAAAGAGAACCGTGTGCTCCTGCGTGGCATAGCATCCCTCCATGCAAGGTGCAATTCAGTGAAATCCCCTCTGCCCAAGTCCAGAGCCATGCAGAGCAAGCATGCAGCTCCCATTGGTCTCGTCCAGGAAGGACATTTAGAATTCTCTACTGGCGGTTCCCAAGCTCTGGTGTCCATAAGAACTCACTGCAGGGGAGAGTAGTCTTGTTAAAATGCGGGTGCTTGGTCCCCCCTTTCAGAGATCTTAATGCAGTAGATCTGCATTTTAAGAAACTTCCCCAGATGGCTCTGATGTAGGCAGTACAGGGAGCACACTTGAGGCATGCGAGACAGGAGTTGGCATAGGGTTGAAAACTGAGACCACCCAACGAGGATCCTCACTGTTCAAAGAGTGGTCCACGAATCAGCAGTATCAGCATTACCTAGTAGCTTGTTAGAATGGCAGAGTCTTAGGCCAATCCCAGACCAAGTGAATCAGAATCTGCTCTTTAACGAAACACCCAGGTGAGTCACAGGCACGTTAAAGTTTGAGAAATCTGGAGTCTAGAAAGCTGTTGTGTTGTGATGTTGCTGACTAGGGCAAGCCTCCCCTCTCTGGGCTTTAGAACACAGACAAACTGGTGGCCAGGCTGGCATGGTGAGAAGGCGAGATGTGCTCATCTGTCTCCTTGGTGGACCTCCTCCCCAGGTGATAGTTAAGTACATGAGGAGTAGGTTAACCAAGACCAACATTATCCAGATGCAGGGATGCAACAGGCTCAGGCTGAGAAGGGGATCCTGGCTTGTGCAGATCTGAGAAGCTCAGACGCAGAGATGCTGAGCCCCTCCTTGGTGGTATACCACTCAAGTAGGTGACCAGATTTTCAATGACAGTTTCTTTAATTTTAATTAAACAGAAATAATTACACTGGCGCCTCTTGTTGGCCCCGGGTGTGGCTGGTGATTAGCACGTGGGTAGCAGTGTTCTGCAAGGCGCTCTGGTTCAGGAGCTGAGCTGACAGGTATGTATGGCCTGGTCAATGTGCAAATCTGTGTGGCCCTGAACTGAATATGTTTTCAGAATCTGTTTTTTCCCCCGTGGGCACAGGCCCCACTACTCCCTAATGTCCCACATGCCAAGTTACACTCATTTTCATTCATGGTCTGACTCCTGGGTTCACTGACCACAGGGTTTCCCTTCCAAGGAGATAAAATCAATAGAAGAGATACCAGGGGTTGATCAGAGAATGGGAACAATAAACCCTGAACACTTTTTGAGGCTTCTAACAATGGCTCTCTGGCCAAAGGAAGACGCAGAGGGCGTGCTCAAGATGCAGCATTTCAGAAAAGTGGTATAACGTCTGGCAGGTCAGATAAACTGAACTGAAGGAGGCAGAAGGCTGGAGAGAGAAGGAGGAGCAACGTGATGATGGAGATGCCTCCTCACGCGGTGCGTTTCCCCGCTGTCCTCAGCAGGACCACGTGCTCTGGGTCTGGACACAGTAACGTCCTTCTCTACAGGCTGAGTGTTCCCCACATAAAAAGTCATTAATGCACTGGTAATAATAATCATCCCCTGCTCTTCTCTCCTTCACCCTAAGAGGAAAGGATTGCTGCTTGCTGGGTCTGCTCCCCAGGCTATCCTTAACTGTGGAGAATCCAGATAATAGGCTGAACGAGAGAAAGCTAAAAGAAGGTGGAGAGGTTAAGTCACTCATGATGACAGAGAGTAGAGAGAGATGGGGGGGAGGGGACCAGGAAGGACAGAAAGACTGAGAAGGCTGATGACTGGGGACGGTTTTAGGGATAAAAGCCTCCAGAACTCCTTTGAGATATGAGAGACTGGGAGAGGAGAAGAGAGGGAACTTTCCTTTGTGTTATAAATTGGAGACTCCTTAAGATTCTTTATAGATATGCAAGCAAAAATTAAATTTATTTTTTCGTTATTTTGGGCTAATGGACCATGCTTTTTTGAATGGAACACTACCCTGAGAACCTCCAAGGAACCCAAGAATTACTTGGGTTACGTTCATAGCAAACCCCTCTCCCCTTCATAGAGAAAGGGATGGAGGAGAAGAGAGAACAGGGTGGAACTGAGGATAAAACAAGAGGAAATCACCATGTTTCATAATACAAAAAAGAATTTTCAGTGAAACCGGCTGAGATCAACACATATGTGTGCTACAATGCTGGACAGTGGAGAGTGAGCAGTACATCTTCCAATATGACTCTACTTTCAAGATACTGAAATTTTCCAAGCAGGAAACAAATAATTGAGCAAATACAGGGTTCTCAGAATGGATAGTCTGAAAGCTTCCCCATGAAATTTGAGACGATAGATCCCAAGGAGGTGGCCCTCTCCCCCACCTGAGTGAATGCAAATTCCCACCAGCCACTCTTTCTGCCCCCTCCTTCCCCATCACCATGCATTGCTCCCTAGCTATAATCTTCAAATGCACCCATCATTGTTCACATGAAAAAATATGTTAAAGTGCTTTAAAAACTACGGCTATGACTGCAAGTGTAGAGTTGAAAAAATACTGAACAAAAACTCGCATTCCTAGAAGATCTGGATGGGAAGATATTTTCTGAGCACAAAGACAATGGAAGAAACCACAAGGAAAGACTGAAATGTGAAACTGCACAGCAATTTAAAAAGTTTCTATATCTAAATAATAAACATGGAACAGAAAACAATAAAGGATCAAAAGTATGATGCAAACATGATGAAGGGCTAAAATCCTTAAAGTCTAAAGCACACGTATACAGTGATTAACAACATCCCCTGGCTCCTGATAGAAAAATGGGGGAAGGATTAGCTAGTTGATTCAGAAAAGATAAACTACAGTTATTTTTAATAAATATATAAAATTAATCAACTTGACTATAAATCACAGAAATTCTAATTATAATGAGATTCATTTTTACCAAACTACAACAAATTGCTCCTTGTAATGGTTATGTGGAAAACAATCAGATACAAAATATGATATATTTCAGTGATTTTAAGATGTACCTTTTCTCAGCATTTTAACATCCTTGAAATTGGGATGATCTCACAATTGCTAGCAGAATTTAATTGGCAGTATTCTTTTCTTTCTTGTTGGTACATAAAATAACAATACATCTTAGATTCAATAAAAGATCACTTTAGGTTCAATATGGTATGATACACCAAAATATTAACAATGATTCTTGTTGGATGGTGGAATCATGGGTGATTTCTACTTTCTTTTTTATGCTTTCCCATATATTTCCAGTCTTCTAAAATGAGTATGTATTTCTTTTATCATCAGACAGTAAACAAAACCTCGTTCTAATCCTGACTGCCTCTTCATAGCTGTGTGGTCCTAAGTGAGATATTTATGCTCTCTGTACCTCAGTTTTTTTATCTGCAAAATGGAATAACTTCTGTCTACCTCATAAGTTGTACACAAATGCTTTGTAAAATGTAAAATGCTTATGCCATTTATATCTTGACACACATATGACGTCCACTAATGTATGCCATTGAATAATGTATTCATGGGATATTTTAATTTTTTCTGAAAGCCTTTTCATCATCTTGGATGTCAGTTTATAGCTTTATACAATAAAACAGTGATTCCCAATATTTTATTGTTTGAATCTGATATAATTTGATTCAAAATCTCTTTCCTCAGCCTTGTTTCCGCCCTGGAGAGAGCAGCCCCACCACAGGCATTCGGATTCTAATTGTAAAACATTGTCCAGGCCAGACAGGTCTGATGACGGCCTAACTCAAGAGTTTGAGTCCCCCAGTTAGAGCTTTGATCATCTGTGAGCTCTGGGCTTCCTTCTCTTTGGGAGCAAGAAGGTCAAAAAGTTCTTAACTCTTCCTGATTAGTAGCAGCATCTTGACTTTTTCAGTTTGCTTAAGTACCTGTTTGTATAGGATGCTTGATCATCACAGAGGGTCAACCTAGCATATCGGCTGTTTCATTGTGAACCCACCAATTTCTAAAAGAAGCGAGGGACAGTTATATTCTCTCAACTCGTCTGATTCTCATGTCTACACCTAGGTGTTGTAATCCATAGTACATACTATTCTGTCCTTTTCTCTTCTTTTACATTATTTCCTATACACTTGGTCAAGAATTTCATGTGTTCCTATAAATGTAGAATAGTTTATCTTCAAACCGTTGGATTTGGGGGTTATGTGTGATTTTTTTTACTCGTGTGTAATAAAATTTATGAAATTTATTGAGTGCCTACCGTGGGTTGGACACAGCACACATCTTTACATATGTTTAATTCTTATAACAACCGCATGAGGGTAGGTACTGTTAATATTCTCATGTTACGGGCCAGGATCCTGAGGCCTGGAGAGCTTCTATGCAGTGTCTGAAGTTACCCGGCTGGTAGTGGCATGGAGCCTCGCCTCAAAGCTTACACTTTGAACCACCACTCCTTGGCCATTTCTTCCTTTGAGATCCTTGTTGTGGGAAGAATGACCAGCTAAAGAGACCATGACCTCTTTTTACAGTTGTGGTGGTCTTTAGGTGGCCTGGGATAATGTAAGAAGACAGAGATGGTCTGGTTAGCAGAATCTCAGGAGACATTTGTGATACTGTAATGTCTACAGTTTCATGGGTAAAATGGTCTGGGTAGTGTTCTGCCTACCTCCCAGAAGTCCATGTAACTGGAGATTTATATCTCCTGTTGCAATATTTCACAGTCCTCTTAAAGTTGCAACCTTCCTCTCATCACCATGACAACTAATGTGCCTGCCCCAGGACTTTCATCTCCAATTCGGACATATTTGATCCCACAAGTCACTTCCTGACTCTGCCTGTGGGCTCTTGGCATGTTGGCACCAAGGTTGTCTGTGTCTTGGGTCTTCTCTTGTATTAAGCATCTGATGAGGATCACAAGGCATTGATCTTACAGAGCAACCAGGGCAGTCGTTTTCAAACTGTGCTCCAAGTAGCCCATGGGGTTCTCTGTGGTACTTTAAGGGCTGCCTTGAGGGCCGAGGGGACCCCTCAAGTTCTTATCTCTGTTATATATATTTATTTATATATGTCCAAAATATTTATCCTATCCTGCCACCTTTTTATTGACTATTAAATTTTTTGGTGGGTAGAAATGATTTTTATATAGCCAAATACACTCATTTGACTGGCAATTTTTTCTTACGGTCTTTCATAAATTCCAGTCCCCGCCATGGTTGAGAGAAATATTCTCATCCATTCTTTGTTTAACTCTAACTCATCTCAAATGTTCTTCAAAAAGTCTGCTTTTTAAATAGTTTTGTGTGGTTGGCTATATAATTATGCTTTGATTTATTTCTAAAATTATCACATAATGATTTGAGAATGTGCATTTTCCAGAATTCTCTTTTTTATTTGAGTGTTTCTGTGTATCTTGGTATCTGTATATATTTCAGCTGGGTTACAGAGTTTTGGAACAGGAAAGAACATCATTCCCAACCACCCTTCAAACCTAATAAACACACCCAAAATAAGATTTTGGTTGTGTGTTTTGGGCCATATAAATTCAGTGTTACTGATTTCATCACTTGCATAACTTTTATTATTATTTTGTTGATAATACCTTTGTTTACCTCTTAATGCTTTATATGCAAACATCTATCATTAAATTTAGATATGATTAAATTCCTATATTAGCAGATATTTGCTGACTTTTAGACCATCTCTCTAGTTGTAATTTTTAGTAATTTAAGTAAACCACTTAATACATTTTGTATTTTTATTTTTTTAACCAGTTTTAGACTTTTCTCTTTGTAAAGGAATTTGGCACATTTAATATTTGGTCTCATTTGTATTATCCTTTTTTGTTCTTTATCTCTCTTACTTTCTATTTTCTTTTCAATTCTATACCTTCTATTACAGTGGATTAGGTATCCTTTTTGTCATTTTAAGTGTGATCAGAATGAAATCTTATCTAAATTTCCTGGGGATAAAAAACAATTTCTGCCACAATTTTTTATGTTTATGAATAAAATTGCGACTCCTTTCTCTGGATGATACAGAGTGTTGTGTCCTTGGGTTCAGCCCTGTTCCGTCCAACGCCTCTGCCTCCCAGGTCCTTATTGTATCTTGTTCTCTGAAAACGCTTTTTAAAATCATATTTTGCATCTAGAACCTTCCTTGTATCATCACGTCTGATAACTGAGAGCATATCACCTCCATGACCTTTTTCTCTTTTGTGATCTGTAGCGCTTCTCTTTTGGTATCTTCCTCCATTTCAGTTCCATTCTCTCTTCTCCTGCCTCTGGACATTGAGGCTCTGCTTGATCATTCACTGAACGCCGTTGCATTTTCTCAAGCCTTGCTTCTGCTTTCCAACAAAAAGTAAAGGCAAGATAATGAAACTTCAAGAGAATTACTTTCCTACGTGGTCTGAAAATAATGCCGCATTTAACACTGAGTGGGGAGGGAGGAAAAAGGGAAACAATCCCGTTTCTTACCTGCTTCTGTGCTTTGTGCTCCGTGCTTCTCTTATTCCTAATTCTGCAACCCCTTTTCTTAGCACCACTTCAGTCTTGAGGTTGTATTGCTCCTTTCTGTTGCCTGTACTACTGTTTCTTTGTCTCAGTAATTAAAAAGGAAAAGAAAATGACAGATATATCAACTGCAGATTGCATTGAGCTGTGTGTAGCAGAAAACCTCAATAACAATGGCTTAAACACAGAGAAGTTTACTTTTCTCATGTAACAAGCAGTTCAGAGGTCTGCAGTCCGGGCTGGTGTGGTAGTCCCGCGAGACGCCCACGTGCCACCACATCCCAGCACTTTCTGTCTTTCTGCTCTGGCTGGCTTAGATGGTGGCTCTCCCTTGTGCTTACAAAACAGCTCCAGGCTTTGTGACCGCCACCAAGGCAAGAAGACAGGGAAGAGAAGAGGCAAAATGTGTGTACCAGCTGAGTTGGACCCTTGAAAAGAGCTTTCTTGGAAGCCTCAACTTCCACTTATATCTCAGTGGCCAGAACCATGTCCGATTGCCCTCCCCACCATCTGCATGGAAGCTATCACTGCCGCGAACAAAATTAAGGCTCCTTTATTGGGGCAGAAGAGAAGGACAGTGTTGTGCAGCAACAATATTGTGTAGGCAGCTAATGGTATAGCTCCTGAAAAAATATTGTCGGGGTGTCTTTCCTTCTAAGATTATTTTGGAAGAGACTCTATGAGCAGTTAATGTCTTGATCAAAGTTTTTTCAGTCCTGGGACTTATTCTTCAAGTGTTTTCTTAATGGGAGTTTAGACAATCCTTGCTGTTTTGTTTATCTTGGCACCCTATTATTCTCAAGTTGGATATTCCTGTTTTTTAAAGTCCACCAGGTGCTTCTGCTTTGTTTTCATGTATTTGCTTAATTCCATATTTTGGATTTGATTCTCCATTTATCGTCCAGGTCTCTAATTTTTTCTCCATTGTCTGGTAACTGTCTGCTGATTTTAACCACGTTGTTAGTTATGCTTACAGTGTTAACCATGCCTACTACATTTCAAGCACTGGTCTAAATATTGGAAATTCTTTTTTGCTATTGTCCTGTGTCTTTATTACCATCAACAGTTCTTGATTTATAGTTCTTATCTCTCTTAGATTTTCTTCATTCAGTCTTGCTCATTTGTGGGGTTCCTGGCTATGTCCTGTAAGTCACTCCCATTCCCAGCAGAATCTTTCTTTGGAACTTAAAACTTAAAAACTGAATTTATGCTGCATTTAGCATTTTTCTCACTAAGGCCTGTTTTATTCGTTCTGGCTGTGATATTTTCTGTTCCAGATGTTATATTTTTGGTATTTGGTATGGAGGCATGCTATATATACTATTTCTCAACCTAGTATATTTTTAGATTTAGTTTCTTTTATTTAATAGCTTGTGACCCAATACCAACACCTATAAAAAGAAATGTGTGAGAGGCAGGCTTTGACCACATAGGGATATTCATGTGTTTAGTACTCAGCAAAGCCTGGGTCCATTTCTTGGAATGATGGATGAAGACTGAATTCTGGGAGTTTATAACTTAAAGCAACAACCAGGGCTCCTTCAATTAATTAAGACAAATTTCTTGGAGGACATGGGGTCTAGGGGCTGTTTGGGAAGAGTTGATGGCCTGCTCATTGTCTCAACAATCCTTCGAGTTAGGGAAAGTAAGGCTCAGAGAGAGTTAGTAACTTTCCCAAGTACACACAGCTGGTAAGTAAGGGAGTATATCAGTTAGGAATTTTGTTTAGCTTCAAGTTACAAAGACCCCAAAAGCAGTGGTTTAAGCACACAAGGTTTTACTCTATCCCAGAAAAGAGGTCTGCACCATATGCGGGCAGTTCAGGGCTGGTATGGTGACTACACAACAGGGAGTCAGGCCTCTTCAGCTCTGCAATCCCTAGGGTGTTGTCCTGGTCCTCAGGGGTCAACATGGCTGCTGGAGCTCTGGCCATCACATCCACACTATAGGTAGTAGGAGAGAGGAAGGGTGTGTCCTTTCCCTTTCAAGGAGATGTCTTAGGTCAGTTTCTCTAACAAGCAGACTCTTGGGCTAAGGATTTGGGAGGAAGTGATTTATCAAGGAGGTGCTCCCAGAAGAGACTAGTAAGGGAGTGAGGAAAGTGTGGATGGGAAAAGGGAAGAAGCCAAGTAGGGGGTTATTTTATGTTGCTCTGAAGCAGAAATTACACCTTGGAATTTGTCCCGCCTTGAGGCAAAGGTACCGGGATTTTATATTCCCACACCAGTCAGTCATTGGCTATGGCTGGGGGAGGAAGGGACCTAAAACTCCCAGGCACTTGGCTGTCTGCGTTACCAAGTGTAAGCTGTTCACAGCAAAGCCTGCAGCAGGTGGGGGATGGACACACAGAGCTGGTCACCAGGTTTAAAATGATGTGGGTGTGGCACAGTGTCCACTACAGGGGGCTTCCCAGACGTTCCAGATGTTACTTCTTCTGTTTCATTGACCAGAACTTCATCATATGATCATACCCAGCTGCAGGACTGCCTGGGAAATGAAGTCTTATTCTGGGTATTAAAATGTCAGAGAACAATTACTAAGGAATAGAGAGAGAAGAATGTGAAGGCATCCAGCAGTGCCTACCACAGGAGTGTGATGGATGAAGGAGTCACGAAGAGCCTCGACTGTCAGGCCGCAGGGTGGGAACTCCGCACAGGGAGGCTGGCACGCTGTCAGAGACTGGTAAAGAATTGCATGAGAAAAAGTGCAATTTCAGGGAGATTAACCTGGCAGAAGTGTAGCAGACCCCTGGGAGGCAAAATCGCCCTCGGTTGAGAACAATGTTCAGTTGTTTTTGTTAGTGCCCTAAAAGGGACAACAGGACCGAGAATCAAAACAAAGGACTGCCTCTGTGGTTCCCTTCTTTCCACTGCCTTTCAGGAGTGGGCGCTGTGAGGGGCACTCTGCTGGGACCGCAGAGATGAATGAGCCAGGTGCACACTCTAGAGAGTGAAAGTACAGATGATTTCCCATTAATTGAGGACTTCCAGGCCAAAGACAAGCTTTGAGTATTTGCCCCTCTCCACACCACCCCCCTACCTTCAACTTGAATTATTAACTGCAAGGTGGCTTTTTTCATTTCTTTTTAAAAATATTTTTCAAGTTGCTAAAGTAATACTTGCACATTCGAATAAATTTTCAAATCATTCCAAAGTGTTTAAAATGAAAAATCAAAGTCTCCCTTTACTTCCCCCTCCTACTCCCTGAGGGTGACCACTGCTTTTTCACTTACTGGTGGTTCTTTTTTATTTTTTTTTTTTGGTAACAGCTTTATTGATCTATAATTCACATATCATAAAATTCACCTATTTAAAGTGTACAACTCAATGGTTTTTAGTGTATTCACAAGAGTTTTGCAACCATCATCACAATAATTTTAGAACATTTCATCATCCCCAAAAGAAACCCCATACCCTTTACCAATCATCCCCATCCCCTCCAGCCCTAGGCAACCACTAATTTACCTCTGTCTCTAGAGCTTTGCCTATTCTGGACATTTCATATAAATGGAATCATATAATATGTGGCCTTTGTTCCTGGCTTCTTTCACTTAGCAGAATGTTTTCGAATCAT
This sequence comes from Ceratotherium simum simum, assembly GCF_057802395.1. Classification (NCBI taxonomy): domain Eukaryota; kingdom Metazoa; phylum Chordata; class Mammalia; order Perissodactyla; family Rhinocerotidae; genus Ceratotherium; species Ceratotherium simum. Next base: position 15,243,547 of record NC_141923.1, on the reverse strand, counting down.
CCATGTTGTGATATATATATCAATATTTCACTCCTTTGTATTGCTAAATAATATTCTATAGTCATACGTCACATAACCACCTGTCAGTCATCAATGGACTGCATATACGATGGTGGTTCCCATTAGTACCATGTAGCCTAGGTGTTTGGTAGGCTATATCATCTAGGTTTGCATAAGCACTATCAGTGATGTTCACACAACGAAAAATTGCCTAACAATGCATTTCTTAGACTGTATCCCCATCATTAAGAGGTGTACAACTATATTATATCGATGTACCACATTTTATCTATTAGTTAATCAGTTGGTGGACATTTGGGTTGTTTTCGCTTTTTAGCTATTATGAATAATGCTTTACGATGTTGAATAAATGTACACGTTTTTGTGTGGACATGTTTTCATTTATCTTGGGTATATACTTAGGTTTGGAATTGCTGTGTCATATAGAAACTCTATTCTTAATCTTTGGATGAACTGCCAGACTATTTTCCAGAGTGGCTGTGCTATGTTATATTCCCACCATTGGTGTATGAGTGTTCTAATTTCTGAATATCCTTGAAAACACTTTTATTATCTGTCTCTTTGATTCTGTCCATCGTAGTGGATGTGAAGTGATATCTTATTGTGGTTTTGATTTGCATTTCTCCAATGACAAATGATGTTGAGCATCTTTTCAGGTGTTTATTGGCAATTTGTATACTTTCTTGAAAGAAATGTCTATTCAAATCCTTTACTCATTTTTAGTTGGCTTGTCTTTTTATTATTGAGTTATAAGTGTTCTTTATATATTCTAGATTCAAGTCCTTCATCAGATATATGATTTGAAAATATTTTCTCCCATTCCATGGGTTGTCTTTTCACTTTCTTCACGGTGTCCTTTGAATCACAAAAGTTTTTAACTTTGATGAAGTCCAACTTATCTATTTTTTCTTTTGTTCCTTATTCTTTTAGTGTCATATCTAAGAAACCATTGCCTAATCCAAGGTCATGAAGATTCAAACCTATGTTTTCTTTTAAGAGTTTTCTCCTTACATTCAGGTTATTAATCCATTTTGAGTTAATTTTTGTATATAGTGTGAGATATGGGTCCAACTTAATTCTTTTGCACGTGCATATCTGGTTCCATTTGTTGAAAAGACTATTTTTCCCCTATTGAGTTGTTTTGACACCCTTGTCAAAAATCTGTTGACCATAAATGTAAGGGTTGATTTCTGAACTCTCAATTCTATTCCATTGATCTATATGTCTATCCTTATGCCAGTAACACACTGTCTTGATTACTATAGCTTTATAGTAAATTTTGAAATAAAGAAGTATAAGTCCTTCAGCATTGTTCTTCTTTTTCAGGGTTGTTTGGCTGTTATGGGTCCCATGAACTTCCATGTGAATTTTAAGATCAGCTTGTCAGTTTCTACAAAGAAGCTTTGTGTTGAATCTGTAGATCCATTTGGGGAATATTGCCATCTTGAAAATATTAAGTGTTCCAGTCCATGAACATAGGATACCTTTCCCTTTATTTAGATCCTTTAATTTCTTTAAACAATGTTTTGTGGTTTTCAAAGTATAAGTTTTGCACTTCTTTTGTTAAATTTATTCCTAAGTACTTTATTCTTTTTAGAGCTATTGTAAATTAAATTATTTTATTAATTTTATTTTATATTGTTTATTGAAGTGTATAGAATACAATTGATTTCGTGTATTGATCTTGCATGCTGCGACCTTGCTGCACTCATGTATTAATTCTAATCGTTTTTTAGTGGACTCCTTAGGATTTTTTGTATACAAAAATCGTATCATCTATGACTAGAGATAGCTTTAATTCTTCCTTTCCAATCTGGATGCGCTTTATTTCTTTTATTTCATGCCTGTCTAGAACCTCCAGTACAATGTTGAATAGAAGTGGTGAGAGTGGACATTCTTGCCTTATTCCTGATCTTAGGGGGAAAGTTTCAGTCTTTCACCATTAAGTATGATATTAGTTCTGGTTTGTTTATTTTAGTAGACGGCCTTTATCAGGTTGAGGAAGTTCCCTTCTATTCCTAGTTTCTTGAGTGTTTTTTATCACAAAGGGATGTCAGATTTTGGCAAATTCTTTTTCTGCATCTATTGAGATGATGTGGTTTTATCCTTTCTCCTATTGATACAGTGTATTGCATTAATTAATTTTTAGATATTAAACCAACCTTGGATTGCTGGGATAAATCTCACTTGGTCATGGTATATAATCTTTTCATATGTTGTTGCATTTGGTTTGCTAGTATTTTGTCAAGGATTTTTGCACCTATATGCAAAAGAAAATTCATCTATTTTTTTCCTTTTTTTGTGATATCTTTGTCTTGTTTGGTATCAGGATAATATTGGCCTACAGAATGAGTTGGGAAGTGTTTACCTATGGTTCTCATATATATCTTTCTGAGGTTGCCCAGGATATGCCACAATGGTATAGATGTTCAATAATTTAACTGTTCCTCTTATTGTAGGATATGTAGGTTGTTTCTAATTATTGCTAGTAAAACAGCTCTATAAAGCATATTTTAAATTTTAATATTTAAACTTTTAATTGTAAATATGTATAGGTCTTGCCAAATTTTTGAGAACTTTAAAATTGAAATATTCTCTTAACCAATTTGTGAGACTCTTGTTAGTCTCACAGCTAACATGTACTGTATTCTTCTGCCTCTTTGGTACTATACTAAATGCTCTAGATACATAATCTTTCATCCATTGAAGTAGGACTATTATTTTCCTCATTCTATGAGTGAGAAAACTGAAGCACAGAGGGGTAAATAGCTTGCCCAAAGGCACACAGCTAGGGAGTGGTGGAACTTTGATTCAAACTTTGTTCGGCCATGATTTAAATTTTGGAAAGAAAGCTAGCCTCTGAGAGAGTAAACATTCTAGTGAAAATTGAAATAAAATCTATGGCCCTGGGTCTGTGTTTATTTTTGCCATCAATGAATTTGTTTTTGATGTTACTGCTGAATATTTTTTGCAAGCTATTGTTTTGAAGAAAGTGGGCTGCCAGGATGTATAATAAAGAAGACATCTAGATGTCCCAAACTGGGTTTGAACAATGTCATCTCTCCTCTCTTATCTCCACAGAACCATACCCAGCACCCATCCATATGAAAATTATGGATTACTTCAAAATTATACAACTACTTCAAAATTATGGTGGTTATTAGACCCGTCCTCATTATTTAATGATTTAATAAAGAAGCACATAGACTATATCACATTGGTTTCATAGTTTAATAACTATGTTTTAATATGGTTGCTTTTGTGATCCAATGCATTTTATTTCATTAATTTAGAAACACATTCTGTGGAGAGGCTCATAGGCTTCCCCAGACTACCAATGGCTCCATGTAACAGGAAACAGGAATTGAGAACCCGAACAAGGTGAGGCTGATTCTGAATGAGGAGGAAAATGGAGGCCACACCCGCTGTTCTGGCTGCTCCTGTGTGGTTAGCGAAGGGCATCAATCCACTTATAGTTGCGTGAAAATTGACTTGAAACACTCTTGTTGCTCAATCACTAAGTGTAATTTCATCTTTTGATGATTCAGAAGACATTTCAGGGTGTTGCTGTGTCTTGAGGGTCATCGTTGGGAGGGTAAATTACCACACTCCCTCTGAGCAGTGGGGAAGATGCAAGTATTTAGAAATGTCCTATTTATAGAGCGCTCTTTTTATAGGGGAGTAGACTGAGTTCAGAGCTGCCTCCTGTTTCTTTCTCTCTCCCTTCTCAGCCAGTTATGATGTCCCTCTGACTCTTAGCCCACCACCTCCCCTACGGTTGCCGTGTCACGTGTACTCTTTATTGTAAATATTGTTTTCGAAATATATATCTTCAAGATTATTTTAACACTACTTCTTGATGGGTCTTTAAATTGGAAGTTGCAACTTTGGCCAAAGGTGATATGCTTTATTTGGCCTACAGACGGTGATGTGTTGGTAAATGCTTAACAACCAGCTTAAAAAAAATAACAACCCTGATTTGTAGCATTTGCCTATTTCTGTGGTGTAAATATTTCCACAATGGCTTATTTCAGGCTATGAACATGAAGTCGCTGAAGGCAGGAGGCAGAGAAGAGAAAAGATGTGCATAATCGGCTCTTGTGAGCCTCTACCTGCCAGCTCCAGGACACTCCCGTGGGCCGCAGGGTGCTTCAGAAAATTCAAATTAGTTGTAAACTTTTAAAAATTAGACTTCCCAGTTAAAACCTAGATTTCTGATTTCTCTTGGGAAAATGGAAAATCTGACTATCACAGGCTCACATTCCTACACGCCAACCACTCGCTGAAGAAGAGCTATGGATGTTCCTTTGGGGAGCTCACTGGTCCCTGGTCCCACCCCACCTAGGCCGAGTGTCACCTGCCATTCATCACTGTGTTTGACTTCTTTCCTGTCCTCTGGCTCAACTGCTGAGGTTCCTCCCACCAAGTGATCTGGCCTTTTATCAAAAACTCAACAAAGAGTTGCAGAGTTGGGTCTCATATAATATTAATTTTTTAAAATTGCTTCCAGGTTGATCGTGGGGTAGTCAATTTCTCCTGCTGGGGCACGTGAAGATTTATTTTATTCCATTCTTGTTAATTTCCCTCTGGTTGCCCCAAATCAGGAAGCAAAAGAGCTTTTCTCCTTAGGATATTTAATAAATGAGAATTGAACCAGAAAAGCATGAACTTTGTGACTGGCTAAAGGTTTTCCTCTGGGAAACTAAGACCCACTAACTGGAAATGGTGGAAAGTGACAAGTTCAGAGGAAAATCAGTAGAGTAATTAAAAACGTATCAAGCCGTGTACAGTAGGCAGTTGACACAGCAGAGTCAAAGAAAAATAGCATCTTGGAGGTCTTGGACACCATCCATGTGGATTTTGGATAACGCCCAAGTGTCTGTGGAAAGACTGCTCTTCAACCTGGAATGTAGAACACCCGGGGATGCCGACCCTGCCAGAGGATTGTACCATGAATACCTCATTATTTATGGGTATTAAGGGACCCATAAATGGTATTAGACATTTTAATACCCTGTTCTCGGGTGGGGTGGAGTTCTTCTGCAGATGATTTAGGAAGGTGAGGTTTGGAAAAGGGACTTGGGAGAGTCTGGGCGTTTCCGATGCTGGAGGGTGAGGAGAGATCAGTCAGAAAACCAGTAGAGTTAAGAATTGCATTCTGTATATACTTACTTACACATTGGCAAGAGTATCGTTATTTAAGAATAAAATCAATTCCATTTTGGGAAAGGGAGCTCCATTTTTAAAGACACGTTTTGTGAACATTAACCTGGTGAAACGTTTTTAGTGAGTCTTCCGTAGAAACCCTCCGTGTTCTTATCACCTCCTGTTTGTTTGGGAGGAGGTGGGAACTCAGTGCTAAATGACACCCATGCATTCAGGTTCTTCTTTACAACAATTTATGTTAAATAAAGCAAGAAGTGAGTTTTTAAGTCATAAATAATGTTTATTAAACATGGATGCAGTAAAGCCGCGGTTAAAAAGAAAAATGCTGAGGTTTGCGGGCAGAAGATACAGAAAAGTGGAGGACAGATGTCAAAGGGAGCATTTTGAAGTAGCAGGAAAACCTGCCAATGAGTGAAAAAGGTGGGGAGGATGCAAGATACAGAAGACAAGCTTTCAGACTTGAGTGTTTTCATTTCTTCATCTTTAAAGAAGCATCACGATGCTCTAAAAGGGGAGAGGGAGACAAACAGCCACCATTTATTAGGTACCTACTTTGTACCAGTTGCTAAATCTCCTCCGGGCACCGGGCAGACAGCCCAAGCAGGCACCCCGATTATAATAATTAAGTTTGTTGAGCCCTTCAGTCCGCCAGGCAACGTACTAAGGGCTAATTGCCGTAATCATCCTGTTTGATCCTCAGAACAACACTCCTAGGTAGATGATGACGTCCCCATTTCACAGATGAGGAAACTGAGACAGAGGAAACTTGCTCCTCGCCCCACAGCCGGCAAAAGGGAGAGCAGCAAGTCCATCTGGCTCCAGAGCCCACACTCTTTCTAGACTGCTGTGTCCCTTCATAGGTATCATATTGTATTGTGAACTACTTAATTAGTTGAGCATAATGCTCCCTAAAAACGTGGTATAGAATTGCTATTGTTCTTCAAGCACTGATGAAGAAAAATTAATTCAAAATGATATCAGTGAAGATGGAGTCAGCTCCATTTCCACTTGATTGTATTCTTCCTTGATGGTTTTTTGGAATAAAAGCTGTTACCATTGCCTTGATTTCTCTTTGCCACCTCTGCATTTTCAACAAATCAAGGGTGAGTCAGGGAGAATGGTGGATGCTTTGATGCTATATTCCAAGGAACCTTGGATCACCTCCAGCGTGCCCAGCCTCAATTAGATGTGGTGTGAATATTGCTGATGGGCTAAAGGGGCCCCGTGGAGAGCATGAGGTTGTTTGAGGTTTCCTATGAGGATTCCCTGTCTCCCATTCACTCTCGGAGAACATTATGAGCTGCCTCAGCTCTCTAGGGTGGGATCCCTCCTCCCAGAAGACTTGAAGGTCTCCTTGCCCGTGGGTGATTTATGTCAAATCCTCATTAATGGAACTCTGGAATACAGTCCTAAATCTTTCTTGATATCTTGAATGTGCTTGTACTATAACTGAATTAGTGTCTGGCATTTGGAAATACTGATTTATTACATAATTGGCTGGGCTGTCCTGGGCTTTGTTTTAATGGGATTTGGTGGGTGTCCCTTTCCCCCTGTGGCTTCTTTCTCTCACTACATCGATCTCCTAACTTCTGCTTCAGCTTTCACTCTGTGGAAAAGGGCGACAGTCTCCCAGGTACCTCTTAGGTCTTGCTGTCTGCATGGAACCGTGAGCCCCATGTCTTCCTCATTCGCCTCTGTGTGTCTGCACGTAGTGCCTGGTACACAGTAGGCCCTCAGTAAATGTTTGTCGAGTAGATGAATAAATGGAAACTACCTTCCACATGCTTTGATCGTGGTGTCCTATGCCCTTTCCTCTCCACTGGATGAGAACCAGACAGGCATTCACATGACCTCTCAAGATGACTGTTTCTTCTGATAGCCAAAGAGTACAGTCATGGCACTGCAGAGCAGTTGCTCCAGTGAAGTATCAGAGGTGAAGCAAGTACGAAATGCCTTATCTTAATAATAAAACTGATTCTATTTCTTGTAATCTATGAGAGGAAACACCAGAGTGTGGAGTTCTTGCTGGACTTGCTTCCTGTCCCTGGGTCTTGAGGAGATCAAGTCCCATTCCAAGTCAACTCGAAGGAGGCCGGACTCGGTCCGCATTGCATATGCACCACAGCATCATCAGGTCTACCCAGCCCCTAGGGGATGAGGTGCTTCATTATCAAGGCTTTTTCTCTAGAATTGAAGTTTTGTCTAGAAATGTGTTTGTCCCAAGCTTGTTTCTAACTTAACCATGTTGGTGGAAGCATTTAAATTAATTATTAATTATTTATTATACTGATATTTATCGTGTATCAAGATTTATTATGGTATCATAGTGAGAATTTAGCTTTGTGAGCCTAGAAATCACAAAAGATGAGACTGACAGATTTAACTAGTGAAAACATAAAACTTCTGTATATTTAACACGTAAAACAAATAAAAAGAAAAAACAGCCAAGAAAAATGTGTCTAGCTAGTGAAAAGAGTTAATGTCTATTATGTATATAATAAAGTAAAACATTAATACCCCTACCCTTGGGAATAACTTAATATTCCATCAACAGGCAAACAGTTAAGCACATTATAGTAACAGTAATAATCACTAGCATTTACTGTGTACTTACCACATACCTCATATACATTGTTTCATTTAACCCTCAGAAATCCATAAATGGAATACTATGAAGCTATAAGAAGTATATATATATTATATATATTTATATTTATTATATATATTTATTATATATATTTATATATAATATATATTTTTATATATGTATTATATATTTATATTCATATATTATATATTTTTATATATGTATTATATATTATATATATTTATATATTTTTATATATAGTATATATATTTTTATATATGTAATATATTTATTTTTTGGTGAGGAAGATGGGCCCTAAGCTAACATCTGGACCCGCAAACCCCAGACTGTGCGAACTTAACCACTACGCCACCGGGCGGGCCCCGAGAAGTATATTTTTGACATAGAAATTTATTCATAATATATGAAATGGAAAATATATTATAAAACAGTATGGTCCCATTTCTATAAGGAAAAAATACATAAATAACCTGATAAGATAAAGATATAAATCCGAATAGTTTGATATAAATCACAGAACAGTGAGTGATGTGATTATAGGCTGTAATTTTTTTCATGCTTATCTTTATTTTCCAATTTTCTACAATGAAGTTACTTTAAAATTTTATACACATTGCAAATTTAATTAAGCCCTTATTTTTTAATGGATTATGCATTATCCCGCCTCTTCAAAAAGTGTGTACTGAACATAATTTAAGCTATTATAGATGTTTGAAGCTCATAATTATGGGCAAGAAAGTCACCGTGTTTCTGAGCTAGAAAGGATTCTATCGCCACATTCTACCAAAAGGCAATGAATGCCCTCAAGGAACCTCTGTGGTTGGCATTATTTGCCCCTACATTAACCTGTGATCTCTAGAGTCCTTCCTTTTCTCAGCTGTCCCTTTGTGCTGGGATCAACTGGCTCTTTCTAACAGGGCTGTACGTGAAAATCTGCTAGGAAACTTGAAAAAACACGTGAAGCTGTCTTGACTGCTTGACTGGAGTTTTTGATTCAGTAGGTCTGAGGCAGGGCATGGCAGCTCTATTTTAAACCAACACCAAAGCTTCCTTAAGTGAATCTGCCTTTGCTCTTCCCTGAGAGCCAGTGTTATAATCAGCATATCCTCTGCTGCTGTTAATCAGTTTTATTTTTCTCAGGTGTATTTGTTTGAGGACCCAAGGAGGGCCTTCTTCCTACTCCCAACAAGGTAGAGCAGTGATTCTCAAACTTGTTCAGATGGTGAGATACCCGAATTCTTAGTCATCCTTGCAGAATACGGTGAAACATCGTGACGTGTAATTCTCTTATAAAAACTAGGAACAATTTTATTAGCAGTAAGTGTGACCGTGTTTTCTGTATTGTCTTAGTCAAAGTTCCTTTGCAAGTATTAGGAACTCATTGGATTAGCTCAAGACAGCATGTAGAACGTATTGGAAGGATACCGGGGTAGTTCATGGAACTGTGGGGCGGGAAGCACAGCGGCCCTCATGAGAGCCCTAAACCAGGGGGAGGAAAGTCAGCAGGAATCGAATCTGTAGCCATTTTCTGTCTCTTGTCTTTGCTTCTCTCTTTACATCTGTTTTCTTCTCTCCTCTCACTTTTGACTTCTCCTTTCTGCTCCTCCCCACTCTTGGGGACTGATGGCCACCCCTCAGCCCCTGAGTTTATACCTCCTCAGTTGAAACAACCAGCAATGACTGCCCATTGTATCTCAGTCCCGTGTTTACACTCCTTAGAGAATCTGATTGGCCAAATGTGGGTCAGGTGTTTATCCCTTGTCCAGTCAGTTGAATCTTGGGGTGTTGGACCAAGCAGGATAAACATGGCTGCCACGGCAAAGTCCTCAGGGAAGAAGGGGGTGCTGAAACCCTACATCTTGTCTTCTAGATTTTATTTTACCTCTTAGCATAAACCCCTCTTCACCAACATCCAGAGACATCTCTGCCCAATATAACCAGCCATCTAATTGACACCCACAAATAATGTTCCTCACCCCGATGGGAGAACATTCGAAGTCCTGTTGAGCTGCAGCACAGTCCCCAGGTATGACCACCTGCCTGCTGCCATTTGTGGACAAGCAGTCAGGTCAAAACACCACCAACACCCCCAATATACAATACTGGAAGGAAAACAGACAACACTGCAATAAAAATTCTCCTTTAGAAAAAAGGAATGGAGGATTGGAATCCCCATGGTATCCTGTCCAGTTATCATCCATTGGTGCAGAGTGTATATAGCATCCTGAGGGCAAGCGAGAGGAAGGTGAAACCAGGCTCTTTAAAACACAGTATCAAAACCCGCTCAAACCTAAGCAAACAAGGAGAATCCATCACAAGGATCTTGCCTTCTCTCAGCATCCCAGGGCAGAAGCCAGTAGATCCTCATGAGGGGACGACTCTCCCTCTCTCTCTGGGCCTCCTGCATCTGCTTCACGTTCCCCTCTCTGCTGCTCCGTGTGCCAGGCTCTAACCTAGGGGTTCCTCATAGGCTTTAAAATACGGATTCAGAGGACCTGGACATTCCTACTGCAGGTTCTCCAAGTACCACTGGGGCTACATGTAATTTTAGGTAGTACGTGGAAAATACTGTATTTTTTAATGGGTAATTTAATTGGCTTTTATTTCTTTAAATGGCACACACACACGCACAAAAACCTCTGTAATTTCTTGCTCTCATTGCTTAGGATCAAGTTTTGTTAGAGTTTTAAAGTGCTGCAATTTATGTAACAATATTAGGTCCATGACCATCCATGCTAAAGGTCCATATGGCCGCATCATGATGAGAGCCCTTCTGGGGACTGTAAAACCCTCATCCATTTGCTTTGGGAATGGAATTGGTCTCGTTAATTGGCTTCTCTTGCCATCAAGGAGTACTAGGATCCTACTCCAAATCTTTAGAAAATAAAGATGTGTGAATTCACCTTTGAAATTAAAGAATAAAAATCACTTATTATCTCACTAAGCAGCGTTACTGCTTCCATTTTTCTTTGTGTTTCTTTCCAAACAGTGCATGTATGGTTTTTGCATCGTCGAGATGAAATATTTCTAGCCTATGTGAGTCCACTCTACTGTCTCAGTAAGTAGAGTTTTTGTTTGGGATTCTGCGTTGCCTCCCATACTGTTTGAACAGCTGCAAGTGTAGAGGGTATCAGAAATACAGAGGGTATCTCTCCTCCTTACTCATGTTATCCCCTTGGTGACTTTGTAAATGTCCTAAATAAAGCTCTTGTTTCTTGTTAATGGCCTCCTTTTTGTGAAAGTTGAGTGTATGAAAAATCCCCAGAAAAATAGAATGCCCGTTAGTTGGGTTCCAGGAAATTGAGGATTGATTTATCTATATGAGTTATTAGAAAGATTGTTTCTGGCTCAACAGTTCGCTTTGTATGTATCACCGAGTTTTCTGAGACAACTGGGAGAAAAGTGCTGATTGTTTAGGCAAGTTTTGAGGACTCTAGGTGAAATGCGTTGCTTTTATAGAGCAAAGTAAACCCTGCATGATCCAAACAGCAAGTCAACACTTGTGAAAACCTGACCAGACGGTGGAAAAGTGGAAAACAGGTTGGCATGATGTTCACAGAATTATTCAGAAGGGTTTGGAACATCTGCTTAAGGGAGACAGTCCCAGACTGCATATTTTCTCCTACCAAACAAACATGGTTTTTTCTTCCAGGGGAGGCAAGCAGTGCAAACAATCCAAAATTGTGTGTTTTTGGCTTTGACATACAGAATGGTTTATTCCCACCCACCCCCACCCCAAATTTCCTCCTCTGATAGGTACACACACCTGACTGATCATGTAGCTCTGGATGTTTCTAGAGCTGCTGTTCTATTAGCACATCACCTAAGGCCCAGGTTTCTCCTGCCTTTCTCCTAGCAACTCAGTATTAAAATTAATTTGCTTTCTCTATGTTAGGAAGTACTTAAAGGCTTGGATAAAGTTTCTTGGAGTTAAACCCACTTTGGCATAAATAGTATAGATAATCACCCGCCTAGTTAGGAATTAGCCACAGTGAAAAAGAACTAAATGAAACTAAGAAGAGCTCCTGTGTAGGAACCCTGATGCAAAGATGTGAGTTCACTTTCCACCCTAAAAACTCCATATTATGTACCACGGCTGCATTTTTGTGACTTAATTTTTTGTCGTTGGCCAATTCTCAAACCTCGGTGATGTTTGATCCCTAATGAAATCTGAACAGGAAGTAGCTTCTGCATAATGAAATTACAATTAATACGCCACTTTCTAGCTGGTACTGGTGACCTCCAGGATGAAAGGCTTTTCTGTTTCCTAGAGAGAAAATTGCCTACCTCATAGAAGGTGAAGGTCCAGTCTGCCCGGGCTTATTAGGAAGGCCTCTAAGCGTGAAGCGGTGCATTGAACAAAGGAAAACAGTAATTTCGTCAAATTTGTAGTGGTTATTTTTATAGCTTTGATTTGTCCACCTGAAACAGTGGAATGGTTTTGAAAAATATTCTGAAGAGCTGCCACTTTTAAAATCATTTCTGCCTCGCAGGTTAGCTATTTGACTCCAGCAGAAGCCTCTACATTTTTTACAAATAAGTGGGATGCAGCTTATCAATGGAATTACCCCTTGCAAGGTGCTTTGCTCCCCTGTGCCTCAGTTTCCGCATCTGTAACAGGGGGTGATAACAACACCTCACGGAGTTGTGCTGAGGAGTAAAGGAAAGCCATAGGCAAGGTGTTGAGAACCATGCCCGCTATACAGTGGGCGTTCATTCAAGCCATGTTAGCTCTGACTGCTCTTGCCCACTGAAATCATTTCCAGTACAGAAGAGGGAGGAGACTATTTTTCTGGACTCTTTATCAGAAGTCCCAGCATGTCTCCACAGTGACCCCAGTGAAGATGTCTTGTCCTCGTATAGCAAAACCAGTACTGAGACAAGGGGTGGGGGTCTCATGTTCAAAAATGGTCCATTGAAATGTCCTCCAGACATGTGGGTTCTCCATTACTTCTCATTAAAGGCGACATGTACACCTGTGGCGTGGTCCTGGTAACAACAAGGGCCAGTGTAGAGAAAGCTCACTGGATGCCAGACTCAGCAAGTAGCTCTTCCAAAACTGAGGCTTAAAGGGGTCAAGTAAAACTCATGCATGTGCTCAGATGCCTGGTGGCAAAGGCAGGATTCAGTCCTGGATGGTCGGACGCCAGAATCCATAATCTCAACCCCTACCCTACACAGACACGTTCAGAATGTTGTCTTCACTCCCACCCTCTTTCTGGTTATTGGGAATCAATGGCATGATGGTCTATTCTCTCCCGTGCCCCCCTGTGAAATGCCTCCCCTTATCTATACATAGCCCTTGGGAACTGGAGCCTTTCCACGGAACTCTAAATCAGTATGGTGTGTTTTCTTGGATGTTCACACTAAATTTCTATCTCTCTGGTTGCTGTTTTCCAGTCGAATTAGAAAGCTCTAGTCTAAAGTGTTAGACTTGCGAGTTTGAGGAATTTCAGTTTTGTTAACACTTTGGGAATGTTAAGGGCAACCTGGGTTATTTTACCCAGGAGCTTTTCCCATGAAAAATAATGCAGATGTTTTGGGAGATTGAAAAATACATGGAAACTAGAGCACGCTCTCCACCCCAAGGGGAGAAAGGTGTCCTTTCTCCTCTCTTTGGCTGGAAAGATCTGTAAGTGCATCTGCTATCTCTGAAGACTTCTTTTCTTCTTCTTTTCTCTGTAGCCTAATTGAAGCATAGATCTTATCCGGATGTTTAAGATCAGCATCTCTGTTTCCTTAAGAGCCTGTCTTTGTCTCTGCACATTTCTGGTAGGCAGGAGTCAGCTTCTCTTGGCCACTTGTCGTCGTCAGCTCTTTTTCTCCTGATCTGTTGTCTCTGCTAACAACTCACTTACCTCACACTTCTGCCCAATTTTCCTTTCACATCAATTTCCCTCTTCTTAGCTGAGCCTCCCAATCTTGTTCCTTCTCAAGGACACCGGGAATGAAAGTCTCACCCCGTGTGCCTTCTCCTTTTGGTCCCTCTCTCTATTCTTCTTGGGTGTCAGGAACTGAGTCATTTTGGGGCTTTCTCTCTGGACCCTTTCTTCCCTTAAAGCAGTAACATTATTTTTTATAAAAACTATTTCAAATCCATTATTCTAAAGGCCATTCTTTGATGAGTTTCTGGAAGTCTCACTGAAAACACAAGTTCTCTGAAGCTGTTTTTATTCCCTCGCACAGCAGGCACCCAGCTGGCAACGCGACACATTGTCCTTGTCACAACATGTGTTACCATGTTTGAAGACTCTTGTGATTTGCTTGATAATTTTATCTTTTTATTTGTTTAAAAGCTTTGTGTGATAATCTGAAGAATTCTGCCAGAATTGTCTCATGCGGGTGATATTCATTTTCTGTTTCTCTCCCAGGCCATGTGTCTTCATAGGATGACCAGGTGAAGCCCAAGGAAGGCTCTGCCCTACCCAGGTTTGGCAAGGAAGGTGGGAGAGTCCCAGAGAACCCCGTCGCTTGTTAGGTGTTGCTGCCTTAAACTTGGGGATTAGCTATGTTCAAATTCCATTCTGCTGTTTAGAAGTTGGGGGGTGGGATTGGGTCCATCTGTATCTCCAAGACATTCAACAATGCTGTCTCTTACTCACACGGGTCTCTTTTCTGTTCTTCTAACCCTCCAAGGACCTTCCTGCTTCAAGTCCTTTGAACTTACCTTTCCTTGTCTGAGCTCTTCATGAAACTGGGTCACCATCCCCCAGCTTACCTGAAGACATGAGATCTTCTCTTACCACCTCTGGGGAAGAAGCCCTCCTCTCATGTGTCTCCTCTATAGCCCTTACCTGAAATAATGGATGTTAAAGGCAAAAGGTCACACTTCATTTTCATATTCAGAATAAAGCAAGTGGCAGAACAACCAACTTTTGAGCCACACAAGTTCTTATACATTTTGTGGGGCCGCCATGTGTGTGTAGATGAGGTGCCACCCAACCTATGGCCCTGGATTGTTGTCATTGAGGATAATAGTGTATTAATGGGTTTAGAATCTTAGGCTTTGGGTCTTTAGCTACAAAATCCATTGCCTTCCAAAATCAAGGAAGTAATTTTTTTTCTTGCCATTTTTCTTGAAGGCCTTTGAGTCCAACTCCACACAGACGAGCATAGGCAGCAATTAGTGTCCGAAGAAAGCCAGGAACAAAGGCTCCATTTACTTTGTAATTTGTAATTTCTTTGTCTCCAAGGAAAAGATCTTGGGTAAAAAAATAAATAATTGAGTGCCCAGCGAATGTTTTGTGTTTCGTTGTGAGGCTGCATGATGTTACAAATTGTTACCCAGGGCCTTGGCAAGAACAGGGGCAGAGAGGGAGGTTTTCAGTGGAGACAAGATCTCCAGACGGCTGGGCAGGCCATACTGTGGGGCAGGAGGCCAGTCCGAGTAGGGGCTGGATTCTTGGGTGTTTGGGTCTACTGATGACTTACCCCTGTGACCTCGGGCACTCTACCTCCCTGGGTTTCAGATCCTGTGTCTAAAAAATGAGGCGATTCAATCAGAATAGTTCTTCTCAGCTCTATCATACCCAACAACTTCCTTTTTATGCCAAAATTTTCTTATAATCCTGAAATTAAACTTTATAAATAAAATATTCCTTTACTATCCTGAAATGAAATTTTATAGATAAAATAAGCTATTGATACACATAGTTTCAAAAATGACAGTATACTGACCTAATTATGATATAAAGAAGAAACAAAGGAAGATATTTTATAGTAAAATAATATGTCCGTTAATACATAAATGTAAGGCTCTGACTCTGATGAAGGAGTCAGGTGCTCATACCTACAGGTAGACTGAGACAGGTGTACTGTACTACACACCACTGCTCTGCTGTCTGCAATGGGATTGTCTGAGATGGTGTATTAGGGTTCTCCAGGGAAACCGAACCAATAAGAGATAGATGGATATACAGGTGACTTAATATAGGAATTGGCTCACGTGGTTATGGAGGCCGAGAATTCCCACAATCTGCAGTCTGCAAGCTGGAGAACTAAGAAAGCCAGTGATGGAATTAAGTTGGAGTCCAAAGGCGTGAGAATTGGGAGGCTGATGGTGTAAGTCCTGATATGAGTCCCAAAGAATCAGAAACACTGATATCCATGGGCAGGAGAAGACAGATGTCTCCGCTCAAACAGAGAGAGCAATTTCTGTTCTGTTCAGGCCCTCAACTGATTAAGTAATACCCACCCGCATTGCTGAGGGCGATTTTCTTTCCTCAGTCTGTTGATTCAAGTGCTAATCTCTTCCAGAGACATGCTCATAGACACACCGAAAAATCACGTTTTACCAGCTTTCTGGGCAGCCCTTCGCCCAGTCAAGTTGGCACATAAAATTAACCATCCCTGATGGTGAACAACTCTTGGTAATAGTTAAAATAAATGTTGAATCTTCCCTCAGTTTATATTGCAGTTGCATTCCTGCAAATTTCAGTGTATATTAAAATTGTGCAAAACAAGGTGAGTTTATTTGTAAAACAAGATTTAGGTTCCAGGCTCAGATAAATGCTGACAGGTTTTCTGTATACATGAATATCCAGCCGGATGTTTGAAAGTCGTGCAGGATGCAGAATAGTTCTTTAATGTGCTGACTGTACCAAACACTGAGGCACAGCTAGCATCCTGGCCCCTACCCACACAATGCCAAATCATCTGACAGCCAAACCACCTGCCAAACACCCATTTCCTGAGTGCCCTGTAGGGGCAGCGCTGCCCCTGTTGAGAACTCTGTCTTTAGTGAGCCCAGAGATGTGCTGTAAAACTTTAATGTGCACACAGATTACCTGGGGATCTCATTTAAATGCATCTGATTTGGGAGCTCTGTGTTGGGCCCAGGATTCTGCATTCCCGTCAAGCTTCCAGGTGCCACTGCTGCTGCTGGTCTGGGACCACACTTTGAGTAGCGAGGACCTAAAGGACTCACATGGCACCTCCTTGCACTAGGTTTCTGTGGATTCAAGGTGTCTCTCTCCAAAGTGGGGTTTCTTTGAGTACTACCTGCTGTGAAATCTCTTAGAGTGCTTGTCAAACATGTACATCCCTGAGCCTCACCCCAGACATCTGTTTTGTTGGTTTTTTTGTGTGTGTGAGGAAGATCAGCCCTGAGCTAACATCCATGCTAATCCTCCTCTTTTTGCTGAGGAAGACCGGCTCTGAGCTAACATCTATTGCCAATCCTCCTCCTTTTTTTTTTTACCCAAAGCCCCAGTAGATAGTTGTATGTCATAGTTGCACATCCTTCTAGTTGCTGTATGTGGGACGCGGCCTCAGCATGGCCAGAGAAGCGGTGCGTCGGTGCGCGCCCGGGATCCAAATCCCGGCCGCCAGTAGCGGAGCGTGCGCACTTAACCGCTGAGCCACGGGGCCGGCCCACCCCAGACATCTTGAATCAGGAACTCCCTGCGTCTGCATCTTAATAAATAATTCCCTGCGTATCACCTTAAAACCGCTAAAGTTGAAAACCCCTAAGTACATATCTAGACGTCTCTGGATCTTGAGGATCTTTGTGGAACAAAGCCGTATTTCTCCACCCAAATGCTATACAAGTCAAAAAAACTGCCCTTGGATGTCAGAGATTGGAAAGTCAACCACTCATCTGAGGTGCTGGCAATTTTCTATTTCTTGACTGGGTGGTGGTTACATAGATGCTCAAGCCATTTATGCATTTATTCACTTTTTTTGAATATATGTTACATTTCACACAAGCGCAAACAAGACCTCACCTCAGTGGCTTTAGTAGATGTGGTCGATGAGCCCAGGGAAGGCATGAGGGGAATTATTATTTGCTGCTCAAGCCCGATTATCCTTTACTTCCCAGCTGTGCCCTTTTTCAGATGGTTTCATTTATTCTAATCCGCCAGTGGGAGAGGGCAGCGTGGAAGACACAGTGAAATGTTTCCTTTTGTTGTCCTGAGATCAATCAGAGAGACGTTGACCTGCACCGCTTTGGAAAAGGCCATCTGGGGGCATCTGGAGAAGGGACTGAGTCTTTCTCTGGATGCAGAATGTCCCTCTTCCCCCTCACCATGACCTTGGTCACAGCAATAAAGCCACCTTCCCCCTGTACAGGCAGCTGGCTACCACGAGAGTATTACAGTTAAAGCTTCTGAGAACATTTTTGTCTGAAAAATAAGGCTTCTGATTTACTTGGATGAATCACCTTCTCTAGTAATTTCTTGGCTCCGCCCCGTCCATGCAGCCCTCACTAGTGGGTCACGGGGCCAACTTGCAGACTCTGGAATAGACTCCGCTCCTCCTGGGGGGAGTCCAAAGAGCCTAGTCCAGTAGTTCAGCAGCAGATCTGCCTTGAGACTGGCCCCACCCTGGCCTTGTACCCTGATTCCAAGAACTAGGATTTCTTCCTTTTGACAAGCCTCCGCCTCAACCCCATTTCTGGTGCCTGTGTCTCTGCCTGGTATTCAGCCCGACATCCTATTCTGCTTATTCTGTTTTGCTCTTGTGTCTTATCTTTTGCTGATCTTCCACAGCTGCGTGTACAGCAGGCTACCATCCTACACAACTTCAAGTGTGCCATTTACATTGTGTTCTGTGGGCAAGGCGATGCTACTGATGGACAAGCATTAAAAAAAACAAAACTTTTTTTTTTTAATGAAGCAGGTCATTTGACCCATCATTTGTTCTTGCTCTGCCAGTCCGTGACATGTGAAATGAGCTCAAGCATTCAGAAGAACTGGATGAGCAATACAATAGATTAATTCTGGGTGATAGCGCGTTCTTGGAATATCTGAGAAGAACCGTTCAAGTCTTCCATGGCTTGCCTTAGAAAAATACAAATTATCTGTCTTTTATCCAAGTTATCAGTAGACATCAGTGGTAGAAATAACCGATGCAAAATGAAACTGGCAACGGTTAACACTGCACATAATAAAACTTGTCACAAATGAGAAACTAAAGAATGTAAACTCGTTGGTAAGGTTGAAAATTGCAACAACTGAACTGGGAAAAATTAGATGTGATAGAAAAAAAACCCACACGAAATAAAACTCACAGAAGGAAAAATGCCATATGGTAAAACTAGTTTTTTAAAAATCAGTAGAAAAATCAAATAATCTTGGTAAAATCTGAATATGCAAAATTTGATCCAGGAAAATTGATCTTGGTAGAGATGTGGTCATCAAAGAAAACTCATTGTCAGAAGCCATGATGGACAGACAAAAAATAATGAATCATATGTTTTTGGTAATTTAGTAGAAACAAATCCTGTTGAAAAAAAATTTTTTTAATGGGAAAATCATGGTAATAGTTTAACTGCACCGAATGGAAAAACTGATGAGAGATTAAAATAGCTTCTACAACCTAAGTGCCCATCAAGGGACGAATGGATAAAGAAGCTGTGGTATATATACACAATGGAATACTACTCAGCCATAAGAAACGACGAAATCCAGCCATTTGTGACAACATGGATGGACATTGAGGGTATAATGCAAAGTGAAATAAGTCAGAGGGAGAAGGTCAAATACCGTATGATTTCCTTCATTAAGTAGTAGATAATAACAACAATAAACAAACACATAGGGACAGAGATTGGATTGGTGGTTACCAGAGGGGAAGGGGGGAGGGAGGAGGGTGAAAGGGATAATTCGGTACATGTGTGTGGTGATGGGTTGTAATTAGTATTTTGGTGGTGAACATGATGTAGTCCATGCAGAAATAGAAGTACAATGATGTACACCTGAAATTTTTACAATGTTATAAACCAATGTTACTGCAATAAACAGATATGAGACATCAAAAAAAAAAAAAAATAGCTTCTAATGGAATTCACTGAGGAAAATACTTTCTCAATGAAATTTCTT
This sequence comes from Ceratotherium simum simum, assembly GCF_057802395.1. Lineage (NCBI taxonomy): Eukaryota > Metazoa > Chordata > Mammalia > Perissodactyla > Rhinocerotidae > Ceratotherium > Ceratotherium simum. Next base: position 15,223,930 of record NC_141923.1, on the reverse strand, counting down.
CGGTGTTGGTAAAATTCAGATTAAAGTCTATATATTCATAAAGACAATGAAAAATGTGTTGAAGGGCAAAGCACTCACTGGGTCAAATAGAGTCTTTAAAATGGTGGGGTCCACATAAGATGTGATGACTAAACACCACCTTAGATTGGATCCTGGAACAGAAAAAGGCCATTGGTGGAAAAACTGGTGCAATCCAAATGAAGTCTGGAGTAGAGTGAATAGCAATGTACCTACCAATGTCGGTTTTTTCATGGGCATGTAAGATGGTAACATTGTATCATGGTCATGTAAGATATTGACATTAGGGGAAACTGGATAAGGAGTATACAAGAACTTTCTGTATTATCTCTGCAACTTTTCTGTAGGTCTAAAATATTTCCCCAAAATAAGATGGGGTCAAAATGCCCTGGACCAAAGACAAAGGCAAACCAGAATTCCCACTGCAGCTCTCCCATGAGCACTGCAGCTCACTTCCCAGTGGACCCCCTTGGTTGTGCCACATTGATTTATTTCTAGGGAATCAGACCCTATGCCACACCCTTCCCCTCAGCACCCCTTTGTAGACTTCTGTGCACTGCCCACCACTGGCTTCTCCCTGCAGCTCTATCCCCAGGTTCCTGACGGCTTTCTATTGCTCATCCCTGGAACCAGCTTGGACCTCCCAGTGTGTGGACCAGGGGGGCTCAAACTCAGCTGCATATTGGAATCGCTTGAGGAGCTTTAACGACTCCTGGTGCCTGGGTGCTACCCACAGAGGTTCTGATTTAAGTGGTCTGGGGCACGGCCTGGGCTTCCGGATTTTAAAAACCTCCCTAGGTGATTCTAATGTGCAGCCCAGTTTGAGAACCACGAGTGTCGCCTAACTAGATTCTGTTGGTCCTTGAAAAGCCTAGTTAAGCCCTGTGTTAATTACTGCAGCCTTTCACCATCCTCAGGACCGTGGAAGTCACACGTGTTCCAGCACAGATGCCTGCATGTGTATATTGCACCCACTCTCCTTTCACCTATGTTCATTAGCACCCTGTGCCCGGAGGTTTTGTTGATATTTCTTTGTGTCTCCACCACCAGGAGGTGCACGCTCCTGATTCTCTGGATATTCTTGTGAGTCATCCTGGAGAGTGAGGAATCGATTGCTGGTTTCTCTTCTGGAAGCAGATGGCCATGGCCGTCCTGAGGGAGTCATTGCTAGATGAGCACCGGCCTCCCTGTGTAGCGGCCTGGCAGTGCCGGTTTCCGCTTCTGCTAGATGGCCCTTATCTCTACGTGCAGTGGCTGGTCCTCCTCTGATCACTTCCTGTGCAGAGCAGAGGATTTTGGGTGCCCTCCAAGTGTGGCCTGGGCAGAACCTTCTCTCTTGTTTGCATTTAAAGCCCAAGTCCGATCAAAATCATTTGACTCTCACCGATCTGGTGACACACCGGTGTCCAGGTGGAATTGCGTCTTTGAAATGTTGGGGCTGAGACCTGGTCTCATTTTAGCCCCCGAATGTTAATGTTCCCAAACACAGGCAGGAGTTGGGGGGTTTTTTGTTAGTTTATTTTTTTTTAATAACAGCAGTTGATGGACCCTCCCCCAGACATACTGACTCAATCTTAGAAGGGTGACAGCTGGGAATTCGAGTTTCACTAAGATCCTCACATGCTGCTGGGGGCGCCAGCCCACTTCTGCTGGTTCTTGGGCTCCACTGGGAACTGCATGACCCCAAAGCATCAAGGGCACTGGCTCAGAACTTGGGGTTCCTCATGAAAATCTGGAATTTACAAAGAAATTGTGCCCAAGCCCCATCCCTCGAGAGTTGGCATCAGAAGGTTCCAGGTGGTGCTGAACATTTATTTGAGTGGTTTATAAACTCCCCAAGTGATTCAAATGTGCAGTCCTGATCTGATCCATGGATCGACAGACTTCTCTAAAGGGCCAGCTAGTAAATATTTTGGGTTTGCAGTCCATATGGTCTCTGGCACAACTGCTCAATTTGCCATTGTATCAAAGTGCCATGGACATTACATAAAGCAATGTGCACGGCTATGTTCTTGTAACACTTTATTTACAAAAACAGGCAACAGGCTCATTTAGCTCATGGGCCATAGTTTGTCCATCCCTAATAGAACCACCTAGGGAGCTATAAAACGGTCTTCCCTTTCCAGGCCAATTAAATCAGGTTCTCCGTGAGTGGTGCCCAGGCATTTTTATTTATAAAAAGCTCTTGAGTTGAGTTTTCAATCAGCCAGGATTAAGGACCACAGCTGTAATGCACTATCATCACACGACTCATTCTGAAGAGCAGTGTCTTGCTCTGATATAATGTTTAGTCTGCTCCAGAAGGTTCTTTGTTTCTTTGTATGTTTGCTTCCTTTTTTAACATTTATTTATTTAAATGGAAGGATTCCAAGTATATTGTTCTATGCCTGCCTCCCCCTTCCCAAATTTTTTAACGAGATATGACATATGCAGTCGGTGTGCAAATCTTAAGTGTATGGCTTTGTGAATTTTTACATTTATTGTCTACACTCTTCTTCACATATATTGTATCCATGGAACAACAGCTCAGATCAAAATATAAGACGTTCAAAGAAGCCGTTGTTCCCCTTCCCAGTCAATAGCCTCCTGACGTTTTTTTGAAGCCTGCTTTTAAAACTATATTCTCTTGGAAAAGGTGTCACTAAGTCACCAACTATTTGGCACTTGCTTTGCCCACAAATCTTGGCATTATGGGGGTGAAAGCAAGCATATAGTGTGACTGGAATTTTCTGTTGCACGTTTTGTTGCTATGGCACACTGAGCCCTTGGAAAGGAAGTTCCATGTACCCCGTTGGCCCATGTTCATCGGGGGACAGTGAGGCCTTTCAAGCAGCAAGCAGGCCCTAAGCAGCAGGCGTCTGCTAGGTCAGCTCCCCGCACTTCCGTAGATTCTGCTGGAAAGGTAACAAGTCCGAGTGGATTTAGACAGCTTATTTCAGCACAGCAGGCAGCATGAGCTCCATGTTCCCAAAGGTTCCCCTTGCCCCCTAAGTCCCGTGGAAGCAGTGCACAGCAGGCCCAAGTGAATTAGCTTTATTTTTTTTTAAATTGTGATGCAATTCACATAGCATAAAATTAGCCAATTTAAAGTGTACAATTCAGTGGCATTTAGTACATTCACAGTGTTGTGCCACCACTACCTCTGTCTAGTTCTCAAACATTTTCATCACCCTAAAAGAAAACTCCATACCCATTAAGAGTCACCCCTAATCGGCCCCTCCCCTCAGCCCTGGAACCACCAATCTGCTTTCTTTCTCTATGGGTTTATCTATCCAGGATATTTCATATAAATGGAATCAGACAATATGTGGCCTTTTGGGTCTGGCTTCTTTCACTTAACATAATGTTTTCGAGGTTCATCCACATTGTAGCATTTATCAGTGCTTAACAGTTGGTGGACATTTGGGTTATTTCAACCTTTTGGTTATTATATTTAGTGCTGTTATGAAGATTCGTATATAAGTATTTGAGTACTTGTTTTCAAGTTTTTAGGTATATATCTAGGAGTGGAATTGCTGGGTCATATGATAATTCTATGTTTAACTTTTTTTATTGTTTTTAGTGAGGAACATTGTCCCTGAGCTAACATCTGAGCCAATCTTCCTCCTTTTTGTGTGTGGGACATCACCACAGCATGGCTTCATGAGCAGTGTGTAGGTCCACGCCCAGGATCCGAATCTGCGAACCCCAGGCCACCAAAGCAGAGTGCGCAAACTCAACCACTACGCCTCTGGGCCGGCCCCTATGTTTAACATTTTGAGGAGCTGCCATACTGTTTTCCACAGCAGCTGCAACGTTTTATATCCCACCAGAAACATACAAGGGTTCCAATTTCTCCACATCCTCACTAACACTTGTTATTTTCCATTTTTTTGTTATAGCCGTCCTAGTGGGTGTGAACTGGTATCTCACTGAGGTTTTAATTTGCATTTCCCTCATAACTAATGATGTTGAACATCTTTTCATGTGCTTATTGGCCCCTTTATCTTCTTTGTAGAAATTTCTATTCAAGTTCTTTGCCCATTTTTTAATTGGATTGCTTATCTTTTTGTTGTTGAGTTGTAAGACTTCTTTATATATTCTGGATATAAGACTCTAATCACTAGACCCTTATCAGATGTATGATTTGCAAATATTTTCTCCCACTTTGCAGGTTTTCCTTTGATAATGTCCTTTGATGCACCAAAGTTTTAAATTATGATGGAGTTCAATTTGTCTATTTTTTTTCTCATGACTTGGTTGTCATATCTAAGGCATCATTGCCAGATGCTGGAGTGTAAGCAAATCTAATCCCTGCCCCAGAGCAGTTTTGGAAACATCCTTGAACAAAGCTGTTAATACCCTTTGCTCAGAAGATATGTGGAAACACTAGAATTACCTCCCAACAGACCAACATGCAAAGAAGGTAGAGATGAGAGACAGAGATGGAAAAAGAGTCTTCACACCAGTTCAGGAGCTGTATCCAGCTGTCCCAAAGATGGACTACTTTCTCTCGGTCTGGTCATATGAGCCAGTCTCCCTTTTTAGCTTAAACTGGCTTGAATTGGGTGTGCATTTCTTGCAAGTGATTGAGTCTTGAAAATGTGTTGATGTACAGCTGTGTTTTCTGCTCTAAGTTTTCATAAACTCAGTAACAGCAACTGGTTCATAACTGGTGTCGGACAGGCAGCAAAAATAACCCCCCAACAAACTCATCTCTCCAACTCAATACCAGACTTGAACTTCTGTCTTTGAGTAAGATGCCTTGTAGGACATTTGAATTGCCAACCCCAGGTGAACTTCTTACCCAGCCAGGTGGGATTGGTCACCCCAAGACACCCCTAGATACTGCACCTTGATGAGTGATCTCTGTGTCCCTCTGCAGTGGGGCCCTGCCCCTGGCTGTGTTTCCATGCTGGGTTATCTGAGGATTCCCCAGGAAAGCCCTTTGGAACATTCTCATCTGGGCTTGATGTAGGAAGTGGCAACACTCCTTTGATTCTATATCTCAGGGCCTAGACACTAATGAGAATACAGTGCTCAAGAAATGTTCATTTTTAAGAATAGCTGATACTAATCAATAGCATTGACTTCAGTGGTATTTCATTCAATCCTTACAACAGCCTTATGAGATAGAATTACTATTTTACAGGCAGAAGGAAATTAGGTTTCTTGTCCAAGGTCACAGAGGTCGTAAATGATAGAGCTGAGATACAGGCCTAAACAGGATGACTTAGTGCCCCATAGCCCTTTCCACAGCTGCCCAAATGGGTGATGAAGGCTACCTCTGCTTAGAAATGTCGCATCCTCTTTCTTTATTCTATTTTATTCCTTCTGTTTTTCTTTTATTAATTGTTGATATAGTAGTCCCCCCTTATCCATGGTTTCGCTTTCCAGTTTCAGTTACCTAAAGTCAACCACGGCCCAAAAATATTAAATGGAAAATTCCAGAAATAAACAATTCATAAGTTTTAAATGGCACACCATTCTGAGTAGCATGATGAAATCTTGCATTGTCTTGCTCTGTCCCGGAGTGTGAATCATCCCTTTGTCCAGTGTATCCACACTGTATACACTGCCGGCCTGTAAGTCACTTAGTAGCCATCTTGGTTATCAGTTCGACTGCTGCAATATCACAGTGCTGGTGTTCAAGTCACTCTTATTTTACTTAATAATGACCCCGAAGCACAAGAGTAGTGATGCGGGTAATTCGGATACGCCAAAGAGAAGGCATCAAGTGTTTCCTTTAGGTGAAAACATGAAAATTCTCAACTTAATAAGGAAAGAAAAAATTTGTATGCTGAGGTTGCTAAGGTCTATGGTAACTTTTATTACGGTATATTATTATATTCGTTCTACTTTATTATTAGTTATTGTTAATCTCTGACTGTGCCTAATTTATAAATTAAACTTTATTATAGATCTATAGATATAGGAAAACATAGTATATATAAGGTTGGTACTATCCAGGTTTCAAGCATCCACTGGGGGTCTTGGAACATATCTCCCACGGATACGGGGGGACTACTGTATGTTTTCTGAGTCAGCCAAGTATGCATTGTGTTTCCACTGTGTGCTTAGAGCTCCCACGCTGGCCGAACTTTGATCCTTGGTTTCCATTCTGCTCATTCTTCAGATGGATGTGTGTGTTGTGTTGTGCTGTGCGTGCGTGTGCTCACACCATTCCAGCGAAAATAACCAAGTAATCCCCTCCCAGAGTTTACTTCTTTTATCTACGCCTGTTTACCCAAAACAATCACCTTATGTATATTACACTCATAAAAGTAGTCCCATAACAAGCTGTGAATATGGGTCACTGGAGTCTTTGTTTTTCTGACGATGGAGTTGGCAATATCTGTATTTAGCCCTATAGCAACTTCTGGTCAGAACTTAACATTTGGATCCATTAAGGGGTCTCTTCTTACCGCCTGGCACTCCGTGTTGGCAACCAGAGTGTGAGGTTCTTGGGCCTGATTAACTGTGAACAGATCTCTCTGGTTGGGCAGTGCAGGGAAGCAGATAGGTGAGCTGGTGGATAGAGGAGTCTGGGTATTTTTCCTTGTGGTTATTTTGATGGAGATGACATAGCCACTGAGATGCTCTCTTCATCCAAGGGCCCAAGGAGATTTCTCAGCCCTGTGGTTCAAACAAAATACCAGAGGCTGGAGGGGTGCTTCTTAGGAGCCCTCTAAGCAATTGTCTTCAAACTTTTTGTTCATATACCGCCTAAAAGAATTTTGGAAAACTCACACATTTTTAATTCAACATGTAGAATTTATTCATAAATGTGAATAGTAAAGATAGATTTTGATGATAAATATTGATATTTAAAACAAAACTATCATATCTTTCTTCTAAAGGTAACCAATGAAATCTAAATTCCATAGCAATTTGATAACCCACCAACCACCACCCATTTTAAAAATATATAAACAAGATTTTCTTTAACTCTCAGAAATTTTATATTGTTTCATTTTCTTTTGGAACCTGTGTATCCGTTCCACTTCCCCCACAGAAATTTATACCAATACAGTACATTTTTATGTAAGTCTTTCCTTGATCACCCTTCTCCTACAACAAAAATATATATGTAAATTAAATTTTAATTTTTTTAACTTCTTGTGATCATAAGGCTTAAATTTTTTTTAAAAATTTCCTGATTGAGATTAGTAGTACACAATTGATCAAAATCACATGAATATATAACAAATTTGGATAAGTAGTAAACATAAAAAGTGAAATTTTATTGAAAATACATTTCTAAATGAGATGAATTGAGCTTTATAATGTATCAGAGAATGAGTGTTACATATTGTTAGAAAGAATTGGGTTTAGAATAAATTCTAGTCCTATTTTTCATTTGAATGGAAGCATCCAAGAGGCTTCGTTTATATAAACTGGCAAATGAGAATGGAAGGAAATTTTGTTTAGCAATGCCACCCAATTCTTTGAATGCCTTCTGAGTTATATGCCAAAAATCACATGTGCAATTTCATCAAAAATTATATTCAATGACTGTGGTAAGCTAAATAATGCCTGCCACACACATACACACACACACAATATCTCCACATCCTAATCCCTGGAAGCTGTAAATATTACGTCGTATGGCAAAAGAGACTTGCAGATGTGATAAAGTTAAGGATCTTGAAATGGGGAGATAATCCTGGATTATCCAAGTGGGCCTGATGTAATCACAAGGATCCATAAAAATAGGACACAGGAGGAGTCCTGTGAGGAGCAGAAGGTGATGTGACGATGGAAGCAGAAAGAGCTTTGAAGATGCTGCACTGCTGGCTCTGAAAATGGAGGAAGGGAACATAAGCCAAGGAATATAAGGAGTATAGCTCTAGAAGCCAAAAAAGACAAAGAAAAGTTTTCTCCCCTCAGATCCTCTAGAAGGAACCAGCCTTGCCCATGCCTTGACTTTTGCTCAGTGAAACTGTTTTTAGACTTCTGATCTCCAGAACTATAAGAGAATAAATTTGTATTGTATTAAGCCAGTAAGTTTGTGGCGTTTTGTTGCAACAGCTGAAGGAATCTAATACACTATCAGGTGAGAGCTCCGTTCGGTTCTCCTAGTAGGTAAAGAGTTGGAAACCACAACAACCGTGTCCTCATTCCAGCCCATGGGACGGGGACAGGGAAGAGGAAGACTCACTATACATAATCCAGATTTGTGGATGGCCACATCACTTCTTTTAGTCACATGGCCTCACCTAGTTGCTAGGAAACGGAGAAGTGTAGATTTTTTCTAAGTGGCCATGTACCGCTTCTTTTAGGAGGTTCTATTACAATAGAAGAAGCAAAGGATGGATTTAGCAGGAAAGCAGTCTCTGGCTGGCAGTTTCCTGCAGGTGGTGAGGGAGAGATGGTGCTGGCGTTAGCCACAGAGAGAAGTGGACTGATGGAGAGAGTTGGAGACCTGCGTCAAAAGGACTCGAAGGATTGTTGTGGCAATGAGGGCAAGGGATTTCTGGCTCACGGAACTGATGAGTGGCTGTGTCACTCACTACAGAGGGAGGCACTGCTATGTAGAGCATGCTGCAAAGTGTAAGAATAAGAGTAATATATGTGCCTTATCAGAATTGCAGGTTTATGTAAATATTGACTTTCATCGACAGCTTTCTGTTAAATTAATTAAGAAGAATGTTTTGTTAAAGGGATAGAGAAGTTGCTGAAGCAGCACTTGGCCACTTCTGCCCTCTGCCTCCCTTTAAGCACTGTGACTTCCTTAGGATGTGTTTACACCCACACCAGGAAAACGTTCTGGGGAGGAACGTCATCATGCCGGAGCCATGTCATTAGCTAAATGGCATTTGGTCATTTGCATGCATTGTAACAAGATAGCTGAATCCCCAAGCAAGATGGATCTCCTGGGTCCTGTTTCTGCTGTTTGTTGTTGGTTGTTTTATATTAACTCTATTTTATTTTCTCCCATGATTAATGTAGGGTATACTCATTATAGAAAAAAGTCAGAAATTCCAGAGAAGTAGAAGGAAGGAGGGAAATCACACACACTCCTACTGGCTGAGGCACCCACTTTCTTAGCATCTTGTTGGAGTTCCTTTCAGTCTTATCTCTATGCATTTTTAAGTCATGTTTTCTGTATCTCTTTCCTTTTTTTTTTTTTTTTTGCTGAGGAAGACTGGCCCTGAGCTAACATCCGTGCCCATCTTCCTCTACTTTATATACGATGCCGCCACAGCATGGCTTAACAAGCGGTGCGTCCGTGCACGCCTGGGATCCGAACCTGCGAATCCCGGGCCGCCGAAGCGGAGTGTGCGCACTTCGCTGCGCCACTGGGCCGGCCCCTCTGTATCTTTTTCTTAAGTAAGCACCATAATATAAGCATTTTTCACAATTTTGATAGCTTCATAATAGTCTATGTTGGGCATGTACTATATTTTATATTTTATTATCTATATTTTATTTATCCTCTTGCTGAGCATTTAGATTGTTGCTTATTTTTCACTGTTATATATAATGCGGTGAGTAATATAAGTAATTTCCGTATTTAGCATCTTTTCCTCAGAATTGAGTAATAGAAGCTAAATTTCTGGATAACAGGGTATAAATATTTTAATGTCTTTTCACCCACAATTGGACATTGCTTTCCAAAAGGGAAAGCATATATTTATATATATGCTTATATATATAAAGTTTATATTTTAAGGATCATGTGTGAAGTTATTGGGTTTTATTTGGAATGTGATATTCACAGTCTGGCCCAAGGCATTCAATAAACGTGAAAAAAAAAGGAGAAGCTGTAACTTGAAGGAGACCAATCTTAGAACTAATTTTAAGAGTGGATAGAAGAAAAAGTTTGGATGGACTTGCTCTGTGACACTCTGTTCATTCATTCAATACATACCCAGTAAGCCCTCCCATCAAAATCAAATTCATAAAGGCTATGGAAGGATCTCGGTAGATTTACCGTCACAGATTTTTCCATCACATCTTATCTCAGCATAAGGTAGTGTCCTTTTACAGATGACGACTCTAAAGCTTAGTGTTTTAGCCAAGGTTGCAGTCAATTAGTGGCAGAACTGAGACATAACCCCAGGGTTAGGGCTGCTTTGATTGTATTTATTGAGCTACTGCTATATTCAAAACAGTGTGATAAACATCAGGAGAAACAAAGGTGAAAAGGCAAGGTCCACCCCCAGATCTTGCACTTAATATGGAAGATCAGATGCTTAAAAGGTATATTAGTTTGCTAGGGCTGCAGTTAACAGCGCACCATGGACTCGGCAGCTTAAACAACAGAAATTTATTTTCTTACAGATCTGGAGGCTCCAAGTCCAAGATCAAGGTGTCAGCAGGGTTGGTCTCTTCTGAGTTTCTCTTTCTGGCTTGTAGATAGCTGCATTCTCACTATGTCCTCACATGGTCTTTCCTCTGTGCGTGTCTGTGTCCTAATCTCCTCTTCTCATAAGGACACCAGTCATACTGAATTAGTGCCCACCCTAATGACCTCATTTTAACTTAATTGCCTTATTAAAGACCCTATCTTCAAATACAGCCACATTCCGAAGTACTGGGGATTAGGACTTCACATCGAATATGGGGGACACAATTCAGTCAATAACAAAAGGTAAAAAAAAAATCCGAAAGGTTGCAAGTCCACAGTTATGAAATATGGCTAATGCTAAGCTAGTGGCTCTCAACCCCAGCTGCACTTTAGAATCACCTGGGGAGTTTTTTAACAAATAGTAATTTGTCTCACTTGATTGGTCTGTGGAGGGCCCTGGCAAAGGTGTTTTTTAAAAGCTCCTTGGTGATTCAAATGTGCACCCAGGACTGAGAACTTTGTGTAACTGAAATACTAAAGAGAGACCTGAGTTGCTTTCATTGTCCTAAACTGTCATGCTTTCTGCCCAGCAAACACTTAGCTTTATATATAGAATACGTTCTAATTGGCGGAATATCAGAACAGCAGCTCAATTTCGAGTCTCAGGTTCACGCACACTCAGCTTGCAGCATTCTTTTGTTCTTTCATCATTAAGTAGATAGTCATTAGTTGAAGGCCTCTGATGCACTAGACACCATGCTGATGTCATAAGCCGAATAATGGCCCCCCTAAAGACGTCCATACCCTAATCCCTGGAACCATGAATAGCAAGATTATTCTGGATTATTTGCCTGGGCTCAAATTAATCATATGAGCTCTTAAAAGCAGAGAACCTTTCCTAACAGAAGTCAAACATAAGAAGAGCAGGAGAGATTCAAAGCATGAGAGGGACTCCCCCCACCATTGCTGCCTTTGAAGATGGAGGAAGGGGCCACCAGCCAGGGGATGCAGGCAGCCTCAATGAACTGGGAAACTGGGCATCTGGGAAAAGCCTTCAGCTGTCACCCAGCAAAGAAGCAGGGATCTCAGTTCTACAACTACAAGGAATTGAATTCTGTCAACAACTTGAATGAGCCAAGAAAGGGTTCTCCCCTTGCCACTCCAGAAAGGAGTGCAGCCCTGCAGACACCTTGGTTTCAGCTTGGTGAGACCCAAGTCGGACTTCGGACCTACGGAAGTGTGAGATAATAAATCTGTGTTGTTTTAAGCCACTAAATTTGTGGTAATTTGTTACAGCAGCAATTATAGCTGTAATACAGCTGAACTCTGAAAAATAAAATAACACATTCTCCCTGTTGTCATGGAGCATAGCGACTCAAATTTGCAAAATTTATAAAAGGAAAAACAAATCAAGTTTTTTGGTAACTCGAGTCTTAGGCTCAAGCAGTTTTTGAATTCAAGGGCCCTGGGTGTTAGGTGATATGTGAGGTCCAAATTCTGCACTTTTTGATGCAAGTTCCCGAAAAAACGAGAATGAGCAACGTGTTACTGTGGATTGAAGAAAAATGGAAATTTTTGTAGTGAAAATATAGCAAGGACTAATCATTAGAAAGGGTAGGCTTTTTATAAAGAAAATAATAGTTATAATAGCTCCTCAGACTTCAAAGGAATTCCTGTCCTCAGCCCCCAAAACTGCTAATTTTAGGAGGAAAGCTGGTGGTAAAATCATATGTACCAAGTAAGGAAATGCTCGGAAAAAGAAAATTAAAAAATTCAAACTCACAATGATGGGGGCATGTCAAAGGAACACAGGAGCCAACTGAAATAGCTCCCAGTGGCCAAAGCTGGAAGGATTTGAAGCATTAAAATCAAGTAGTATTGGGTAATAACCCAAATAGAAAATAAATATCTGTGAGTCCATACTAATATAAGTAAATGATGCAATAAATAAATGGGGAGCAGAGACAAATCTCCCCTAAAGAAGAATTCCACATAAGTTATGTAGGTGCTCCACCCCCAAGGAAGTACATGGAGCACAACTCCCCACTCCCCACAACTCCCCTGTGTTGGGTGCACAGTGACTTCCTCCAAGAGCATGGATGGGAAAAGTCTGGGTGGGAGGTGCAGCTAACTTTACAGTGGAGAAAACTGGCAAACTCTCAGCCAGGTGATCAGGGTTTTAGCATCACCTGTGAGAAGTCATGTCGATAGTGAGTTCCCTTGACATGGTGTAATGAGAATAGCACTTCCCCGCTGTGGTCTTCCTCTCCCAGACATACCACCCCAGTCTAATCATGAGAAAGCAAGACAAATCCCAAATGAGAGACATTCTACAAAATACCTTACCGGTACTCCTCAAAACTCCCAAGGTCACCAAAAGCAAGAAAAGTCTGAGAAAGTGTCACAGACTAGTGGTGCCTACAGAGACGTGATGAATAAATGTAACTAAATGTGGTGTCCCAGATGGAATTCTGCAACAGTAAAGGACATTAAGTAAAAACCAAGGAAATTTGAATAAAGTATGGACTTTAGTTAATAATAATGTATTAATATTGGTTCATTAATTGTAACAAATGTACCATACTCATGGAAGCTGTTAATAATAGGAGAAACTAGATATAGGGTATATATATGGGAATTCTCTGTCCTATCCTCACAATTTTTCTATGAGTCTAAAACTATTATAAAGTTAAAACCCTATTTTTTTAAAAAAGTGGAAAAACATCATGCATCTTACAAATGTTTCTTCCATGGACCATATATGTTCTGTAGAGTAAGACGAACTTTTCTGCGTTTTCTGACGGGAAAAAGGAGCCCTAAGGGTGCAGATGTGGGCACAGCCCCCAGAGCAGTTCTATTTGGGGGAGGGGGGACTTGTTCTTCAGGTAATTTAAAGTAAAAACACCCTAAGTTATTAGTTTTTGTGCACTGCTTTCTCTGCTTCATGTACAGCTCACTCATCATAGTATATTAAAGCTATTTGATGTGCCAAGAGTATGTTTCATCTAACAAAGTACATTCTGTGACCATTTTCAGTATACTTTTTGGAAATAAGGATAAATATGTATCGTAGAAAATAGATGGAACTTTGGTATTTTGGTAGTTGCCCGAGTTGAAGGCAAACCTGGCTTGACCCTGGGCCTATGGGAACCCAACTCCAGCCATTATGAATTCTGAATGGTCATTCAGAATAGCCTTCCCCGTTAGGATAGGGAGGCAATTTTACATCAGTCTGCACATGGAAATAAAAATAGATGCTTTAGCCTCTAGTCCAGAGGAAGAACAGGAATCGTGTATCTCATCTTTACCTGTGGACGCGATGGCCAAATATTCAAGTATTTTGCAAGGTAGTCAAGCTCTCTATCTTCAAATGAAACTTATTCTTTCATTCAGGGAGAGATTGACAATTTTCCAAGCAGCTATGTTTCCAGTCCCAGGAAGGATGCAACTGGTGGTAAAAAAAAAAAAAATTCTTTTTAAGTAGTAAAAGCATGTGTATGTATTTAGTTCTTGAGGTTTCAGGGGGCCTGGGCTCCTAGACCAGCTGTTCCTCTTGATTCCTCTCCTCATTCCTTGTCACTGGCTTCTCACTGCCCGACACATCGTGGGCTCGCAAGTGTTGGGTGAATGAATAACCCGGGCAAGGGGGGGTGGAAGGAAAGGAGCCAACCTGCAGCACATTGCCATTCTGGAGACGGAGGTTGACGACGAGGAGAGAGAAGGGAATTCTCTGTGTGTTTTGGCCACCGTGTCCTCTGAGGGCAGCAGTCCTTCCAAGCTGGTTCCACTCTGGAGAATTCCTCATTCTTTCTCTTACAGAATAGTTTTCCTGAGCATCATTTCTCCTAATCAAGCAAGAGATAGTGTATTACTTGGCAGAAGTCATCCCATTCTCCTCCTTTTGTTACTTAATTTGATAAACACAGAAGAATGTGTGTGACGTAAATCCACCTTACAAATTCTCCTGATAAAGTAGACACCATGAACCCACCTCCTGCCCTAAGAACGAAGTGTTACCTATAATGTCATATCTCCCCACCCATCCCCACTTCCCCTTCCCAAGAGGTGACCACCACCCTGCACTATGTGGTTATCATTCCTCTGGTTTTTCAAAATTTTACTTTCATCACAAGTATGTAAGCCTAAGCGATATATTGTTTCAGTTTTGGCTTTGAGGTTTATGAAAGAAGCATCATACTGAAAGTAGTCAACTACAACTTTCTCTGTAGCCTCAATATTATGTTTCTAAGATTCATCTCTAATGCGTGTAATCTATAACTGCAGTTCATTTATTTTCGGTTCTATATAGTATGCTATATATGAATATTCCACAGTATACTTATCCATTCTCCTGATTTGGGGCATTTGAGTTTTTTCCAGATTTTTGCCATTATGATCTATGGCACAGGGAACATTCTCGGTGGCTGTCTCCTGGTGCGTTCATATTAGCGTTCACTAGTGCAGTAGTTCTCAAATGTAAGCATGCATCAGAAAACCTTGGGGGGCTTATTAAATCACAGATTGCTGCGCCCCATTCCCAGAGCTTCTGTTTCAGTAGATCTGGGGTGGGGCCAGAGACTTTGCATTTCTAGTAAGTTTCCAGGTGACGCTGATGCTGCAGGCCTGGGACCTCGTTTTGGGACCCACTGTCCTAGGGTAAATACCTAGGTGTGGCACGGCTGGGTTGCAGGGTGTGCACCTGTCCCACACCATAAGATAATGCCCGATTGTTTTCCTTCGTAGCTGTAACATTTTATTTTCTCATGATAGTACGGAAAAGTTCCACTGAGCCACATTTTCACCAATCCTTGGTCTTATTCATGTCCTTTCTCTACATTCAGTGTGACTGAAACTGTGGGAAGGAAAGGATTTATACACTGAGACAAGTATGGTTTATAATTTTTGAAAAGAAAGCCGAAGTCTTTACACTGTCTGGGTCTATTTCACTGGGCTTATTAACAAGCAAAAGAATGGACTCCAACAGGTTTGCCAAGGAAAGTGAACAGTGAACGATTCTTATAACTTTAACTGAACATCTTTTACCAGAGTCAGGGAGAGGTAGATGGTTAGGTCATTTAGGTTCGTTAAGTAGCCATAATAAAACTGGAGAAGGTCCTCACACAATAGCTGAAATGATCGACAGTCATTTCTGTCTATTCTCCCATTAGAGTGTAATGTCGTTGCTTACTCAGAAAGCACTTCATTTCGAGAAGATGCAGACTCAGGAGAGAGGTGATGGAAATTTCATGATATCGTGACAGATAAGATGACCATGGACTGATGTATCACATGCCAGAACTGGAGGAAGATAGAGAAGGACATTTAAAAAAAGTAAGGGGAGAGAGGGGATGGCTCTGTGCAGGACATTGTGCAATTACTTCACTCACAAGGTGGCAAAGCAGAGCGTGGTGGGAGGAGCATCAGCGTTCGTCAGCCAGAGCGGAGTTTGATTTCCGGCTCCTCTAGCAAAGCCTTGGTGTAAGAACTGGCCCAAATTTCTGGTCTCTCCTGAGCCTCATTTTTCTCCTATGAACTGGAATCACTCCTGTCTACCTCACAGGCTATGGAGGTTTATATGAGATAAAACGTGCAAAGCTCCTGGCACGTGGTAAGGCAGTCAGTAAATGTTCTATCCTCTTTTCCTTTTAAACAGGCTTTATGAGAATAGTAACTATTGCCATTTTTCCGTTAGTTCACCGTTCACAAAGCCCTTTTCCATGTCTAATTCTCATAGCGCCCGAGAGGATGCTATTTCTATAATCCTTATTCTGTGCTCGCCCATCTGACCTGCCTCGCCTCTGTCAGCATTCATGGTTATGTTCTGCCTCTCCCGCCAAGCACCACTGTAAACCTTGAATGGCTATGTGCATGAGCCCTGGTTCATCACTCTCTAATCTAAACGTATGGATGACGAGATCATTACAGACAGGACAGACGTTTAACATGTTCCTTCCTCGGCTCTGCACAGAAACATCAGCATGAGGAGAGCGAACATTATTGAGTACTTCCTCTGTGCCCAACACTTGGCATGCTCTACATCTGAAGTGGGTTCAATTATTACTTTCATTTTGTACATGACAAGGTAGCCACAGACCTAGAAAACGTTATGCCGCGTGAAAGAAGCCAGTCGCAAAAGACCACGTATTGTGTCATTTCATTTATATGAAACGTCCAGAATAGGCAAATCTATAGAGGCAGAAAGTAGATTAGTGGTTGCCAGGAGCTGGGGGGATTGGAGGGAAATGGGGAGTGACTGCTAGTGGATATGAAGTTTCCTTATAGGATGATGAAAATGTTCCAAAATTGATGTGGAGATGGTTGCACAACTCGGTGAATATCCTATATTTCAAATGGGTGAGTTGTATGTAAATTTATATCTCAATAAAACTGATTTTTTTAATTTATTTTTTTATTGATGTTTTAATAGTTTTTAAGATCGTGAAATTTTGGGTTGTACATTTTTGTCCATCTCCATATATATGTCTCCCTTCACCCCTGTGCCCACCCCCCACC
Source organism: Ceratotherium simum simum (assembly GCF_057802395.1). Taxonomy (NCBI): domain Eukaryota; kingdom Metazoa; phylum Chordata; class Mammalia; order Perissodactyla; family Rhinocerotidae; genus Ceratotherium; species Ceratotherium simum. The sequence goes on along the minus strand of NC_141923.1, from coordinate 15,207,126 downwards.
CCCATTGCCCCTGGTAACCACAATACAGTTTTCTCTGTCCGTGTGTTGGTTTATATTCCACATATGAGTGAGATCATACAGTGTTTGTCTTTCTCTTTCTGGCTTACTTCACTTAACATAATGCCCTCCAGGTCCATCCATGTTGTTGCAAATGGGACAATTTTGTCTTTTTTTATGGCTGAGTAGTATTCCATTGTGTATATATACCACATTTTCTTCATCCAATCGTCAGTCGAGTGACATTTATGTTGCTTCCACTTCTTGGCTATAGTGAATAATGCTGCAATGAATATAGTGGTGCATAAGCCTCTTTGGATTGTTGATTTCAGGTTTGTTGGGTAGATTCACAGTAGTGGGATGGCTGGATCATAGGGCATCTCTATTTTTAATTCTTTGAGGAATCTCCCTACCGTTTTCCATAGAGGCTGCACCAGTTTGCATTCCCACCAGCTGTGTATGAGGGTTCCTGTTTCTCCACATCCTCTCCAACATTTGTTGTTTTTTGTCTTGGTGATTATAGCCATTCTAACAGGTGTGAGGTGATATCTTACTGTGGTTTTGATTTGCATTTCCCTGATGATTAGTGATGTTGAACATCTTTTCATGTGCCTATTGGCCATCTGTATTTCTTCTTTGGAGAAGTGTCTGTTCATTTCCTCTGCCCATTTTTTGATTGGGTTGTTTGTTTTTTTGTTGTTCAGTTGTGTGAGTTCTTTATATATTATGGATATCAACCCCTTGTCAGATGTATGTTTTGCAAATATTCTCTCCCAGCTGGTGGGTTGTCTGTTCATCTTGATTCTGGTTTCATTTGTCTTGTAGAAGCTCTTTAATCTGATAAAGTCCCACTTGTAAAACCGATTTTTTAAAAATCTTATTTAAAACAAAAGCAAGATAGGCTTGGAGCAGTTAAGGCACTCGCCCAAGACTACAGAGCTAGCGAGTAACAGAGCCGGGATTTGCACCAGGTAGGTTGAATTCAGAGTCACCCTTGAGCTTCTGGGTTCCTCTCTCCCATTTGTCTGCCTGACAAACTCCAGCTGCTCCTTCAAGACTCAGCTCAACTCTAGCTTTTCCTCAAGTCTTCCTATGTTTCCAGGCAGCCTCTGTGCTCCCTCTCCTGGGCCCTTGCTTTCCTAAAAACACCTGCTCTAGAGTGCTTGTCACAGTGTCCTGTAAGGCAGGCTACCTATTTGCTGCCTTAGTGTAACTATGTATGCTTCTAGCAAAGAGAGATTGGCTCCTTTCCTCCGTATAATCCCAGAGCCTAGTTCATGTCTGGCACCGACTACATGTGTCTAGTCCTGATGCTGTGACTGAAATCAGGGGGCATGGACCGGTCCCATCTACAAAGCATCCTTTGGCACCAGCATCTGAGTTCCTGAGCAAAATGACCCCGTGTGGGATACTTTTATGTACACAGTTGGGTTTGGTGAGCTTGACTCATGAGTTCTTCACACTAATGAGGCCAAGGTGGCCAGTCTAATCTTTGTGCAGGTCACAGAACATTGCTTTCTTTTCTGTGATTGCAAATTGAACCCTCACCCCAGACAGCCTTCTTGTAAAGCCTGTGCAGTTGATAAGATAGGAGACTAGGTAAGAATGTGTATGATTTGGGAAAAACACATTATTGCCTCTGGAAAAATACCTGCAAGTTCATGTCCACGTGGTAGGAATAAACATTATTCCTTTATACACAGGGGTAACACTCCTTCATTTTGACCCCCCATCTTTCTTCCTATTATAGTTTATAGAACACTGCCTTAGAAGACAAGTCTGAACCCAGTGGAAATTGGCCATAGGTAGGAATTTTAAGAAAAATCTCTCCATAAGAAAGATCCAAAGTTTGTGAAATGTTGACATTTGTAGATACGCAAAGACAGAAAGGAAATGCATCAAGATGTTATCAATAATAGCAGCTCACATTAATTAGCTCTTACATTGTGCTAAGTTCTCTACACTGTAAACTCATTTAATCCTCATACTCTTGTACTATTGTTTTTCCCCTCATTTTACCGATGGGGAATCTGAACTGTAGAGAGATGTGTGAACTCCCTTTTCTGGATGCAGGATTGTGGGTGGTTTTTAATTTCTCTTCTCTGCTTTTGTGCATGTTCTAAATTTTATACAGTGGATATGTGTTATTAAGAATAACACATTAAATGTTGTCATAAATGAAATGTTATTAAAAACAAACCAAAGAATGCAGCAGCTGCTGAGGAGAAACCCTTTTCCAGATGATGGGGCTACCCTGCATTCGGACTTGTGGGCTCACGATAGCCTATTATCATGCACAGAACTGATCTGTGAGTCCTTCCCCTGGATGCAAGGCTTACTAAGGCGTCCCAGCTAACCTTTACAGTCATCTGTGCACACCTTACGTTACACATTGTTAAATGGCGGAGGAATTGGGCCTCCAGCTCATGCGGGGGACTCTCACCTCCACGCTGCTGACCCAGGTCTTCTAACAAAAACACGCAAGTCTGCGCCTATTCCTACAACTGGGACTCATTCAAAAAGAAAACAAAGATAAGGGTGAAGTGGGTTTCATGAAAGAAAACCCTCTGTGTACTTGATGACTTCTTGGCAAAGGAAAGACGGGAAGTGTGTTGCCGGCCAGCCGCTCCTTGGGCCGCCTCAGGCCTGTCTCGCCTGCCATGGCAGGTGGTCAACATTTATCTCACTGAGAACCGAGGGAAGGGAGGTGCTGAGGTTCACTGACATCTCGAACTGTTTCGAGGCTGATAAAGAGTGCTACGGAAGTGATTTTTCAGATTTTCAAAACATGAAGATGTTGAGGTTCCATTGTTTTCCATTTGATGGCCACTGCCTGGTGTCGGGTCTGAGAAGACCTTTCTCACCTTTGTCGACATATGGTGGATGATTTTCACCGACTTACAGATGGGCATCGGAGAGAAGACGGCCTGTAATGTCATGGGCAGGGTGTGCTCCCACGTCACAGGTGGGCATGAGAAATGTCTGGCCTTGTGGGGAAGGCCGGAGGGCACTTGGCTTGCTTTTCAGCCCTGGATCATGCTGATGGGCTCTTCAAGAAAAGGAAAGTTTTTCATTCTATGCTTAAGTTTTTACTTCTAATTGAGTTTAGGGGCATGGCATTGTTCATGGAATGTTAAAGAAGTTTTCTAAAGTGCCTGAAACGAATTATCAGAAGGGTCCACATTCACGGTGACGGCGGGGGACTCAGATAAGCTGCTTTCTTCTCCAGGAGAGATAAGAACACGCATCCAGCTGTCTTAACTCACCTGGCGTGAGTGGAACCACTCCACAGGTGCTAGAAGCACGGGGGCAGGCCTCAAAACACAAGCCACCTGCAGGACACACACGGCTGGCCTGAGTAAGCCAAGGCCAGGGCAGCAGTAGGATGGACAGACAAGCCAAGTGGTGTCTAGAAACTGAAACATGTTACCCAAGACAGAGTTTGGTCTGAGCGTCATGAAAAGTGACCAGAACGTGGATGAGAGCAGATGGGACGGGGAACAAGCAGAAGGCTGAACGTCAAGGAAGCCTGTGCACATTGGGCATGCGCACTCTGTTTCTCTGGCCTGCGTTTCCTCGTTGCCTGCGGTAAATGGAGGAGATGTATTTTGCAGGTCTCCTGTTTGCCCGTCACAGAGCTTTGCTTCTGCTCTCATGGTTCCAGTGCAACAGGTCACTTCTAAGTGGGAAGAGACAGCCTGGAAGCAGGTAGTGCTGATTGAAGTGGGGTCTGGGGACAATGAAGCTGGAGACTCTGTTACCAAGTAAATCCCGAACCCAGAAGGGAGTACGTATCCTTTAGCAAAGACCCCGTAGGAAGCATAGTGTAAGCCTCTCCCTTAGAGCAGAGACACAAGCTTACTAATTGATTATAGATGTTTTTTTTTTTTAATTTTGCTAAAACCTGAACTAAGGTTTTACTGAAAATAGTCGATTCCAATGGTCGTCATTATAATAAATACAGCACACAGCTTTGGGTAATAAAACGGTTCCTTACTTAGCTGTCTGTCCAACTAAGTTTTGAGCTCTCTGAGGGCAAGAGTCTCTCATCTCCAACCTCAGTGTCTAGCGGAATAGATGATGAATGAAGGCTCCAGGGGGGACTGGAGAGAGAAGGAAGGTACCACAGTCTCCAGTCCCCTCAGTCCGCTCATTCCAGGCTGAACTGAGGGTGACTCCAGACCCCGTTGGCTTTTAAATACCCTCGTGTGTATTTCTCTAGCTAAGACAGACAATGAAAGAAATGAAGAACAAATAAGAGTCACAAAATAACAAAACAGGCAGTGAAAGTACAGTTTATAGGACAAATTACCCACAGCTCATGGAGCAGTTCAGTGAGTTTTTCTGATTCATATTTCTTCTTTTTAGGTCTGTGCTCATTTAAAAAGAGCCAAAGTAAACACACAAAAATGTGGCAGACCTTCTGCCTTCATGGCCTCTGGTTTCCTTTCTCCTTGCTGTGGTGGGGTCACTGGCTACTAACTCCACTTGCATTTTCCTGCTAGTGAAAGGTACACACTCAACTTAGCAGTGTGACTTTCCCCCCTACTTTTCTGCAGTGTGGCCAATGTTCCTACTCTTGTTTAAAAATGACACATTGGGAACAAATGAAAGAAAACTATTAATTGTGAAGTTGTTCCTAAATGTGGAGGAAATAAATGAGCTGTAAAAATGTGAACAGTATAATTGACTCTCAGCAGCATGCTTACCACCTTAGAACTGCAAATGTCAGAATTCATTTTCCTAGTCAGTGGCTTGACACAATGGTGATGAGCAGCTTACACACACGGTTGTGCATTTAAAAAGCCTGTAGCTTCTTATAATTAGAGATCCATTTCGCTTTAGCCTGGCACGTAGTTTAGCTGTTAGTGTGAAGACAAGATGCGTTCTGCCTCTGAGGAGTTGCTGTCATCCACGGTGGAGTGGGAAGATATTCCAGGCCTGGTTATTCAGCCCTTGGCAGTATTTCCTCCTCTGACCTGAGTCATTTTGGGTCATTTCCATGCTTATCAGCACCCTTAACAAGGAGTAAAATGTGGGATAAAAGAACCTGAAATTCAAAGCAATTAATTTGACTTTTTATTTATAGTTCTTTATAAAGTCCCAGTGTAAACCCTACTCCCCCAAAATAACTATTATGAAGAGTGTTCTATCTATCTAGATTTTTCCATGCGTATATAAAACATATTACTGATTTTGATTTTCCCAGGGGATCATATATCAATTGAATTCTATAACTTTTCATGATGTGCTGACGTCATATGATTGATAAAATGTGACCATGTGCTAAAGTGTCTAGCCGGGACCTGGCACACAGTTAGAGCCTGGTAAGTAGTGATATTTCTTAAAGTAAGATTTGAGGATTGTCTTTGGCTTTCATATCTCTGTTCCCTATTTACTGTGGATAATTGGGAGTTCATATAAAATGTCAGAGAACAGAGGCTTACCAGAAGAAAGTTAAAAATCAATCCTATGGGGCTTGACACAGGATCTCTGAGATGACCACTCAAAGATGCTATGTACAGTTGTGTGATGTGTGCACTGCACAAAGACCCCCAGCCAAGAAGGCAAGATTTAGAGCATGCAGGGCCCTGGAAGCCATGGTGAGGAGCTGGAGCTGTTTCCTTTCCTGCAGTGGGATACCATTTAAGGATTTTAAGCAAGGTAGTGGCAAGATCCGATTTATATTTTTAAATGATCACTCTCATAAAGAAAAATTAACTTAACAATTAACTCTGGGTGCTGGGAGGAACTGGTGTTGTCGGTGGGCAAGAGCAGAAGCAGAAAGGTCTCTTAGGAGCATCTGCAGAGGTCCAGGCGAGCAGTGAGGTCTTGGACGGTGGGGTGGCTGTGCAAATGAGGAGTAGTCAGATTTGAGATGTCAGGGATGCAGGACCCACAGTCTCAGGGGAGCCAGGGAGGCTATCATGAGAGAGACTAGGGCCAGAAAGGTCAAGACAGGCCCCCTGATTTTCGGATAGCGAGGTTAGAGGGTGGTTATAAGAACAAGCAGGCAACCACACCCCAGAACCTCTGAGCCGTCGTGTAGGGCTCCTTAAATAAGAGTTAGATTCTCCCAGTGCCTGGTCTCACCTACAGAGTAAAAGACTTGAGAGACTTGTTCATTTCTTCTGGTTCTTGAAGACCTACCCCCCATTAAGAACATTCTGGTTCTTGGAAGCCCATTAGGAAGCAATAAACTTAAACATTTTAAACATTCCATGCTACAAAGCAGTTATTTAGATCCTGGGGAAATGGAGCCAAGGGATGGTGTTATTAATTGTTAGACATTGGTGGAGGGCTGGGGCCATGAATCATTATCCCTTGCATGCCAATCCCCTCTCTCCAAAGAGATAAATCTGTACTAAAACTGGACAAGCACAGAGATAAATTGAAACGCATTTCATTTTAATATTGCTCCTTTTTGAAAATCCCATAGGATTCCCTGTAAGATCCTGATGCACCCTCTGAATTATCTGAGGAAGATTAATTATGTTCAGTAGAGTTCGAGGGTTAAGGATATTGGAATGGGACGGAAGATAAACGTGCCAGTGACTTCTGTAGGTTTTAGGTTCCGTGATGAGAAATAAATCAGCAAAGTTCATTCCCTCTCTGGGGCAGTGAAGTTTTTATGATCCTTCCTCTGGCCACTTTTGGCGGAGCTCTGACATTTCCTGGGGAATAAGTCGGTAAATAACACCGACGTAAAAGCAGCATGTGGTGGAGGGGCCTGAGCCTCCCACAGCTCCCAGCCACCCGCCTCTCACATTAGGGGAAGGTGTGTTGTTTCTGAGCAGATCAATTTCAGCTCCTGCCAAGAGTGAATGAGAAGGAGGACATCACCCCAGCACCCACTACCCTCACCCCCTGAGATGGGGGTCTTCCTGGACATCTTAGCTTCTCCAGGTCAAAACCAAGAGAGCTGGCCCCTGCTAGCTGCCCACCCAGGACCCTCCCTCTCAGTCCTTTCTCTTCCCCGGGCAGTGACTCTAAAATTGACCACATTCCCAGGAGCATTGTCCCCAGTGCAAACGGATACAAAGATGTGGTGTCGTACTTCAAAGCTCCATAGCATAACCAGAGAGCTATTTGCGTTAAACCATAGATTTTGTCCTTTGCAACTTTATTGCAAAATAATTTGACATACGATAATCTGCGCATATTTAAGGTGTACAGTTTGATGAGTTTTGACATATGTGTGCGTCCGGGAAACCATCTAAATAATTAAGACAGTGAACATACCCATCATTCCCAAAAGTTTCCTTATCCCCCTTTGTAATCCATCCCTCTCCCCCATCGCCAGGGAACCTCCTACTGCTCTCTGTCACTATGAATTAGTTTGCGTTTTCTAGAATTGTATATAATTGGAATTATACAATATGTGCTCTTTTTTTGACTGACTTCTTTCACTCAGCATAATCATTTTGAGATTTATCTATATTATTGCATATATCAATAATTTGTTCCTTTTTATTGGCTGCCCATTTTTTCCTAGCATCTTTTGTTAAAAACTTTTTCAATTCCCAATTGAACTGCCTAGACACCATTGTGAAAACTGTGGTTAAGTTCGGCGTGCTCTGCTTCAGCAGCCGGGGTTCAGTTCCTGGGCATGGACCTACACCACTTGTCTGTCAGTGGCCATGCTGTGGCAGTGACCCACATCCAAAAAGAAAAAGAGGAAGATTGGCAACAGATGTCAACTCAGGGCAAATATTCCTCAGAAACAAAAAGAAAAAAAATCGAGGCCAGCCCGGTGGTGTAGCAGTTAAGTGAGCACACTCCGCTTTGGTGGCCTGGGGTTCAGGGGTTCGGATCCCAGGCACGCCCCGACACACCTCTTGTGAAGCCATGCTGTGGCGGCGTCCCATATAAAGTAGAGGAAGATGGGCACGGATGTTAGCCCAGGGCCAATCTTCCTCAGCAAAAAGAGGAGGATTGGCATCGGATGTTAGCTCAGGGCTAATCTAACTCACACACACACAAAAAATCAATTGACCATGTATGCGTGGGTCTATTTCTAGACTCTCTGTTGAGTTCCACTGATCTATATGTCTCTCTTTACACTACTACAACATTGCCTCAATTATTGTAACTATATAATAAGTTTTGAAATCAGGTAATATAAGTCTCGAGCATTGTTCTTTTTCAAAGTTACTTTGGCTGTTCCAGGTCCTTTGCATTTCTATATAAATTTTAAAATTCTCTTGTCAGTTGCTACCAAAAAAACCTGCTGCTGGGATTTTTATTAGGATTGCATCGAATCTATAGATCAATTGGGGGAGAACTGGCATCTTAACAATATCAAGTCTTCTGATCTGTAAACATGGCATATCTCTCCATTTATTTAGGTCTTCTTTAATTTCTCTAATATTTTATAGTTTTCTGTGTACAGATTCTTGGACATCTTTTGTCCAATTTTCCCTCAGTATTTTATATTTTTGATGCTATTGTAAATGATATTTTAGTTCCATTTTTTATTGTTCTTAGCTAGTATATAGAAATACAATTGTTGTATTTGTATCCTGCAACTTTGCAAAACATACATTAATTCTTGATCTTGGTTTTTAGATTCAGTTGGATTTTTTACATAGACAGTCATGTCTCCAGTGAATGAAGACTTCTTTCTTTCCTTCTGAGAACTGTTTTAGATGCATCTCATAATCTTTAATTTTCATTAAAGATTTTTATTTTCATGCCATTCAAAATACTTTCTAATTTCTATTTATTTCTTCTTTGATCCATGGATTATTTTAAAGAATGTTGTTCAATTTTCCAGTTATTGGGGATTTTGTACCTATCTTCCTCTTATTGTTTTCTAATTTAAGCCCATTGTGGTCCTCAACATACTTTTTATGATTTGAATGCTTTTGAATTTATTGAGTTTTGTTTTATGGCCAAGAATATTATCTATTTTTATAAAGGTTCCACTGCACTTGAAAAGAATGTATATTCCGCTATTATTGGGTAGAGTTTCCCATAAATGTCAATTAGGTCTAGCTGGTCGATAGTATTGTTCAGGTCTTCTGTATCCTTACTGATTTTCTGTCTTCTTCTGTCATTTATTGAGAGACGTGTTGAAATCTTCAACCATAATCATGAATTTGTTTATTTCTACTTACAGTTCTAATAGTTTTTGCTTCATATACTTTGAATCTCTGTTATTAGTTGCATAAACATTTAGGGTTTTTATGTCCTCTTGATGAATTGGTCCCTTTATCCACTATAGAAGATCCCCTTAGAAATGATCATCTTTCCTCTGGTAATATTCTTTGCTCTAACCTATAGTGTATCTTGTATGAACATAACCACTCCACCTTTCTTTTGGTTAGTGTTAATGTGGAATATCTTTTTCTATCCTATCACTTCTCACCTCTCTGTGTGTTTATATTTAAAGTGGGTCTCCTGTAGGCAGCATAAAGTTGGATCTTGCTCTTTTCCCCTCAATCTGACAATCAGTGCCATCTAATTAGGTGTTTAAACATTTATACTTAATGTGATTATTAGTATGATTGGATTTAAATCTGCCATTTTGCTATTTTTTCTATTTGTTCCATCTATTCTTTGTATTGTTTTTCCTCTTTTTCTGCCTTCTTTTGGAGTAATTGAATATTTTTTATGATTCTATTTTATCTTCTCTGCTGGCTTATTGGCTAAAGCTCTTCAATGTGTTGTTTTAATGGTTGCTTAGGGTTTATAATATATGTGTTTAACTTATCACAGTCTATCTTCAAGTATTGTTATCCCACTTCACATTTAGTATGTATACCTTAAAATGGTGTATTTCCATTTCTCGCCTCCCAACCTTTGTTCTGTACAATGTAGGTCATTCATTTTACTTCTGCGTACGTGCTGCCTGCTGTCCACTGTCTGAAAACTGTTATTTCACGTATTTCATCCATTAGCGTTAGTTGTTTAAGGCAGGAGGGAAAGTCTAGTCCCTGTTATTCCGGCATGGTTAAAAGCAGAAGTCCTAAGAGTTTTTCAGCCACATCTTTTTAATTTTTAAGTAGTTTTTCCATTTCTGTTCATTGTGGAAATTTTGGGAAACTTCTGGCAGTACTAAAAAGGAAATATTACCCATAAGATTACCACCTAGAAATAACCCCTATTAATATTTACCCTATTTCCCTTAAATCATTTTTTTACATTTTCACATAATGGAACCTATGTATAGTCTAATAATGATGAGGAGGGGGGGCATTTTCTTAAATCATTAAAAACTCTTCACCAACATCACATTATTGGCTGCCTCCTAGTATATCATCTTTTGGCTATGTACTAACAGATTTTACTATTCTTCCAATCTGGGATACTTATATTGATACTATTGTATTGTCACTATTATACTATCATAAATATTGTTGCATTGAACATTTTTGAAATCACTGTCTGATTTTCTCATTTCCCTGTAACTGATTCTGAAGGTCCAAGGGAATGACTATTTTTGAGACTGTTGATGTATACGTTGCTTAATTGTTTTCTAGAAATGTGGTACTCATTAACACTCAGCAGTGTATACGGGGGAACAACTCTTGGCTTTAAAAAAATTTGCTAATTGTTAGGCAAAAATGATATCTTCAATTTACATTTCTTTGATGACTAAGGGAAAATTAATTATTTCCCAACTTTCTTAACATTTGTGATCCCTTTTTAAAGTATTCGTACACAGCCTTCCCTATATTCTAGAGCAGCCATGTCTTTCTTATTGTTAGTATACACACAATATTTAAAGATATTAGCACTTTATAACATTTGTAGCAGATAGCTTTTCTTAGACTGTCACTTGCCTTTTATTTTTTAATATATGAGATATTTTTAAATAGATATGTAGTCAGAGCTATTACGGTATTTTCTTCTGAGATTTCTTCTGTTGTTTTGTGGCTTAGAAAGGTCTCTCCCTCCATATGTCATTGAGATATTTGTGTTTATTTATCTCTAGTATTTTTAGAGTTTGATATTTATACATTTAACTATTTGATATACCTGTAATTTAATTAGCTATGAGGTTCAGTTATAACTTGATTCTTTTTTCAAATATCTAATTTTCCGAGCCTCCCTGACTGAATAAAGCTTCCTTTCTCCCCTCATTTGTCGTGCCACCTTTACTACACATAAATCTTAGATGTACAGGAGTCTCTTTTAGAGCCTTTATTCTTCTATGGATGTGCCTGCCCATTCCTGCCCTAGTGCTGCACTATTAATCCATAAAATACAAATCATTTTAGGGCACCCTCTCCATTACAGGAGATAATACCCTATATCCATCACTTCCCTAAGCCATGAGGCCGTGAATGAGATCCTCTTCCTGCATCCAAGGGTCTTAAGGCCTATCATGTCCAGGGAGGGAAGAATACCCTGTAAACACAGATATGTTATATATAATTGATGTTATATATAGTTGGTTAGAATAACCAATTTCACACGGATAAGAAATGCTGCCAGACACAGGCAAGGAGAAGTAACTCTGTCAGGAGAAGCTGAGCAAGGCTTCACAGAGAAGGTGGCCTTTGAAGTAGGTCTTGAAGGGCCAGAAGAGGGCACAGCAGGCCGAGGATACACGTGGGCAGCATTCCCCGGATGCAGAGGGACATGGTGCCTTTGGAGAGAGCCCGAGCTCTGCTGTGTGGTTGGGAGGAGCAGGAAGTGGTAGGAAAAGCTTGGTGAGGCTGGATTCTGGCAGGCCCTTGGGGTCCTGCTGAGGAATTTCTGTTTTACCCTGTGAGCAACAGGGAGCTCATAGAGGTTTTTATGAAAGGAGTAATCCATAAATCATACTTGCTTTAGTCGTCATCGCTCAGCTTGTAAGATGCTGAAGATACACAGATGAATGAGTAACAATACACAGTCCTTGCCCTCCAGGAGTTCCCAAAGACAGAACACCAACATTTTGCATTTAATTGCAAATACACTGTAAAAGGGCTATAATAGTGATGTGTCACAGCTGTGTCCCCCTGAGAGATGAGGTCAGGAAAGGCTTGGCATTGTTTATCTACTGCTCAGCAGGAGGAAAAGCAATAGGGTGATCAGAGCAGGCATGGTGAGACCTGACGAAGGCCTGAACTAAGGCCAGGAGGGCCATGATGATGGAAAGAAGAATTCAAGAGGCGTTTTTGGGAAACAACTTAGGTACACGTTGGATTCCGGGAGATGGGAGAGGGCAAAGGATGGCTGAGGTTTCTAACTTTATTCACAGACACGTATAGAGCATCAATTGTGTGCCAAGCTTTGTGCTGGGCACCGGTGACATAACAGTGACCAAGTAATCCCCAGCCCTCCAACTGCTTAGAATCTGGTGGGTGAAATAGGTAAACCGGCAATTACAATCCAGAGAGTTAGGGCTACCACAGGGATGTGTACATATAGCTGATAGGAATGTTCATAGGCGCTCACAGAGGGACACATAACCCAGTCCTCAGAGATTTCATAGAATTGTGATGTCCAAACCGAAACTGAAAATACACTGTAGAAGTTATCCACAGCCACAGAGATGAGTGGATAAGTAAAAGAAAGTCCTGGGCTAAAGTCCAGAAGTTGAGGAGAACATGGCTTCTTTGGGGATCACAGGTAGTTCCATGTGGCGAGGGTGTAGCATGAGAAGGGCGTAGCAAAAGATGAGATTAGAGAAGCAGAGAGGGAAAAGGACCATGTCATGTGAGGAATTTAGACTTTGTCCCAAGGGCACTGGGGAACAACTCTAGGGTTTGAAGCAGAAATAGATCATCTATTTTGCATTTTAGAAAGCTCGCTGAGGTTCTGGTTGCAGCATGTAGAATGGGTAGGAGTGGGTCAAGACTGGTGGTACCCAAGCAAAAGAGATGATGGCCTGAACCAGGGATGTGGCAGTGATGGACTGGAGAAATATTCCAGTGCTGGAGTCAATGGGACATGAAGGGTGACCAGAGGAGGGACGTGAGGGAGGAAGGGCAATAAAGTTAACGCCAAGGCTTCTGTCTCGGGTTAGTGGTGATGTTCTTCACCCAGGTAGGAGGGACAGATTTGGGGGTTAAAGATAATGACTTCAATTTGGAGCAGGTTGAGTTTGAGGGGTCTATGGGACATCTTAATGGAGATGTCTGGCAGGCAGTTGGATAGGCAAGTTTAGAGCTTACCAGAGAAATCTAGGTTGAGATATAACTTTGGTGACTTCAGGATATAGATAGTAATGAACGTTGAGAGAAGGTGTTAGCTCTGTCAGAGTGTGTTGAAAATAGGAAAAGGACAGAACACAAAGAATCTTGAGGAAAACTGACATTGAAGGGGGGTATAAGAAGAGGAGACCATTAAGGAGAACAAGAAGGACATACCAGAGGCCAGTGGAACATCAGAGGAATGTGGTGGCATGGAAACTCAGGCTAAAGGGAGTTTCAACAAGGGAGTGGTCATTGTGTCAAATCCTGCACAGACCAAGGAAGATGTATCCATTGGCTTTCCTGACAAGAAGTTTTGGTAACCTGTATGAGAACACCTTTCTGGAGGTGGGAAACTGATGCCAGATTCTAGAGGTTTCAGGGCGGTAAACTGAGATACAGAAGTGGAAACAGCTGGTTCACTCAGCTCTCTGAAGACGTTTGGCAGGGAAGTAGAGGAGAGAGAAGAGAGATAGTGATCACAGGAGGGAATGGGAGAGACCTGAAAAGTTTAAATGCTGGTAGTATGGGTCTAGAGAAGGAGAATTGGAGATTTAGGGAAGGAGGAGATAATGGAGCAGGGCCTCTTAGGAGACAGGAGGGGATAGGCACAGGTGGCAGGATTAACCTTAGATGGGGGGAGGGACACCTTATCCATGGTGCAGAAAAGAAGGACGGAAGGATGTGGGAGCAGGGAAGTGTGTAGGTTTCTTGAGAAGTTCTGGGCTGATGGCTTCTATTTTCTCTGGGAGGTTGCAGGATAGTTGAATTCATGCAAAGATGAGAAATAATTCAGGAAGAGCAAAAGACAAAGAAAAGAGCAAAGTGTTGGCATTCCTTGGGGAATACCAGTTTCCATGGGGTGGGTGGAGGAGGAGGATCCAATGAAGGGATGACCACAGAAACGGGGGAAGAACCAAGTGGATCCCTGAAAGTTCAGCTCAGGCATCTCCCACCTCCCAGGCGAGGCTTTCTCTGACGTCCCTGACCCCCTCCCCTGGCCTTCCCCTGAGCCCAGTCAGAGTTAGGTGTCACCCCGCTGTACCCCTTAGCATCCCAAGAGTCAGCAGGGTTTAGCGACTGGGGCACTGGCTTTGGAGTCAGAAAGACTGGATTTCTCATACTAGCTCTGCCTCTTGTCAGCTGTGTGATCCTGGGCAATTTATTTTACCTCCGTAAGTCTCATGTATAAAATGGGAATAATAATTCCAGTAGTAGCTACCCTGTGGGCTCCTAAAGATTAAGTAAAACAATCCATATAAAGCTCAGAGCACAGCACCTAGCAAGTGTTTGATAAATACTAACTGTTGCTATTATTATTGTCATCATCATCAACGTTCACTTATACTTGATGTTTCTGTCTTCCGCACTGCACGTGCAGGCAGGATCCATGTTTACATCTTCTTCGTGGAGTCAGTGCATAGCACGTGGCCTGGCACACAGTGCGCATTCAGTGAATATTGTGGTGTGGATAAAGTCCCTGTTTAATTAAGGTCTTCCATCTGACGTAATCAGAACTGAAAGGGGAATTGAAGTCCCTGTTTAATTAAGGTCCTCCATCTGACGTAATCAGAACTGAAAGGGGAATTGTGGGAGGCAACGTGGGCTGCAGGCTGCCAGCCTCTGAACCCGGAAGGGGCCTCAGAGGCAGGGAGCTCTCTTCAGGCATGGCAGCCCCAGCCACACACCCTGTGCACCAGCCTTTCTCCCAAGGACGGAAGCACCTGGCAGCCTTTATCTGCCCACCAAGGAAGGTGCTTAGAGGGAGGGCAAACAGCCTCTGTCCTGGGGTCATCAGGTGATGGTGGGTGGGTCCTGGCGTGGACCCTGCCACCCAATGTGGTTAGTTCCATTTGGATTCTGGCCTCTACCTGGCCCCTCATCTCTGATTTGACCCTATGACCTGACTTCTGTCAGAATTCTTGTACTTTGCTTCTTCCTGGCTATAATTAGGGAGCACATGTTCCACTGCCCTTTGCTGATGGCTATGATAACAAGGGGTTAAGCAGAACCATTCAAGTATTCAGAACTGACAAAGTGACCAATAAGGATGGTTTATGAAAAAGTTATCAACTGTTTACATAAATGGTTGTTTCTAGTTTGAGGACATTTGAAAACCACTTATTCTATCTTAGGTAATTTCATTATTTTCCATTGAACACTTGCTTACTCTATCAATTTACTTAGCAAACCCTTTCCCTGTGGGATGTTGCATTGGAAAACTTACTGTGAGAATGATTGCAGAGGCTGAACAGGAGGAGCTGAAGTTAATCAGGCTGTGTACAGCGTTTACATATAAAATGATAGCATTTATTGAGCACCTGCTGTGTTTCAGAAATTGTCTTAGGCCCTGGGGATACAGCAATGAGCAAGATAGACAGAAATCCCTCTCCTGTGGAACTACCATGTGATCCAGCAATCCCCCTTCTGGATATCGATGCAAGAGAATTAAAATCAGGATCTCAGAGAGATATTTACACTCCCATGTTCAAAGCAGCATTATTCACAATAGCAACCTAAATGCCCATCGATAGATGAATGGATAAAGAAAACGTGTATATTCATATAATGGAATATTATTCAGCCTTTAAAAAGAAATAAATACTGTCATATACTACAACATGGAGAAACTTGTAGGACATTATGCTAAGTGAAATAAGCCAGTCACGAGAAGACAAATACTGTATGAGGTATTTAAAGTAGTCAAACTCATAGAGGGCGAAAGTAGAATGGTGGTTGCCAGGGACTGGTGGGGAGGGGGGGAAATGGGCTGTTGCCGTTCAATGGGTATAGAGTTTCAGTCATGCAAGACGAAAAAGTTCTGAAGATCTGCTTACAACAGTGTGCCTATAGTTAGCAGTACTGTATTGTACACTTAAAAATTGAAGAGCGTGGATTTCATGTTATGTGTTTTTTACCACAATAATTAAAAAAACAAAAAACCTGTCCTCGTGGAACTAACACTCTAATGGGGAAAGACCAACAATAAACAAATAAAAATGTAAACCACACAGTATATTACATGGTGATAAGTGCTCTGGAAAAAAATTAAGCTGGAAAGAGAGATGGGAGTTCTGGGAAGGGGTTGTCATTGTAAATAGGGTTGTTGGCGTTTGAGCAAAGACCTGAAGGAGATGAAGGGGTGAGCCTAGCAGCTATCCAGGAGAAAAGCAGAGGGAGCGAGAGGTGCAGGAGCAGGCCTGGGATGTAGAAGGAGCAAGGAGGCCACTGTGCCTGGAGCAGAGGGGGTGAACAGTGGAGGCGGTGGAGAAGTCAGAGGCAGAATTGGGGACGGGGCATATTGGGTCCGCCTTGTAGGTTCTTGTATGAACTTTGGTTTTCTTGCCAGGTGAATGGAGGCCACTGGAGCGTTTGGGGCCACAGAGTGTGTGATCTGACGTATTTCAGAAGAGCCGCTCCTGCTGCTGTAGGATGTGTGAGGACAGCAGCAGGGAGACCAGTCTGCTACAACCGTCCAGGGAAGACATAGGAATATCTTGGGCCAGGGTGATGGCAGGGAAGGTGATGAGAAATGGTTGCGTTCTGACTATATTTTGGAAGGCAGGGACAATACGATTTCTTTTCAGATTGGATGGGAGGTGTCAGAGGAAGAGAGGAGTCCAGGATGACTGTTTTGGGCCTGAGTAACTGGGAGGATAGAGTTAATATTTATTGAAATAGGAAAGACCGTGAGTGGATCAAGTTGGAGGGGAAGGTCAGGAATTCCATTTTGGGGATCGCTGTTACACACCCACGTGGAAAAGTAAAATACGCAGCTGGATATGTGAGTCTAGAGTTCAGGAGAAAGGTTCAAACTAGAGATGAAATCTAGAAGACATCAGCATTTAGCTGGTACTTAAAATCATGACACCAGATGAAATCATCAAGAGAATGACTATAGAGTGGAGAAGAGGCCCAAGGCCTAAGGTCTGGGGCATTCTGACACTTAAAAGACAGAAGGATGAAGGAGAGTTAGCAAAGGAGATTGAAAAGGAGGAGCCAATGAGTTAGGAAGAAAACTAGAAGAGACGTGTGTCTTGGAAACCAAATGAAGAAAGTGATTTAGTACGCCGAAGAAGGAAGTCTGGGAATTGAGAGGCCATGCCAAGGTGTCATAAGGAGCATCTATTCTATATGAATACTGAAATCACCTGGAATTATGACAGGAGTAGCATTGACAAGATTGATGACTGTGAGCCAGGGACTAAAATAGTCAAGGAATATGGGGGAGGCACATGAGCGTCCAAAACAAGGAGGGTGGTGGGTGTGTTGTATACTTCATTTCACTTGCTCTGACCAGTTTTGGGGGGGGGGGGCAGGTGTTATCATCCCATTTTGCAGATGAAGAGACTGAGGCACAGGGAGGTTAAATACCATGTCCAAGGTCACCCTGCATGTGAGTGGCAGAGGCAGGATGTGAGTCTGTGCTCTTCAGCACAGCGCTCTGCTGCCTCACGGTGCAGGATGTCTCCCCTCCCCTCTCATGCAGGATCCCATCAGTCCTGACCACATCTTGAGGACGCCTTTCCAGTCGCCTGTATTTGACTCCAGTCCAGGGGTTGTGCCTTTTCATATGGCATAAATGTGTATGTCTGGATTCTAGATAGAGTTTATTCTATGTACAAATAAATGTAGAAAACACATTTACTGGATATCAAGCAGTAAGAAATCTCATATAGTCAGACACTCCCACCAGTGCTGTTTCAAAATAATTTGTGTTCATTTTGATGATTCTGATGTACTGCAAGAATCTGAAATACCATAGCCATATAATCTGGCAGAATTTGTGTGATAAACACATTTTGATAATTGCACATGTGACTACTATGCACTGTAATTCTCAGTTAACCAGAATATTAATTGAACCAAGACTCATTCTGGATGAACAGTCTGCTACACTTGTGCTGGCCCTTTCTAGCCCATTAGAGTTGTCCTGTCTTAGGAGTCAGGCACACTGTAACCAAGAAAAACATGTCATTCGTTTTTGCTGCAAATCAGATGGCAATGACGATAGACCACCCCTGCCCTGGGCGATCCTTCTGGTGAAGTTTGGTCCCATGTCCCGGACTGAGCAGAACAAGCCTTCAGTATGACCTCAGATCAGAAGGGCGGTGACCACAGCTGGAGCAGACCTGTCGGAGGCCCCGAGAGAAGGTTGCCTAGAGCCCCAGGGGCCTCCAGTGAGAAGCTGTGTGAAGATACCAGAGCTAGGCCGGAAATATTCTATCTGCCCCACTAACATGCCCTCCCAGCCTGTGGCCGTCAGGGAAAGAGGTAGGAGGGCAAAGATTATTTGTCTATTATCTGTCTATGACAGAGAGGGGACAAGTGGGCTAAGTCAGGGTTCCTAAAAGGAAGCATTCATGATTTGACCCACGCCTCGGCCTGTAAATGTGCCAGCGCTCGGCCAGCCACTGGGAGCCAGAGGGACAAGGGTATGACGCAAAGATGGGCACAGTCCCAATTTTGTTATAATTTACAGTCTTGTATTCACATTTGTTTTTCTTGGCTCCCAATAACTAGAAAAAAAATAAACTGATGAATAAGGAAAGGCTCAATACATGAAGCAATTCAGGCTGCTTGCTCTGTAGGGATCTAGAGTCAGAGAAGAGCCGCGCACGGTGGTAGCGCTTCTCTGGTGGGCCGGAGAATCAGAGAAGGCGATGTTTGAGGCAGGAGTGAGTGGGTGGGATGGAGGAGGGAGCAGGTGATTTGCCCACCTGCCTTCTTTCTTTCCAAGTATTCAACAAACATCAACCTCATGCCTGCTCTGCGCTAGGTGCTGTGGATAGACCAGTGAACATACAGACAGGGTCCTGCCCTCATGAAGCTTATCGTCTATTAGGGGAGACATGCAGACAGCCTAAGAAGCAAGATAACCACGGACTGCGACAGGGCATCCAAGGAAGGCCTTGACCTTGGAGCTGTTCCTGCTGGGCTTGTGGGAGCCAGCAGGCCCCTGATTGGAGACGTGCACATTCAGGAGCTCCTGGACCCCTCACCCAGCACACCTGTGGCCTTTCTGCTCAGGTTAGAAACTAGAAATGGGGCCCGAGGACTCCATGCCTGGTCCTCCTCTCCTAGGCGCCTGCTTCTCAGGGCTTTGTGCACAGCCAGTCAGTGGACGGTGTGGGTCACTGCACGCTGTCTGTCTGTTACTGATGGCTGACTCCTGTCACATACAAATGGAAATGCTATCCCAGGTGCCATGGTGAAGGCAGGAGGGTGGGGTGTCATGTGCTCCATGTGATTAGGCCATTGTAAATAGATAAGGGATCTTCCCAAGGTACACAATGAAATTCCAAGTTCACAGAAAGCGTTACTTAGCAAACACTGTATATAAGACTCTGTGCATGGCATCACACACGTCAATAACAGTGCCCCTTATAAAGGGCTAATTCTTTAGAACCGTGAGGCCCTGTTCTAGCATTTTACCAATGTTAGGTCATTTAATCCACACAAAAATCCGGTGAGGAAGGTATTGCTATTAGCCTGTTTTACGGATGAAGAAACTGAGGCACAGGTTAAATAATTTGCTCAAGGTTAAAATAAGGATCAAAAACTGCAAGGGCCGGCCCGGTGGAGTAGTGGTTAAGTTCATGCGCTCTGCTTGGCAGCCCGGGATTTGCAGGTTCAGATCCCGGGCATGCACCTGCACACCACTCATCAGGCCATGCTGTGGCGGCGTCCCACGTATAAAATAGAGGAAGATTGGCACAGATGTTAGCTCAGGGCCAATATTCCTCACCAGAAAAAAACAAGAACAAAAACAAACTGCTTGGGTTCAAATCCTCCCTGAGTCCTTTTTTTTTTTTAATTAATTAATTTTTTTTTATTGATGTCTTAATAGTTTATAACATTGTGAAATTTTGGTTGTACATTATTGTTTGTCAATCACCGTATACATGTCTCCCTTCACCCCTTGTGCCCACCCCCCACCCCCATTGCCCCTGGTAACCACAATACAATTTTCTCTGTCCATGTGTTGGTTTATATTCCACATATGAGTGATATCATACGGTGTATGTCTTTCTCTTTCTGGCTTATTTCACTTAACATAGTACCCTCCAGGTCCATCCATGTTGTTGCAAGTGGGACGATTTTGTCTTTTTTATGGCTGAGTAGTATTCCATTGTATATATATATATACCACATCTTCTTGATCCAATCGTCAGTCGAGGGACACTTGGGTTGCTTCTACCTCTTGGCTATAGTGAATAATGCTGCAATGAACATAGGGGTGAATAATGCTGCAATGAACATAGGGGTGCATAAGCCTCTTTGGATTGCTGATTTCACATTCGTTGGATAGATTCCCAGTAGTGGGATAGCTGGATCATAGAGTATTTCTATTTTTAATTTTTTGAGAAATCTCCATACCGTTTCCCATAGAGCCTGCACCAGTTTGCATTCCCACCAGCTGTGTATGAGGGTTCCTGTTTCTCCACATCCTCTCCAACATTTGTTGTTTTTTGTCTTGGTGATTATAGCCATTCTAATGGGCGTGAGGTGATATCTTAGTGTTGTTTTGATTTGCTTTTCCTTGATGATTAGTGATGTTGAGCATCTTTTCATGTGCCTATTGGCCATCTGTATATCTTCTTTGGAGAAGTGTCTGTTCATTTCCTCTGCCCATTTTTTGATTGGGTTGTTTGTTTTTTTGTTGTTCAGTTGTGTGAGTTCTTTATATGTTATGGAGATTAACCCCTTGTTGGATATATGTTTTGCAAATATTTTCTCCCAGCTGGTGGGTTGTCTGTTCATTTTGATCCTGGTTTCATTTGTCTTGTAGAAGCTCTTTAATCTGATAAAGTCCCACTTGCTTATTTTTTCTTTAGTTTCCCTAGTCAGAGTAGGCATGGCATCCGAAAAGATTCCTTTATGACCAATGTCAAATAGCGTATTACCTATATTTTCTTCTGTGTGTTTTATAGTTTCACATCTCATCTTCAGGTCTTTGATCCGTTTTTGAGTTAATTTTTATGAATGGCGATAGCAGATGGTCCACTTTCATTCTTTTGCATGTGACTGTCCAGTTTTCCCAGCACCATTTATTGAAAAGACTTTCCTTTCTCCATTGTATATTTTTAGCTCCTTTGTCAAACATGAGCTGTCCAGACATGTGTGGTTTTATTTCTGGGCTTTCAATTCTGTTCCATTGATCTGTGTGTCTGTTTTTGCACCAGTACCATGCTGTTTTGATTACTATTGCTTTGTAGTATGTTTTGAAGTCAGGGATTGTGATGCCTCCAGCTTTCTTCTTTTTTCTTAGGATTGCTTTAGCTATTCGGGGTTTTTTGTTGCCCCATATGAATTTTAGTATTCTTTGTTCTATTTCCATGAAGAATGTCATTGGAATTCTGATTGGGATTGCATTGAATCTGTAGATTGCTTTAGGTAATATAGACATTTTAACTATGTTTATTCTTCCAATCCATTTGCATGGGATGTCTTTCCATCTCTTTATGTCATCATCGATTTCTTTCAATAATGTCTTGTAGTTTTCATTGTATAGGTCTTTCACCTCCTTAGTAAGATTTATTCCTAGATGTTTTATTCTTTTTGATGCAATTGTAAATGGCATTATCTTTTTGAGCTCTCCTTCTGTTAGTTCTTTATTAGCATACAGAAATGCAACTGATTTTTGTAGGTTGATTTTGTACCCTGCGACTTGGCTGTAGTTGTTGATTATTTCTAATAGTTTTCCAATGGATTCTTTAGGGCTTTCTGTGTATAAATCATGTTGTCTGCAAATAGTGAGAGTTTCACTTCTTCATTGCCTATTTGGATTCCTTTTATTCCTTTTTCTTGCCTGATTCTTCTGACCAAAACCTCCAGTACTATGTTGAATAAGAGTGGCGAGAGTGGGCAGCCTTGTCTTATTCTCAGAGGAATGGCTTTCGGCCTGAATCCTTTTCTAGCTGAGTGTCCTGGGGAAAGGGATGGGGCTGAGATCTGAACCCAGATAGTCTGATTCCAGAGTCGGTGTTCTTATCATCGTGTGTGTGTGTGTGTGTGTGTGTGTGTGTAGGGGATTGCGGGACAAGACTCCGCTCTTAAGTAACTTAAAACCTAACAATATAAAGAACTACTGATCAGGAACCCAACCCAGGCCGTCAGGCTACAGCAAAATAAACACCCAGTTTTGAAAGAGAAACTATTTGTGAGGAAAGCAGAAGTATATTCCCAGCACAAGACCTAGACGACCTAGACATTGATGGAGTAACCTGCCACTTCAGATCAATTCTCCTGTTCTGTTGGCCTCGAGTCACTTTGGCGAGGTTGAATGAGTCTCTCTATTGCATCTACCCTAACTGCTCCCTTGTGCCTTTGCAAAGAAACTCATCCAGAAGATTTGAAAGCACAGCGAGAGAATCAATTTTTTATTAACAATTAAATTTAAAAGTTTTAGGTATATGGTATGTGCTGAGCTCAGTCTAGGAATGGGCAAGAGTCCTTTGACAGCTGTCACCGTGAGGTCAGGGCCTGGGGAAGCAGGAAAGGCATTTGGAAGGGGCCTCGAAGAACGGGTACATCTGTTTTGGTTTTGGTTTTGGATTTTTCTTGGGGGACAAGGGGAATGTCAATATATTTTTCTAATTAGAAATGTAATACCTTTCTCCTGCTGTATGCTACTAATAATCGGTTGTGAAATATGTTAAATATTCTTTTTGGGTATGCGTCCAAAAGAATTGAAACCAGGGACTCAAACAGATGCATGTTCACCAATGTTCATAGCAGCATTCTTCACAATAGCTGAAAGATAGAAACAACCCAAATGTCCAACAACGATGAATAGATAAACAAAATGTGTTATATCCATACAATGGAATATTATTCAGCTGTAAAAGGGAATGAAGTTCTGACACATGCTACAACTCGGATAAACCTTGGAAACGTTATGCTAAATGAAAGAAGCCAGACACAAAAGGACAAATATTGTCTGATTCCACTTATATGAGGTACCTGGAATAGGCAAACTCATAGAGACAGAAAGTATAATAGAGGTTACAAGGGGCTAGAGGAGAGAAGAAATGGGAATTACTGTTTGATGGGTACAGAGTTTCTCTTTGGGGTGATGAAAAAGTCCTGGAAATGGATAGTGGTGATGGTTGTACAGTGTTGTGGATGTATTTAATACCACTGAGTTACATGCTTTAAAATGGTTAAGATGGTAAATTTTGTGTTATATATATTTTACTAAAATTAAAAAATCAATAAGAAAACAAACAACCAAAAAATATATGTGGTAGAGGGAAAGGCTCCATTCACATCATCTACAAAAGCTGTGAAACAGGAATCACTGTGTCAAGATTTGTTCAGGATTCATATGAAGAAATTACAAAATTCTACTAAGGTTCATTTTTAAAAGATTTCTATAAATGGAGAGAGAGACACTGTGTTCCTGATAGAAAAACTCAATTTGGTGAGGATGTCGTTTCTCCACAAGTGAATCTCTCTATATAAGGTACCTCCTATCAAAATCCAAATATCTTTTCTGGAACTTAACCAAATGATTCTAAAGCTCTTCAGGAAAACTGAACATGAAATAAGCTGGGCTTTTTTTAAAAGGAAAACGAGAGAGGAAGAGGAAGAGAAAGTAGGAAAAGTCTTCACAGATATTTAAAAAAGGAAAACTGTTTAGGTTTTTAGTACCAGTCCCAGCATAGACAGACAGATCAAGGGAACAAAATACAGAATCCAGAAACAAGGGTAAGAAATTTGCCTCTGATAAAAGTGACATTTTGAGAGATTGGAGAAAGAATAGACTATTTAAAAATGGTGCTGAAGAGCCTATACATGTGACAAAATTGTTTAGAACTAAATACACACACAAATAGAAGTAAATCAGGGGAAATATAAGACCATGGATTGTATCAATGTCAATATCATGGTTGTGATAGTACTCTATAGTTTTGCAAAATATTAGCACTGGGGAAAACTGGGTAAAGTATAAACAGGCTCTCTCTGTATTATTTCTTACAATTGCTTGTCAATCTCAATTGTCTCGATAAAAATTTCGCTTAAAAATGGTGCTGAGGGGCCAGCCTGATGGCATAGTGGTTAAGTTTGCACGCTCTGCTTTGGCGGCCCAGGGTTCGCAGGTTTGGATCCTGGGTGCGGACCTACACACTGCTCATCCAGCCATGCTGTGGCAGCGTCCCACATACAAAAAGTAGAGGAAGATTGGCACAGATGTTAGCTCAGGGCCAATCTTCCTCACAAAAAAAAAAAAAGGTGCTGAGGAAAACAAATGATTTTCAAAATGATAGATCCCTACAGTTAAAGAGGGATTAGTTTTTAAATTGTTTGTAAAAATTAGAACCACAAGTGAATACTAGTACATTCTTAGGGTAAAGAAGAACTTTTCTCTCCGTGATTCCCAAAGACAAAAGCCACAAAAGAAGACAGGTGAAAATTGAGATTTTCCTACATAAAAATTAAACTTCAGCACAGCAACAAAACATTTATGTAAAAATAAAAGACAAACATAAATTGGGAAAAATATTTCAACATACATAAAAAACGACAAGTTAATTTTCTTAAAAATATATGAAGAGCTCTCACAAATCAATTAGAAAAACGATAAATACCCTAATAGGAAAATGGACTAGACATGAATAGAAATTCACAAAAGAAGAAATACAAAAGGCCGAAGAACACGTGAAAAATGTAGGCAATGAAGCAGAAACTGGTGGGAGAAGAAAGTGTAAATTCTGGAAGAAATAGGGTTGAAGGAAGCTGAGAGGTGATGACTTATTTAGTGATAACAATTAGCTCAGCGTCTGACACAAAGTACACCCCCAATAAATGTGTGTTGAATGAACGGGTACACAGAGATGAAGAACACAGGTGACCCATCAAGGAGAAGAGACACTTCAAGTGCACATTGGAGAGAAGAGAAAGGTAGAAGAATAAAACAATTTTAAGGGGGAAAAGGGCGTATTAGGTCAACTTTCGTCGTAACGCCTGTTTTACCAGTAAAACTAGAAATGATGTCATCAGAAGAAAATCCTTCTGGGTCAACTCCAGAAAGCCTTCAGTGAGGGTGCACTGAGATAGGAGAGGCTCTGAGATAAAAGTTAGAGTTTAAACCATTCTCTTCAATGTCTGAATGTGTGGCTGCTCATCCCTCTTTCCATTCCCTAGTGGATAACAATAACTTTTGCCCTTTTCCAGACACATATTGTTGCCACCAAATCGGACCCCACTCAGTGTAAACAGTGCAGTTGACAAGAAGCGCATCAGACTCAGGGTGAACCGGGATTCTAGTTTGCACTGGGCGCCTCAGACTGGTTCTCTGACTCTAACCTCACATTTCCATTTTTTGAAGCAACTTACTAAAAACCCTCGCATTTGGGTTAACAGCCTGAGTTCATGGGAGGTGTTTGTCTTCAGTGTTTGTTCCCTCATTGGGAAAATAAATTCTAATGAATCAGCGCTTTCTTTCCCCATGACTAGCTAAAATGCCATTGTGTTATAATATTTTCAGACATTTCCTCTGGCAGTTAAATTATTACACCAATTCCATTTGTGCCACCAGCATCACAATACTTTCTGAAATGGGTTCTCTACTGGCTTTGGGCAAACGGAAGTTATAACTGCTTTCTGGAACTAATAATATCAAAATTAAATGTTTTTAAGAAAGGCCCCAATAGAGCCCCCTCAAAGAATAGTTTATCACAGAGCAGTTATTCATTTAGATACAGCCCAAAAGGTGCCTCTAAAAAGAATGAGTTTTGAGTGATGGGTCTCTAAAGACTCTTAAAGAAATGGAAGAAAACAAGGAAGGGAGGAAGGAAGGAGACTAGAAGAGAAGGAAAGATAGGAATGAGGGAAAGAAAAACTTGATTTTCTGTTGGGAGCTTTGGTTCCCTAGAGCTAATTTTCATAGCAAACATGAAGATGTTTGCCAAATGTTTCTAGGAAAGTCTAGGTAGTGCAGAGTACATAATGGTACAGTAGTAACATACTGTCTTAGCTCAGGCTGCTATAACAGACACCATAGACTGGGTGACTAATAATCAATTAGTCAGATTTATTTCTCACAGTACTGGAGGCTAGAAGTCCTAGATCAGGATGCCAGCACAGTTGGGTTCTGGGCGAGAACCGTCTTCTGAGTTTCAACTGCCGACTTGTTGTATCCTCACATGGTGGAGAGCAGAGAATAAGCAAGCTCTCTCTGGTGACTCGTATAAGAGCACTGATCCCATCATGAGGGCTCCACTGTCATGACCTCAACTAATCCTAATTCCCTCCTGAACGCCCCTAATACATCATATTGGGGGGTAGAGTTTCAACATGTGAATTTTGGTGGGACCTGAATATTGAGTCTATAACACATAGGAAGTTTCATGAGTTTGTAGGGAAGAGGTACAGACTGGGGAAGAAAGTATGTTATATTATAAATAACACACTTTAAATAACACTGTATTTCTTAAGTCTTATATATGCTGTCATTTAGTGTGCCCAGGCCCTGCTTCATTCTTGTACAACATCATCCATCAAAGTAAAACCATAAAAGGTGAGAGGACCACCATTATTCCCTAGGTCTTTGGCTTTCAAACTGGATTTCTGGAAGCACTAGGATCCTACAAAGGGGCTGAGAGGCTGCTGTGGAGAGAGGGAGGGTGTTGAGAAGGTAGGTTGGGAGCCACCAAAATAAAGATATCATTTTCATCATTCCTCAAAATGTCTTGGAGCCAGGTCTTCTCACTCATGTTGAAGAAAAGGCACCTTTCATCAGCTACACGCCCCGCATTGTGGTAACATTCTGCTTAACTGAACCATTTCTCTGTAGTCTGGGGGAGGACAGTTTAGCTCAAGAGAGAAGATAATTATAGGTGCTTACTTTTAAGGAGTAGTTTCATGATTTAAAAGTTAAGAAGCACTGGAATTGGAACACCTACTTGAGATAAGTAAATCAAATGATTTTTTCCCCTTTAAATGAGGGTAAAGTCAGAAATAATGATGGCATGTATTACAACTGTCATACTAGCTAAATGTTTGTGAGGAGGAAAAGAGCTTGAAAAGCGTAAAACACAGAGCTAAATGCCAACTGTGTTGGGGCTCCCCACACCTGATAAAAAGACTGAAGGGCCCACAACATCTATAAGCAGCTGAGCATTACAACAGCTGGCCAGGAGCATAACTCGGCCTCCCTGGGCACCTACGGGGAGAGCAAACAGGCCACAACAGAAGGACACATGTAACCCACATAGGCGTCACCCCTGGAACATTGAGAACTGAGGGAAGCACACTGCAGGCCTCCTAAGCCATCACTTACATAAGGTCACCTATCCAAGAGCAGGAGACGTAGCTGACCTACCTAATACGTAGACACAAGCACAGGGAAAGAGGCAAAATGAGGAGGCAAAGGAATACATTCCAAGTAAGGGAACAGGACAAAACCCCAGAAAAGGAACTAAGTGAAACAGAAATGAGCAACCTACCTGACAGAGAGTTCAAACTAAGAGTGTTAAGGATGCTCACTGATCTGGGGAGAAGAATAGATGAACTCAGTGAGAATGTCAATAAAGAAATGGAAAATATAAAAAAGAACCAATCAGAAATGAAGAATACAATACTGGAAATGAAAAATTCACTAGAGGGACTCAAAAGCAGAGTAGAGGATACAGAAGAATGGATCTGCGAGCTGGACGAAAGACTAGAAGAAATTCCCCAAGCTGAACAGGTAAAAGAGAAAAGAATTAAAAAGAGTGAGGACAGTCTAAGGGACCTCTGGGACAACATCAAGTGCACTAACATCCGTGTTATAGGTGTCCCGGAAGGAGAAGAGCGAGACAAAGGGGCAGAGAATCTATTTCAAGAAATAATAGATGAATACTTCCCTAACCTAAAGAAGGAAACAGACATCCAGGTACAGGAAGCACAGAGAGCCCCAAACAAGATAAACCCAAAGAGGCCCACACCAAGACACATCATAATCAAAATGTCCAGAATTAAAGATAAAGAGAGAATCCTAAAAGCCACAAGAGAAAGTCAAGTTACATACAAAGGAAACCCCATAAGGCTATCAGCTGACTTCTCAGCAGAAACCTTACAGGCTAGAAGAGAATGGCATGATATATTTAAAGTGCTAAAAGGAAAAAACTTATAGCCAAGAATACTCTACCCAGCAAGATTATCATTCAAAATGGAAGGAGAGATGAAAAATTTCCCAGACAAGCAAAAATTAAAGGAGTTCATCAACAAGAAACCAGTGCTACAAGAAATGTTAAAGGGACTGATTTAAGGGAAAAAGAGAAGACCAAAAATAGGAAAAATTATCTATTTCCATGATAAGAATGTAATGGATACAAATGCACAAAAATAGATTAGATATGATATCAAAAACATAAAAGGAGGGAGAAGGCGAGTTAAAGAGTAGGGCTTTCAGACAGAGGTCAAACTAAAGAGACCATCAATTCTGTATGGAAGAAGAAAGGAACAGAGAAGGACTACTAAAACACTGAGAAAAAAAAAGTTAAAAAATGGCAGTAAGTACATACTTATCAATAGCTACTTTAAACGTCAATGGACTAGATGCTCCAATTAAAAGGCATAGGGTGGCTGAATGGATAAAAACACAAGACCCATATATATGCTGCATACAAGAGACACACTTCAGACCTAGAGACACTCACAAACTGAAAGTGAAGGGATGGAAAAAGATACTCCATGCAAATGGCAATGAAAAGAAAGCTGGGGTAGCAGTACTCATATCAGACAAAATAGACTTTAAAACAAAAATTGTAAAAAGAGACAAAGAAGGGCATTACATAATGATCA
Organism: Ceratotherium simum simum; assembly: GCF_057802395.1. Taxonomy (NCBI): domain Eukaryota; kingdom Metazoa; phylum Chordata; class Mammalia; order Perissodactyla; family Rhinocerotidae; genus Ceratotherium; species Ceratotherium simum. The sequence continues at coordinate 15,178,210 of NC_141923.1, read as the reverse complement.
AGGGAACAATCCAACAAGAGGATATAACACTTGTAAATATCTACGCACCCAATCTAGGTGCACCTATATATATAAAGCAATTATTAACAGACATAAAAACAGAAATAGACAGTAACACAATAATAGTAGGGGACTTTAACACTCCACTTACACCAACGGATAGATCATCCAAACAGAAGATCAATAAGGAAACATTGGCCTTAAATGCCACACTAGAACAGATGGACCTAGTAGATATATACAGAGCATTCCACCCACAAACCGAAGAATACACGTTCTTTTCAAATGCACATGGAACATTCTCCAGGATTGATTACATATTAGGCCACAAAACAAGTCTCCATAAATTTAAGGAGATTGAAATAATACCAAGTATCTTTTCTGACCACAACGGTATGAAACTAGAAATCAACTATAGGAAGAAAATCAGAAAAGCCACAAATACGTGGAGATTAAACAAAATGCTACTGAACAATGACTGGGTCAGTGAAGAAATCAAAGAAGAAATCAAAAAATACCTGGAGACAAATGAAAATGAAAATACGACATGCCAGAATTTATGGGATACAGCAAAAGCGGTTCTAAGAGGGAAGTTTATAGCAATACAGGCCTATCTCAATAAACAAGAAAAATGTCAAACAACCTAACAATGCACCTAAAGGAACTGGAAAAAGAAGAACAAACAAAGCCCAAAATCAGTAGAAGAAGGGAAATCATAAAAATCAGAGCAGAAATAAATGAAATAGAGACCAAAAAAACAATAGAAAAAATTAATAAAACCAAGAGCTGGTTCTTTGAAAAGATCAACAAAATTGACAAACCTTTAGCTAGACTCACCAAGAAAAAAAGAGAGAAGGCACAAATAAGTAAAATCAGAAATGAAAGAGGAGAAATTACAACAGACACCTCAGAAATACAAAAGATTATAAGAGAATACTATGAAAAGCTATATGCCAACCAATTCGACAATCTGGAAGAAATGGATAAATTCTTAGACTCATACAACCTTCCAAAACTGGATCAAGAAGAAGTAGAGAATTTGAATAGACCAATCACCAGTAGGGAGATCGAAACAGTAATCAAAAACCTCCCCAAAAATAAAAGTCCAGGACCAGACGGCTTCCCTGGTGAATTCTACCAAACATTTAAAGAAGACTTAATACCTATCATTCTCAAACTCTTCCAAAAAATTGAGGAGGGGGGGAAGCTCCCTAACTCATTCTACGAAGCTGACATTACCCTGATACCAAAACCAGACAAGGACAACACAAAAAAAGAAAACTACAGGCCAATATCACTGATGAACATCGATGCAAAAATACTCAACAAAATACTAGCAAATCGCATACAACAATATGTTAAAAAGATTATACACCAGGATCAAGTGGGATTTATTCCATGTATGCAGGGATGGTTTAACATTCACAAATCAATCAACGTGATACACGACATTAATAAAATGAAAAATAAAAATCACATGATCCTCTCAATAGATGCAGAGAAAGCATTTGACAAGATACAGCATCCGTTTATGATAAAAACTCTGAATAAAATGGGTATAGAAGGAAAGTACCTCAACATAATAAAGACCATATATGAGAAACCCCAGCTAATATTATCCTCAATGGTGAAAAACTGAAAGCTATCCCTCTAAGAACAGGAACCAGACAAGGATGCCCACTGTCAGCACTCCTATTTAACATAGTACTGGAAGTCCTAGCCAGAGCAATCAGGCAAGAGAAAAAAATAAACGGGATCCAAATTGGAAAGGAAGAAGTGAAACTGTCACTATTTGCAGATGACATGATTTTATATATGGAAAACCCTAAAGAATCCACCAGAAAACTTTTAGAAGTAATAAACCAATATGGTAAAGTGGCAGGATACAAAATCAACATACAAAATTCAGTTGCATTTCTATACACTAACAATGCAGTAGCAGAAAGAGAAATTAAGAATACCATCCCATTTACAATTGCAACAAAAAGAATAAAATACCTAGGAATAAACTTAACCAAAGAGGTGAAAGATCTGTACACCGAAAATTATAAAACATTGCTGAAAGAAATTGAAG